>NC_090392.1:52384276-52687306 GCF_036365525.1 Heterodontus francisci | reverse complement strand
GAGATCCCGGACACTGACAAAGTTGATTTCTCACCAACCTCGGCTGCACCACTGCCCCCTCCTGTTATCTAGGCCTTTCTGTCTTCATAGGCCATCTTAATTCAGACCATGGAGCCTCAATGTTCACATATAAAATTGAAATACATATTCATTTACATAGACGTTACGACACAGAAACAGCCCATTTGGCCAACTAGTCCGTGACGCGGCGTTTACCATTCACACAAGCAAATAGTGATCGCATTTACCTGCCCCATTTGCTTATTCCATCAACCCATTTCCCTTCATCCACCTACTCAATCTGATCTTGAACGTTGACGTAGTTTCTGCCTCAACCTGTCGCCCTGGCAGTGAATTCCACAGCCTTACAACTCTGTTTGAAGAAGCTCCTCCTGCTCTCTGTTCTAAATCTCTTACATCTAATCTGTATCTATGGTCTCTTAGATATAGTTCAAGCTGCTCAGGCTAGCTTGGTGCCTTGATTTAGGACTTATTCACTAATAAGGCAAAGGTACTAATGGCCCGTTCCACACCTCCAAGCCTACATGATTTAAGCAGGATAAACCAGCAACCAAGAAATATAAGTGGCAGTAGGAGCAGGTTGTCTGCTACTGTGCTTGTATTGTTGGTGCCCTGCAGCTACATGGAACTTAGGTCCACCAGTGAGGCAGCAACAACAACAACTTGCATTTGTATAGCACCTTTAACAGTTAAATGACCCAAGGCACTTCTCAGGAAAATTATCAAACAAAATTTGACAGCAAGCCACATAAAGAGATATTGGGAGAGGTGAAAGTGTGGCCAAAGAGGTAAGGGGTGAAATTGGTTTACGCGAGCAGTGCAAAACTGGTTCGTAGTGGATCCGCAGCCAATTTTACACTGTGCTAGTTTTTATTTTCAATTGACTGATAAAGATTTTTAATTTCAAACCATGTAAAAGTGACAGTGAGACCAGGAAATAAGTCTCCAAATAGAGCTTGAACTATCGTTCTGTGAACTTCAGTGGAAAGAAGATTGGGTACGATGAAAAATCAGCTGCCGATTTGCTATGAACCTGTTTCATGCTCCTGGCTGAGACCAATTTCACCCCCGTAGGGTTTTAAGGAGTGCCGTGAAGGAGAAAGGTAGAAAGGCGGAGAGGTTTAGGAAGGGAATTCCAGAGCTTAAGGTGGGAGGGGCGAAGGGAATCTAGGATGCACAAGAGACCAGAATTATTTTTTTATTCGTTCGTGGGATGTGAGTGTCACTGGCAAGGCTTATCCTTAATTGCCCTTGAGAAGATGGTGATGAGCCGCCTTCTTGAATCACTGCAGTCCATGTGGTGTAGGTACTCTCACAATGCTGTGGGGGAAGGGAGTTCCAGGAATTTGACCCAGCGACAATGAAGGAACGGCGATATAGTTCCAAGTCAGGATGGTGTGTGACTTGTCAGGGAACTTGCAGATGATGGTGTTCCCATACATCTGCTGCCCTTGCAGCATTGCAGAACAGGAGGAATGCATAATTTGTTTGAGGTTTGTAGGGCTGGAGGAGCTTACAGATTTAAGGGGGGGGGCACAGAGCTATTTGAATTTTAAAATTGAGGTGCTTGAGGAGCTAATTTAGGTCAGTGAGCACAGGGACACTTCTGATTTAGGGAGACTGAGACCATCCCCAAATAATGTCAGCCAATTCAACACAGAATGAGGATATCAAACCAGGACTGTCAACTTGGCTCAGTTGCAAGCACTTTCACCTCCAGTGGATCAGTGAAACTAGTAGATCTTTGTCAGTTTGACCATTGGTTAGGGGAACTGTCCACTAGGTGTAGTATTGGTCAGCAGATCACATTAGCTACAACAGTCATTAGTTAGTACAGTCACAGCTTAGCAGAATCATCCTTTAGTGAGTTTGAATATTTATTTGCAGTAACCTGAGGCTAGTGAAATCACTCTTCGAGGAATCATTAAATGACAATAATGAGTTTAATGACTGTTACTTCTCAATATTGTGCAAAATGCAAACTATAGTAGTTAGTCAGCAAATCTGATCAGCTACTCTTTCAAACCCTTTTAGGGTTTATTGACAGCTGATCTTGTAAACCAAACATCACATAAATCACCCTGGTCCAACTGTGCAGTGAGCTGGTTTCTGTTTGCAGAATGAGAGCTGGGTGCTGGTGGTTCCCTTTCTTTTAGAGCCCTGGACTGTGGAACACCGAAACCTGTAAGAGAAGGGGAGAAAATATGAATAACATGCAAAGAAAGAAGTAAGGGAGAAAAATCTAGCTTGGCTGCTGTTGCCTTTTCATCCAGAATAGGAAATCACTAACTCCCAATGAAGAGTGAATTTGTGCTCCCAGCTCAGTTTGTCAGTATGAGGCCAGTTTACGCCCGGATAGTTAGAAAAAGATTCTGCGCTGACACGAGTGGAATTATGATGGGCTATTTCCATCTTCTTTGAGTTTGGGGGAATGTTCCGTTTCCAGGTGCAGCACGGAGTGAATAGGGATGGAGTTTCTTTAGGTCAGTTATCTGGCCCCACAATACTGCCCTGGGTTTCCTCAATTTTCCCCAAATTCCTGTTACAGCAGCTGCGCCAACGTATAAACTAAAAAGAAAAAGCCTGCATTTATATAGCGCCTTTCAAAACCTCAGGAAGTCCCAAAGTGCTTTGCAGCTAATGAAGTACTTTTGAAGTGTAGTCGCCCTCATGATGTAGGAAATGCAGCAGCAAAATTGTATTCAGCAAGCTCCCACATACAGAATTGTGACAGTGACCGGATAATCTGTTTTTACTGATATTGGTTGAGGGATAAATATTTGCCAAAACCAAGAGGAACTCCCCTGCTCTTCTTCGAATAGTGCCATGGGATCTTTTATATCCATCTAAGGGAGTGAAGGAGCCTCAGTCTCATCTGACAATTGGCACCTCTGACAGTGCAGCACTCCCTCAGTACTGGACTGAAGAGTCAGCCTAGATTATGCACTTAAATCTCAGGCGTGGGCTTGAAACCAGAACCTTCTAACTCTGAAGCAAGCTGACACCTAAAAGCAGGTAGGTGAGGCTTTCTATTTCACATTGTTACTCAGTTGCCTATTGGGTAACCAGGCAACCAAACAAAAGCCTGGTGAAGGCTTGCACAAGGATGCTGTGCATACTACAGGGTCTGCAGGGGTCTCTCAGGGCCTCTGCCTGTCGATTCGGGTGTGCATGCACTGTTGGGTAGACACAGAGCACTTCTTGTTGAGCCTGACCTGTATGGCATCCTTTCATTCTCTTCCTTCAAAACCTCTAAAATGGGAGAATTCCCATTGGAAATCCCATTGGTGCCAGCAGAAGTATTGGGGGCAAAACGATTCTGAACAGTTGATACAAAGGCTAATGAGTACCTAAATTTCAGCAGGAAAACTTACTAAAAATGCAGAAAAATGATTAATAAATGCTGAATTACATTTACAGTAACAAAGGATGTCCTTTCCTTGACTTTCCACATATTCAGCATTGCTAAGCAACCCGGATGCCCACACATGAGTGTGATTGCAAATGGATGTCCTCCTGCTTACCCAAACCTCAGGAAAAGGCATGTACAACATCCATACCTCCTAATTAACCCATTAATGAAAATCATCCTGTTTCAGTTGGCATGCTGTACCCAGGGAAATGGGAGAAAATCAGAATAAAGGTAACAAATAAGAGCTTTGAAGTTAATGAGGGAAAAGGCAGCTGATAACTGTGGGTTACAGAACAGAAAAGAGCATTAATTCTAAAGTATTGGGTCTCTGGGAGCTACCTATTGCTGGATTCCTTACTTGGTATGGAGACTATTCTGGCATCCATTTATGCTCTAGAATGGCAATGAGCTGATATGGATGCCTTATGAAAGTCCCAACAAATATCTGGACTACAGAAAGAAAGATAGATGAATAATGAATGGTGTTGTGAAAAACAGTAAAACTGGTGTAGCTCCCACAGTGGTGTTTAGAGTTAGTAGGAGGATATCTGAAGTACGGTGTGAGCCAAAACAGAAGATATTAAGATATTAGAGCAGGTGACTAAAAGCTTGGAAAAAGAGCAAAGTTTTAAGGAGGGTCTTAAAGGAGGAAAGAGAGGCAGAGAGGTTTAGGGAAGGAATTCCAGCTCTTGGGGCCTAGACAGCTGAATGCACAGTCGGTAATGGTGGAGTAAAATAAGTGGAAAAATAAGCACAAGAGGCCAGAGTTGGAGGAAGGTTGTAGGGATGGAGGACATTAGAGAGATGGGAATGAGGCGAGGTTGTGGATGGATTTGAACCGAAAGATGAGAATTTCAAAATCGAGGCATTGGAAGTCTAGGGGCCAATGTAAAACTTGACATTATGTCTTCTTTTGATTTCAATATCAAATTTAGTCTTCAGGTGGCAGAACATTACATGGAGCAAATAATTGTACCAGTGTGTGCAACATAATTCACTCCTCATTTTAACATCATATATTCTATCCTTATTTCTTTTTTCCATCATAAGATCCCATGTGCACATTTATAATGGGAACTATCCTTGCAAACCTGTCACACTGTAATTACACCCTCCCACTCATGGTGGCACTGCAGCATCTTCATTTGGGAGAAGGTTGGTGTTTCACTACAAAACATGTGACTACACTTCAAAAGTTCAGAATGTCCTGAGGATGTGACAGGTGCTATATTAATGCAATCTTTTTCTTCTTGGTCTGTACTGTTCAGTTCTATTTCATGAGGTATATTTAACCATTCTTTAACTTTTATAAGAGCAACTAGATCTGTCAAATTTATTTGAAGACGTTCTGAGCTCAAGGATGCTTGGAACAGGTAGCAATCTCTTTGGTTGGACAGATCGAGGTGCAGGTTTCTCCTTACAGATAGAATTATCTACTTAAACCTTCGAACAGTTTGGTGAGTGCCAGCCCATAAGTGCAAGCCAGTTGTTACTAGTCCACTTGAACAAGTTGACCATGGAAATTTGGACAACTGGACCAGTTGTACTGGTGGGTGGCACAGTGGTTAGCACCACAGCCTCACAGCTCCAGGGACACAGATTCGATTCTGTTTGGAGTTTGCAAGTTCTCCCTGTGACCGCGTGGGTTTTCGGCGGGTGCTCTGGTTTCCTCCCACAGGTAAATTGGCCATTGTAACTTGCTCCTAGTGTAGGTAGGTGGTAGGGAATATGGGATTACTGTAGGGTCAGTATAAATGGGTAGTTATTGGTCGGCATGGACTCGGTGGGCCGAAGGGCCTGTTTCAGTGCTATATCTCTAAATAAATAAATAAATATCTAATGTGATGTTTGAAGCATGCTGTAAATAAGAGAAATGGATAATGTCACAGACTTCCAAAACAAGAGGCCTCCCTGCCATGCTCCTGTTGAGAAAGATTTGTGATGTTCTGAACTCTAGTTAACTAATTAATTAATTACAAACTCTGCATTACAATGGCTCAGTCTCATTGAATGACTGAAGTCATTATAGAGACAAGTTTAGCACTGCACCAAATGTCATAATGATCCATCACCTTCTGTTGAAACCAACAATGATTAGCTAATGTTTTGACAATTAACTATAATAGTAATTACTTGCCATCAATTGTAGAATACAACTGCTCGCTACATGGCCTCTTCATGTTCCATAAGAATTGGGGCTGGCACACTGTGCCTGTTTGGTGCACAGGATGCAGGCATGTCTGACACTGTTTGCTTGCGTGGTGCTGGGAGCTGCACCGCCACACCAAGGCATGTCCGATTCTTTTGCTACAACATGAGGAAAAATAATTGGCATCATTCATATATCAGAGTTGGGAGGCCATTTACACAACTCCAATTTACTCCATCATCTGTTTCTGATCAGATAGAGCTGTAAGGTCCCTGACTTTATCTGACTTCTTGAACAAGACAAAAAGAGCAACAGACAATGGTTCCGGTGCAACAAGTCAACAGAATAAATACTTAAACGAAACAATAGGCGACAGTAGACAAGCTGCTTTCGATCCTTGCTCCTCGAAACTGCTTGGACACAGGGTTTGCTGTCATTGGTCCTTCTCTGCTGCCTTTTTCTAGTCTGGCTTCCTTTTCTGTGTTAATCTTCTTTGGTTCTTGCTGTATCTCTGTTGCTGCCTGTTCTGTGGTTGGATCCTGCTTTTTTGTTTTTTTTCAGAGCTGCCTATATGTGCTAAAAGTGCAAATTCTGTGCAGCTTGCCCTTCCTGACTTTATAATAGTTGATACTTTTTCCTAACCTGATTGGCTTCTCCTGTCTCACCCCAGACCTAATGGCACCGTCTTGCAACAAAATTTCATAAAAACTAATACAGCAATCCTTTCAAATTTCATAAATGACTTTAAAGATATTTTAAAGTCTTTCCAATCAAAACATGAATTTAAATATATTTACACCTTTTTAATCAACATAAATTTAAACATATATTACACCTTCTCATAGAGCTGTATTAGAGAAAGAGGTGCAGCAATGCAGAATACAGTTCAATTCAATGGATATCACGTAGGTGGCTCTGGAAAAAAAGTGTTAAAAAAGCAGGGTCCTGTAAAGAACCAAAAAACACACAGAGGCAAGGCACAGGCACAGGCGCATTTTTTCAAGCTGCAGGCAGTCTTACTGGTTTGAATAAGTAAATCAGTTGGATTCACCAGGATTGACTATCAGTAATATTTTTCAGTTCAAAGATTCTGCCTGCCAATCAGTTACAGTTGAAGCAGCTATATGTCAACTGGCTCCACTTAATTCCAACTGGTTCCACTTTGTCTGCCAACTGGTTCCAGATGAGCCCAAATGGTTCCAGTCAAAGTCGACTGGGCAACTGGGAATACCAAATAGTTACCAGTTAAGATTGCTAATTATCCCAGACAGCACCAGTTGAGACCACTTACTTGCAGTCGAGATCAGAAAAGACCAGTTCAAACCAATTAACATTTTCAACTGGTTTCAACTGGCTTGGAAATACGGGGGAGTTTCATCAGATGAATTAATATGATACTGGCAGAGACCTCAAAAACATTTGCAGTGGAACTAGTATCTTTATTGCAGCTGTACTTCTTTAAATACAGGATTTCTGGTTATTCTTTCACCAAAGTCTTTGACAGAATCATTCTGGAAAAGGCTATATAAAGCTGCCCATGAGAAAAAAAACAGGCCTAAGATATAAATACAAATTTTGTCAAAAGTCTGGCCTTGTGACATTTTTATAGTCATAAAATATGAAAGTTTAATTGGGAGCTGTTTTTTTTCCTGAGTTGAAAAGGCAAGTTTATATACTATTCAAGGAATAAACACTCTATTTCCTTGAGATATGCCTGCTATAATTTCAGCACCTCACCTGACCGTACCTCAGGGAGAGAGAGAGAGAGTCTCACCTGACTGTACCCAGGGGAGAGAGAGAGAGAGAGAGAGAGAGAGAGAGAGAGAAGGCACCTCGTCTGACATTACCCTAGGGAGAGAGAGAGAGTTAGCACCTCGCCTGACTGTAACCTGGGGAAGGTCAGCATCTTGTCTGACCATACCCCGGGGAGCTTACCTTCTGCTGTTTTTTTCTCCAGCAGCCCTCCCTACCCTGCCACCACTGCTGCCGCTAACCGATGGCAGCAAAGTCGAACAACATGCACATATCTCAAAGTTTAATTGAATATAATAAACAGAATACAAAAATTGCATTTAGCAACTACTCCCCTGAAACAATATTTGTCATGCATCTCAAACTGCTAAAATAAAAATGTAATTTCCACTACTCGTCTCCATTCCAGTTGAAAATGGTGCCAATAAATAAATGAGCCCCAGGTGCCTCCATGTACACCAAGCACCACTGACTAAATAAACCCACTGACAGACGCACCCCTTAGATTGACCAATCGAAACTGTCCAGACAGAGAAAAACTGCATATTATTATTATAGATATTCCTCACAATGCATCAAACCTTTTTGAATATTTCCAACCAGGAAGCAAAACAATGCAGAGCTATTGACTCCTGTGATTATTATCTATTTTAGCCAAGCTGCAATTACTGGCTCGGACTATTCAAGGTTCCCCAAAGGTGGAAAAGGGAGGGCTACCATAGGTTTGCAGCCAACAACACTTATATAGTTCTGAGGAAACACAGGGTGACCTGGAGTTAGAACAGCTTGACTAAATATCAGGTTATCACATCAGCTGGAGCAAGCTGCCTCAATGGGCATCCTAGGTGGGCAAGATGGGGGGAGGGGCGGGGGAGGGGGAAGGTGGTCAGTTTCTATGGTAACGGGATGGGGGTGAAGTATTCAGGGCTTTGGCTGTCTCCCAATTGGAATATCATTTCACAAAATAATTATAATTGGCAATTGGAAAGTCAGTTGAACTAATTTTATATTCCTCAGGGGGAGAGATAGATGTAACAAAAATGATAACAATCGCCAAATTAAACTGCTTGAATGGAATTTGTTCCCTTGGAGCTTCAGGTGAGTCATTGACAAATATAAAAAGATTGTAGGGAAATGTCATCCAGGTTAATAAGAAACCTATGATATACATTTCAGGAAATAAAGGATTTGTTTGTTTGGGTCACTCACAGCTAGATCTGTATTAATTAGCTTTTAAAAATAACAAGGGATTTTCATTTTATATGGTGCTGTTCCTGTACTCGGGATGTGCCAAAGCACTTCACTGTGCTTTTGAAGATGAGCTACTGTTGTAATACAGCAGTCAATTTGTACACCGCAGGGTGTCTGAAACAGCAATAAGATATTAGTTATGCCTGGCAATGGAATGGGTGTGAGAAAACAATAAGGTACTCTTTGAAGCTCCAGAATGATTGAGCCTGAGATCAATTCAGAGTATATAATGAACAAACAAGCTTGCATTAATATTGCGCCTTCCATGTCCTCTTCTTTGTGAGGCATAGTGGCTGTTATGTAGGGAAACATGGCAGCCAATGGGACCAAGCCCTCACAAACAACAAATCAGGTAAAGGACCTGTCGACCTGTTTTGAATGTGCTGATTGAGGGATAAATGTTGGCATTGGAATAACTCCCTGTACTTCTTTGAATAGGGCCGTGGGATCTTTTATATTCTCCTGAGCAAACAGCAAGGTCTCAATTCAGTATCTCATTGGGTAGGGTTGCCAATCCTCTGTGAGCAACACAGGAGGACAAATCATAGGGGCATTAAATTTTTTTAGTATTTGTTTTGAATACATTATTTTTATTTTTTTTATTTAGAGATACAGCACTGAAACAGGCTCTTCGGCCCACCGAGTCTGTGCCGACCATCAACCACCCATTTATACTAATCCTACATTAATCCCATTACCCTCTCACATCCCCACCTTCCCTCAATTCCCCTACCACCTACCTATACAAGGGGCAATTTACCATGGCCAATTTACCTATCAACCTGCAAGTCTTTGGCTGTGGGTGGAAACCGGAGCACCCGGCGAAACCCACGCGGTCAAAGGGAGAACTTGCAAACTCCGCACAGGCAGTACCCAGAATCGAACCCAGGTCACTGGAGCTGTGAGGCTGCTCCATTAGTTTATTAAACATTAGTTTATTAAATATGAAAATGTTGGAGATGGGAAAAAGGCTGTTTTATTGGGCGGGACAGTAAGAGGCCATGTGTTGACACTCCAGGATTACATCCAACCAGAGTCAGTAACCCTGATCAAAACAAGCAGTGAGGCAACAATTTTTCATCTAATCAGTAGGCACCACCTCCACCAATGCAGCACCTCAGTACTTCACTGGAGGGTGAGTCTGGATTAATTGCTCAGCTCTTAGGAGCTTCTGATTCAGAGATATGTGCACAGTCAACTAAGCCAAAGCAACACATGTAAAAGATGTGAGTTTGCGAAGGTAAGTGTAGTATAAGTTTGTAAAGGGTTAATACCGAAGACAGTGAGAGATCCCTCCCACTGTGTGAGTGATGATGTAACAGTCATATGAGATAGGCTTGAGGAGAAGAAAGTATAGCAGCACGAAGGATGCTAGCTTAGGTGGCTTGCGGAGAGTGTGTATAGTGATGGTAAATAATAAAGAATTGTTCGTTAACCTTTACTGGAGTCTAAGACTTTCTCCAGAATGCCTACAACGCTACTAATACAAATTTAACCAAACCCAACAGGACAATAAGTTTATTCAATGATTGGGTAATGGCAACAATTATAAACCTATTGACTACAGGTCCTACGTTCAAGCCTCTGTCTTTACAAAGTTACCTAGTCTCAGCCAGGACAGTACCTGGAATGCCACAATCCACCTCCTGGATTCAGGAGAGAGAAAAATTGGGCAGGATTTCTGCTTCTCATCACTGTCCAGTGACCCTTAATAGAATATTGTGCACGCGTGGTGGTGTCAAATGAGGACAGGATGATCGGCAGGTTCTGATTGTCTCGTGTTCAGTTAGCTTTCCAACACTGTGTGGGTAATTTTAACTTTTGGTGACAGTGTAGAACGGGTTTGAATCAGGGTATTCGATTATCCCTCCTGTTCACTCGAATAAGAAGGGAGATCGGGAGAGGTAGATAACAACGAATGTGTTGTCATTGCCCATTTTGCACAAAACTTAAAATGACCCACTCACTGTCTAAGCTCACTTGGGCGAGGCAGCGGAAGGCTGTGGCCACTTGTTGAATTGACCCGAAACATGAGCCTGAAAAAGAGGGGAGAAAATTAGGGAAACAAAGAGACAAAGGCTGAATTGGGAAATGGGGTAGCAACAAGAGGCTTACATTGGTGTTAACTTTTGTACAGGTTTTACCAATGTTGTACTTCAATACAGATCCCATTGAAATGAGATTTTGTGTTTATTTTTTTAAAGTAAGTGCTCTACATTTAGTAAACAGGTGAGGTTTACATCTGGGTCCCGTTTCCTTAATGTTCAGAATAAAAACATTGGTGTGTGGGAGATGGCTCCCCCTGATGGACTCTCAATGTATCTGCTGCAACACTGATGAAGTGATGAGATCCCTGGTTGAGTTCCAGTGACCGCGCAAACCTCCTGGTGCCCTAATTAACTCATTCATGTAAAATTCCCTCAGGTGCTATTATAATGTTTAACATTAATGCCTTGAAATAGCACATGGAGGTTTTTTACACAAGCAGTCTAAGTTACTGCAGTAGCAGAGGATGTTAAACCCAGAGCCTTGAGACTCTGCACAACTACAGAAACAGCCAGTGCAAGGCTAAGGGATTCCAATTATCTTGGTGCACTTATTTTCTGGCACAAGGAAAGGAGACCTTTTTTTGTTCCAGAAGACGGGCAGGATTTAACTCTATAGGAGTTGCAAAACTCCATTTTATCAGGTGTTCAGATCATAACATAAGGCACCGGAGTGAATTAAACCTCAAGATGTGTTACTGCTTAGAACAGAATGAATGTTGCAAGGCTGTGCTCACAGCAGGAAGCCTCACCCGATGGGAGGTTGCACCAGAGAAATGGGTGCTGAGGTTAGCAAGCCTGATTTCCCTGTGCTTCTGATGAATTTTTAGTGATCAGGAAAACAGCGATGTTCCGAGTCTGCTGAGGCTTCCATGTCTGATCTGTGCTGGGAGCTTCACCCCTTCCTCACAAAAAAATGGCCTTGGATTTCATTATTCTTTGTGTTGTGGAGTTTGATGAGGCAGGTTTATTCCATTTTTAGGCAGTTTTTCCCAATTCTGAGCTAATTGGTGGCAAATCTAGAAATTAGAGGCAACAGGCTCCCTCAAACCAATCATGAGATGTGAAGTCAAATGAAAAGGGGTTTAATTTCACTAGACGTAACTCCTCTATACATTGTACATCAAGAGCACAAATGACAGGAATAGGGAGGAACTGTTTCCACTGACAAGATGGTCAATAACCAGAGCACACAAATTTAAGATAATTGGAATAAGAACCAGAGGGAAGATGAGCAATGTTCCCGCTAAGCTACACACAACCGTGCAGCTACCCGGAAGGTACCAGGCAGGCCCAGTTCCATGTTAAATACTTTGCCTGTGCGACATGCAAAAGAATTTAAAGAAACCATGCACTTAAAAAAACGGCTGTGTACCAGAACGAAATTTTTACAGGCAATATTGGAGATGAGGAGAATTTCTTTTATGCAGTGAGTTGTTACAATCTGTAATGCTCTGCCTCAAATGTGGTGGATTTAATAGTAGCTTTCAAAAAGGAATTGGAGATATATACTTGAAAAGGAAAATTTTGCAAGGCAAGGGGAAAGAGCAAGGGATTGGGACGAATTGGGTAGCTTTTCAAAGAGCTGACACAGGCACAACAGGCCGAATGGCCTCCTTCTGCGCTGCATGATTCTAACATTGTAAAGCCTAGGAACAAAGGTCAAACTGTTTCTGAACCTTGAGATGTGTGATTCTCTTGGAACGCACTTCTGTGTTTCACTGCAGTGAGATGCAATAGATTGGATTTAATCAGAGTGAGGGGGTTCACTGAGTGCACTCAGTTCCAGATTTAATTGCCGTGTGAGATTTTCTGGCTCCACCGAGTTAGAGACTGATGTCAGAGCAAGGTTCAGTGAGTGAATCTCATCAGATATTGGGAAGTCTCGGCGTGGAATGGTGATTGGAGGTAATTGTGTGGAATAAGTAGGAGAAGTAATAGCCTCGGTGGGGGGGGGTGAAGAAATATAAACAAGGAGGATCGAAGGACTGAGAAGAGAGAACCAACTCATGAGTAAGCAATAAGTTAGATCAATTCTAACATTTAAAAATGTCCTGTACAGGCACCCATTTGAAGCAAAAAGCATCTTTACTGTCTTAAAATTCTCTTTTAATGTAGTTGTGTGAATGTAGGAAAAATACAAGGAGGAATGGTTTCATTTCAAAGACTGAAAGAATGTGAAGGGTCTGCACTAGGCATCAAGGAATTCATTGTGTTTGTGGTCTGTAAGATTGAGAACAGCTGATAGCAAATTATTGTGGTTTAGAAGCTGGAACAACATCTCATATGGTGTCCATATGATCTTTGATGTAATTGTTTATAAACAAACTGGCCTTCAGTTATTGGGGTTTGACTGTGATCTCTTATTGTAGATCAGCAAGTCTGCCACTTCTCATTTAGGTGGAACAACATTAGTTGACTGGAATATTTGGAATGGATGGAGGATGACCACAGGGGGCAGTTAAATGTTCTTTGACAACCTGGCCGGGTGGTGGGTTGGGGGGGTGCGCGAAGGGTGGTGGTTGAAAGGGGGAGAACTTGAACTGGACCAGTAGTTAGTCACGTATTGGGACACCGCAGGCAATGTTTGAATCTCTTGTACCTAATTGGTTAATTTGAGGTACGTCAATTTGATGCAACTTTCAAATCTTGATCTGGATGTCAGACATTTTTTTCAGCAAATATACATTTTACTTACAGTGGTGAGGCACACACATCTGCTTGTTTGAAGAGATGGCAGTCGAAGGAGCCAAGAGGTGGGAGAGCGTGGAGCAAAGAGGTTGGGGCTAAGGGAAGTCTATGCCAGTGTTGGAAGGGTATACTCTTCCTTAGCACAGTTTTGTTTTTTGTGCACCGGGAAGACAGAGATGTTGAGGAAATCAGCACCATTTTAAATTTAACCCCATCTGGTCGGATTTACGGGTCTCAGGAAATCAGGCAGCAATAGGGAGATGAGGATTGCTGGATCTGTGGAAGGGGGGTATAGTGCCCTTCCAATTGCCTATTGGATTCAGCTTACCTGCTTCATCAACTCCCCATGATTGGACACCCCTGATCCTTCTGATCCCCTCCCCCCCCCCCCACCCCCATCCTCCCCGATTCTTCTCAATTTCCCCCAACAACCCTTCCGATCTCCTCCATGAGGCCTCCAATCTTCTCTCACCCTGGTCTCTGATCTCTCCTCTGGCCTCTGATCTTCCCCCACCACCCCAAGCACCTTAGCTTTCTCGATCTCTCCCTTCCCTCTCTCCGCTTCCCAGCTGCGGCCTGGTGCCACAGGCCTACCCACCCAAAAGCCAATCATTCTCTCAGCCTGGCTGGCTGCATCCAGGAAACGGGGCAAAAACCTGTTCTTCTGGATTTCCTGAGCTCGAAGCAGCCCCCGTCCCTCACTCTGTCCTTGCCTCCGAGTTAATATACAAACTGTGCAATTGTCACTGATAATGCTGTAATTTAGAATCAGGATCAGTTTCTCTTTCTTTAGTTGCACCTCATGGTCATGTGATTATATTAGTATGGCCTCCTCAGATGAGGGGACACTTGTGGAGCTATCTTTCTGTTTGTCATGAGATTCTTTGTGTTATCTTAAGCAATACAATGAGGTATGTGGATTCCAGTTCCTTGAAAATCTCTAGAAGGTTTATTAACAGCTAAACGAGGACATATAATACAGAGCAGACTATATACAGAACTTTTGTCCAGGGTGTTATAGTGCAGAGTGACTATGGCTTCTAGTCACATGACTACATCCTGGTACTTACCTCATTTGCATACTGAGTTCTTATAGGTACATCACTCTTAAAGCGATCAGACAACACTGTTAGCAACATTGGGGAAAACCCGTGCCACCCTTACTGGTCCAATCAAAACAGGCAAGACATTGGGGGCAATGTTAAGCTAACTCACCCATTGGGAGAGCGATGGGATCGGGTGCAATGCTGGCCTTATAACCTGCTTGATTTTACTCTGTACTGACGACTGTGGAAAGTAATATTGGGCGGGTGTAAAACCAGGATTTTCCCCAGTCCTGTGGGTTTCCTACCCAGCGAATTAGGTTAAAATTATGCCAATGTTTCTGTTTTATACCTAAAAAAGTGAATAGAAAAACTACAAATGCTCAAAATCTGAAACAAAAACAGGAAGTGTTGAAAATTCACAACGGATCTGTCAGTATCTTAAATTGAGGTTTATGTTCTGCGTGTGATCCTTCTTCAGAACCATTCTCATGTAGGGCATGAAGTGTTTGCTTGCCATTTTACTTTACAGATGTTGACAGAGCTACTGTGTATTTCTGGCATTTTCTGTTTTCAAATTTTTAATTTATGCTACTTTCCTTTGAGTAGCTGGCACTATCATTTCATCTTTGGGTTACAAATGTGCCATTGTTTGCAGCAGGTTAGTCAAAGAGCATGTCAGTATTTGCAGAAGGTCCCTGGGAGTGTGTCAATATTTGCAGGAGATTCCTTGGAGTGTGTCAATATTTGCAGGAAATTCCTGGAAATGTGTCAATATTTGCAGTAGATTCCTGGGAATGTTTCAATATTTGCAGGAGATTTCTTAGAGTGTGTCAATATTTGCAAGGGGTCTTTGGGAATGTGTCAACATTTACAGGGGTCCCTGGGAGTGTGACAATATTTGCAGGAGATTTCTGGGAGAGTGACAATATTTGCAGAGGGTCCCCAGGAGTGCCTGATATTTGCAAGTGGTCGACTATACAAAAGACCATTTGAAGATCTTTCCTCTAGCTTGGGATGGATAAAACCTCATTTTCTACCTGTTCCATTACAACTCATTAACAAATGCCTAATATATTAATATTATCAAATAGAATGACAGTGTCATGACAAAAAGTGTGACAAACAGAAAGTGTGCACTAAGCATAAAACTTTAATAAATTACAAGTTCCCTGTGGCATTACCCACTACCAGTTGATAGATGTAGGTTATGTATACATGTGATGCTGATAAAGTTAGGAGAGAGAGACTTCAGACACTCACTGCATAGAGCCACCAAGACGCCAGAGCCTGGGACCGTTGACATAACAAAATTGAATGGGATATGTTGACACAAAGTGTGACCAAAAATCACGGCAAAGGAAGTAAGGTTTCTGAACAGGAAGTGGACTCCCTACCCAAAACTTTTAATATGAAGAGAGATAACTATATATCTGTAAAACCCAGATCTGGGTATGCTTCCATTTTTTTTTTATTCATTCACAAGATATGGATGTCACTGGTAAGGCCAGCATTTTTTGCCCCTCCTTTAATTGCCCTTGAGAAGTTGGTGGCAAGCACGTTCTGGAATATAACTGAGTGGCTTGCTAAGCCATTTCCAATGGCAGTTAAGAGTAAACCAGATTGGTGTGAGTCTGAAGTCGCATATAATCCAGACCAGGTAAGGTCAGCAGATTTCCTTCTCTAAAGGACATTAGTGAATCAGGTGGGTTTTTATAACAATCCACCAGTTTCATGATCACCATTATTGATACTAGCTTATAATTCCAAATTTTTCTTTAATTAATTGAATTTAAATTCATCAGCTGTCATGGTGGGATTTGAACTCATGTCTACACATCATTAGTCCAGGCGTCTGGTTTGCTAGTCCAGTAAGGTAACTACTGTACCCACTTGAGGTGAGGTAATTCCTTCCCAGTCCTGGACAGGATACACATCATCCCATGAATGAGCTCAATCTGAAGGTAATGGAGCAAGAATGTGGGCAGCAGAAACTTTTCACCAAAGGCACGGAACTGCCAGTCACTGTGGAAGCTCCTTCATCCCTTATATGTTATGCCTCGTGCTCGGTTCAGTCACTGTTGCCCTTTGGAAAGGGCACCGTGGAGTATCGAACAGGGCAACCCATCTCAGATATCGTTACACCCATTTTGCTAGCCCTGAAATGGGAAATCGATTACTGATCTGCTCCGTCACTTGGTGTGCAGACTTTGTTTTGTGCCTCCAGTTCACTTCACTTTTACCGAGCACTTCTGTCCCCCACACAACAGCCTTTGTAAAAGCTGCCATCAGTTTAAGTAGCCTCTGAGTTTATCCAAACACGCTAAAAATGTTTGTCCTCCTACTTACCTTTAAGTGGCCACAGCCTTTTAAATTTGTCTGATTTTCAGTTCCCCAACACCCCTCCCATTAACCTAACAACTAACTCCTTGGACCAAACTGTACAAGAGTGATAAACTGGTTTTAGATGTGCTGACCATGGAAGGTGACATGCAGCCAGCTCAATTCTGGCCAGCTGTCTGCTCCACCCTGATATTCTGGATTGGCATTTGCTGGGAGGTGAAAATCCATGGGGTGCATTTCATTGTTTTGTGTGACAGGTAATGTGTCAGGAGTTTGAGGATGTGAAATTGTTCTGACGTTTGCTGGAGGAGCAGGGTTCCAGCAGATAACTGCATGACCTCAATGAACCACACTGTCCTGTTTCACTGGTGCTGCCCTTCATTCCAGTCACACTGAAGGAAGGATTTCCATGATTCCCACTAGGGAGGAAATCAAGCTCCATAGATTTTACACTGAAGAGGAGAGCCAGCTACAGCTGCTGAGGCAGATTCCACCAGGGTTCAATCCCCACTTTAGAGACTTGAGTGCACAAATCTAGGCTGACACTCCAGTACAGTACTGAGGGAGTGCTGCATTGTTGGAGGTGCTGCCTTTCAGATCAGATGTTAAACCGAGGCCCTGTCTGCACTCTCAATTGGATGTAAAACATCCCATGACACTATTTCGAAGAAGAGCAGAGAGGCCCCGGCAGGAACCCCAACGCCCTCCCCCCCCCCCCCCCCATCTCTTCTCCGAGGTTCTAGCACTGGGCCTGTGTTCGAGGCCTTTGCAGTGCCAGCAATGGCACCGCTCCTGGTGACGCTGCTGAGCTGCTGGCCCTGTGATTGGCTGGAAGCTCTTGAAGGCAGTATCCCCATCCCTTTAAAGTCTTTAAAGGAACGGGGATCCCGCCTCCTAAAGCTTTGACAAAAATTATTGGAGGATTGCTCCAGGGGGAAGAAAAAAGGCAGAGGTGGGGTTCCCGCCGTCTTTTCAGCCCGGTGGCGGGTGTCCCGCCTCCAGCACAAAATCCAGCCCTTAGACTCTCCAGCCAGGGAAATAGCCAGTCAGCATCTACTCTCTGCAGCCCTCTAAGATGTTTGTACACTTCAATGAGATCACTTTTCATTCTTCTAAACTCCAGGGAATATGGGCCCATTCTACTCAACCTCTCATCACTGGAGAGTTCTCTCATCGCAGGAATCAATCTAGTGAACCTTTATTGCACTGTCTCCAAAGCAAGTATATCCTTCCTTAGGTAAGGGGACCAAAACCATACACAGTACTCCAGCTGTGGTCTCATCAACCCCCTATATAATTGCAGCAAGACTTTTTACTCTTATACTCCAAGCCACTTGTAATAAAGGCTAAGATACCATTTCGTTTTCCTAAATGTTTGCTGTAGCTGTATTTCCATTTCTGCAGTGTATTTCATGTCCTCAGGAATTCCCAAAATACTTCACAGCTAATGATTACTTTTGAAGTCTAGTCATTGTTATAATGTAGGAAGCACGACAACCAATTTGCAAGCAGCAAGGTCCCACAGACAGCAATGTGATAATGGCCAGATAATCTGTTTTACTGATGTTCATTGGTCAAGACACCAGGAGAACTGCCTTGTTCCTCTTTGACTAGTGCCTTGGGATCACCTGAGAGGGAAAACAGGTTTCATCAGAAAGACAATGCAGCACTCCTTCATGACGGCACTGAAATTTGACAGTAAGTCAATTAATGATATGGCATCATCCACTTCTTATTGGTCGACAGACAGCCTAGGGGCTCTCATGGTGTGACGCTGATTCACGCTGACCTGGAAGGTCCCCAGGTTCAGTCCTTGATCTGGCCAATTGTCTGATCTCAGCTCAGCAGCAGTAGGTAGGTACCAACTGGACCACAATGTCGCCCAGCTGAGGGGAGAAATCAGCCCAGGGTTAATAAACCCAACTTTATCCAGTGACATTATCTGCATGTTTGGGCATCGGGTGACCCAAATCAGCTGTGACACCTTAGAATCCTAGAACCGTACAGCACAGAAGGAGGCCATTCAGCCCATCGCACCTGTACTGGCTCTTGGAAAGTGCTGTCCAATTAGTTCATGGTAGCCCAGCTCCCCTACTCTTTCCCCATTACCCTGCAATTGTTACCTTATTAAGTATATATCCAATTCCCTTTTGAAAGTTAATATTTAATCCGCTTCCACTGCTTTTTCAGGTAGCGCATTCCAGATCACAATAATCCACTGTGTTAGAATCATTCTCCTCATCTCCCCTCTGGTTGACAGTGTTTGAGGTAAAGAGAGTCCATCACAGTCCAGGCTCACGTGGGAACAATGCTATTTGGGTGAGGTGCTGGAAGGTGTGTTGAATCCATTGAGGAACACCACATCTGGCAATTTCCTTTAGCCCAGAAGGTTGAGGGGAAATCTGATCGGGATGTTTAAAAGTGTGAAAATGAATTCAAGGGGTAGATATGAAGAAACTATTTCCTCTGGTAAGGGAATCAAGAATGAGGTGACTTCATCTTTTATTTAGAGCCAGGCCATTCAGGAGGGAAATCAAGAAGCACTCTTTAACATAGGGGTTGTGGGACGCTGGTATTCTCTCGCCCAATAATGCTGTCAATGCTGGGGAGCAATTGGAGCTTTGAAAACTGAGATTGATAGATTTTTGTTAGGTAGGGGTATAGAGGGATATGGAGAAAGGCAGATCAATGGAGCTGAGGTGAAGATCAGCCATGATCTAATTGAATGATAGTGCAGCTCGAGGGGCTGAATGGCCTCCATGCTATGACAGGAGGTATGAAAATGAGGAAAAAAATAGAACCTAGTGGAAATCAAGTGGATACAAACTGCACTTGGGTGCAGGAAAAATCAGTTCAGAATACTGGCTGGGGTTTTCCCTCTTCCGCATTGGTCAGCCCACTACTTTTATACTCATTTTAAAGAGTGGGAAATGACAGACAAGGGAGAAAAGGAGAGGAAAGCCCTGGCCTCTACTCGGAGAGGTGATACTGGAATGTTAATGCAGTAATCTTCCAGTAGAGGGCACAGTGAGCACCAGTGTGAGATTCACACTCTGATGGGGAAAGGTTGCTGCAGCTTCCAGGACTCATTCTCATAATCCCCCTCTCTCAGCTGATTCCAGTGCACGTGTTTCTGATAAATTCCTTTTTGATATTTTAACGTAGTGATGAATAGGGTTAGTAATTGTGCTAAAATTTCTTTGCAGCCACCAGTGTTCATCACAGTGTTAAAAAGGAAATTCTCCTACACTGGCAGAAACATCCAAAGTATTCCTGAAAAGTTCCACTTCACTGTGGCGTAGTTACCATCCTGCTGCAAAAGTGCTTCTACCTTGCCGTCTTGCTGCATCTGATTGTTTGTGTCCTGCTGGTCCCCAGCCCCCAGTCTCTCTCCCTCCCTGAATCGTTAGGATTAGGATCCCTGTTAAGCTTTGGGTGCTTTCAAACCAGAAGGAGGGAGCTGCCAAGTGCAGGGGAAATGGTGAGAAAGGGGTTACCTGACTGGCTGGTAGTTATACAGCAATAATCCAGTAGGTGGCACTCAAACACAAGCAAAACATGTCAGTCCAAACAATGGAGGAAGGTCAATCTCTCTTTGTGCAATAAAAACCAAGACTATTCTTTTACAAACCTATTTACAATTTTACAATATATTGTGCAGGAGGAAAATCTTCCAATATTGCAGATCAGTAACTTTTCTTGAGTGTCTGAATTTGAATCTGAAGATTGGAGTGATCCAGGAATCTCTCTAGGGCACACCAGAACCTTTGCTGGGGAACATCAGTAACACTGCAATAAAACATGGTAAACCAACATCATCAGCAACTGTGTCCGAGGTAAAATAAAATCATTGATCAAGAGGAGGTTTCAAAAAGGGCTTGAATGTTGAATGTTGTATATAAGTGGTGCAAAAGCAGAATACTGTGCTCCAGTAGGTGAGTATCCTCTGTGGTTTGGTTCCTGGTAGGTGTAGATTTGGCTGTATTAGGAGTGCCGCAACTGGCTTCAGCATTCACAAGACAGGGAGTGGAAACCGTTCAGAATATCTGCTCCAGCTCGAGAGTTAGTGAATACTACTCGAAGACATTGGTTACTAAGGGAGTGAATTTAAAATTCTCATCTTTGTTTTCAAATCCTTGCATGGCCTCATCCATCCCTATCTCTGTAATCTCCTTTAGCCTCTGAGATATCTGAGCTCCTCTAATTCGGTCTCTTGTTCATTCCCGATTTTAATCACTCCACCATTGGTGCTTTCAGCTATCTAGGCCCCAAGCTCTGGAATTCCCTCCCTTCAGCTCTCTGCCTCTCTACCTCCTTATCCTCCTTTTAAGGCACCCATTAAAACCTTCCTCTTTGACCAAGGTTTTGGTCATCTGCTTTAATATCTCCTCATGCAGCTCAGTGTCTCAGAGCTTTGGGTCATTTAATTACATTAAAGGCACTATTATAAACCTATTGAATTTCCTTAAGGCTTTTCTCAATCCACTGCTACAACGTGGCTTTGTGCCAAACTACTGTCGAAGTGGAGCAGGGGAATGCCAGGGTTTGAGTCTCAAGTTTGGAATCAAGGACAGTGTTGGTGTATTATGACATTCCAGCCATAGGGTGTCGCTGCAGTTTGATCTCCCGCTGAAGACACTCAACTCATTTCTGTTTTGCAGAAAATGAAATAATCACTCTTTTGACAGATGGTCCCATGGCCAGCACCATTTTCCCGACAAGGTGGTACCTGACAATCAGCTTGACTGAGTGCTGAAAGCTCCCTGGATGAGATACTATTTGTTATTCCAAGGGATTGAGGAAAGGGATGACATGACTGAGGGATGCACACACTGTAGTTTCATATGAGCGTGTCCAGGTTTCCCGGAATGTTGCGCAAACCCAAATAGATTTGCAGTTAATTTTGCCAAACCCGGCACATGTTGCCACTGGGGCAGACTTACTACAACTCTGGTACTTGTTACTTCTGGCAGTTTTTAATGTTAGATATTCTCTTTGGGCTCAGCATCACCAGCCACCGCTATGAGCAGATTTTACAACACTCCAAACCAGGGTGTGGTTTAATTGCCCAATACCCAGGGAAATGTAGCAAGACCCAGGAATCGAGGAGAACCCTTGATGCTGTAATCCTTCTTACTGAACATATCGCATTCCACCATCAGATCTTGTTGACTTTGAAGATGTGCAGAATAAACATTCAACCAAACTGTGACTCAGGCTATAAAATACCGCCCAAATTTATTTAGCATGGAACAAATAAATAAACAGTCCTCAGTGCAGACAGAATATTTACAGTAATTATAAATGTTATTATTTTCAAACTGTCAAAAGTGGGGGAAAAAACTCTTTCCCTGTATCAGCTGGCAACATAAAATTGGCCATTGAACCATGGTCTATGCTTCTTACATGGCTCTGTGTTACTACCTCTGACTGGTAGTTTATCGCTATTAGATTCAGATTGACTGGAGAGCTGAGCTCAGGTGGCCAAATAGGAGCCCACAACTGGAAGCTCCTGGCTACAGATCGGTCCATCACAAGCACTGTGAAGGATCGTGATTCTACCTCTCTCACAAGCTGACTTACTTTTCACCCCGGGACAGCTTTCAATCCAACCTATTGAGGGATTCCCAAGATGTCTGTCACACGGAATGTTTGAATTGAACGGGCTAGTTTGGCTGCTTGACCCGGGCCCAGCACAGAATGGTCTGTTAGTTGGGTCCCCATCCAAATACTACACTGGCAGCAATCAAAGCATGCTGACCAAGGTCTTGCTGAATTATGTATGCCCCTGCCTTTAGTTGAATATTGTTCAGCCCGCCGTGTGTATTCTTTGCAAAATCATCTCACAGTATCTAACTTTAATCCTTGGTATACCCGGCCGGCAAGAAAGAATCCAAGAAGTCAACAAATACTGTATATTTTTGTCAATGTATTTAAATGTTACAGAAATGATGAGGAGAGATCAAAAACACAAAGAATTAACTGTCCCTTTTTCCCGTGCTTTCACTGTGTTGATCTTTAGATTTATCACACTGTCTCCTGCTCTAACTTATTCTCTCTCAGAACCTCAAACTGTACAGCCCCTTACGTCCCTCAATATTTCCCCTGTAATTTACAGGCCATTAAAACTTAGCATCACTTAATTATTACTTATTGACTTATCTCATTTCTGTTATTCTTTTCAATCTGCACTAAGGACAGAAAATTAACGACAAGCCTGGGCCCAGTGGTACGACACTTACCTTTGAGTCATGAGTTCAAGCCCCACTCCAGGGATTTGAGCACCTAATCTAGATTACACTTCACTGCAGTACTGAGGGAGGGCTGCACTGTCAGAGGTGCCATCATTTGAATGAGACATTTAATTGTGACCCCACCTGCTTGCTCAAGGTGGCTGTAAATGATGAGGTTCCTATTCAAAAAAGAACGAGGGAGGTCTCCTGGCCAACACTCACCTCTCAACCAACTCCACTAAAGGAGATTAACTGGTCATTTATCTTGTTGCTATTTATGGGAGTTTGCTGTGTGAAAATTGGTTCCTGCATTTGCCTAAATTACAATTTTAAAAAATCATTGGCTTTGGACATCCTGAAGATGTGAAAGGCATTAAATAAGTTCAGGTACATTCATTCTTTAACCAGCTGTGACTGGAGAAAGGTATTTGGTAGGGTTCCCAAGGGATTGGTGTTAGGACCTCTGCTTTTCTTGATATATATTAATGACCTAGAAATTGGTGTACAGGGCACAATTTCAAAATTTGCAGATGACACAAAACTTGGATGTATTGTGAATTTGTAAGGATAGTGATAAACTTCAAGAGGACATAGAATGGGTGGACAAGTGGAAAATAAAATTTAATGCAGATAAGTGTGAAGTGATACATTTTGGTAGGAAGAATGAAGAGAGGCATTATAAACTGAAGGGCACAATTCTAAAAGGAGTGCAGGAGCAGAGGGACCTGGGGATATATGTGCACAAATCATTGAAGGTGCAGGGCAGGATGAGAAAGAGGATAATAAAACATACTGGATCTTGGGCTTTATAAATAGGGGTATTAGAGTACCAAAGCAAGAAAGTTATGCTAAAGCTGTATGGAACACTGGTTCAGCCTCAACTGGAGTATTGCGTCCAGCTCTAGGTACCACACTTTAGGAAGGATGGTAAGGTTTTAGAGAGGGTACAGAAAAGATTCACGAGAATGGTTCCAGGGATGAGAAACTTCAGTTATGTGAATAGATTGGTGAAGCTGGGGTTGTTCTCCTTGGAAAAGAGAAAATTAAGAGGAGATTTGATGGAGGTTTTCAAAATGATGAGGAGTCTGGACAGAGTAGATAGGGAGAAACTGTTCCCATTGGCGGAAACATCAAGAACCAGAGGACACCGATTTTAAGGTGACTGTCAAAAGCAACATGAGGAAAAACATTTTTACACAGCGAGTGGTTTCGGATGTGGAATGCACTGCCTGAGAGTGTGGTGGAGGCACATTCATTTGTGGCTTTCAAAGGGGAATTGGATAATTATTTGAAGAGAAAAGATTTGCAGTGCTACAGGGAAAAGGCGGGACAGTGGGACTAGGTGAGATGCTCATTCAGAGAGACGGCACAGGCATAACGGCCGAATGGTCTCCTTCTGTGCTGTAACTATTCCGTGATTCTATGATCATGGTCTCCCCTCAGGCACCCCCAGTAACCTATGGTCCTTTCTAATAAAATAGCGGAATAGTGTAATTTCAAGGGTGACTCATCCTCTGTTTTTCATACACCTCCATCATTAAATTTTTTTTCCATTATTTATATCAAAGTGATTGAATGGCGATTTATAAAAACATTTCGCTGGCTTGTTGGATCTCTTGGCCCAGTTCCACCTCGCACTTTACAATTTCCCAAGTCAGATCTTGCTGCTCCTTGTGCAGGGGGGAGGATGTTTACAGAATGTGGCTTCGACAGGTAAGTTCTTCGATCCAACATTAGAAAGATATAAGTTATTGCTGTGTTCTGGCAATTTAAGAAATGCCTGTGTTCCACACTAAGTAAGAGGAAGCAAATCTGCCAACCTTCGATTTCCTAACTGCCTAGGCGCTGGCACTGGGTAAAGGTTGATGTGCAGCTGGTAGTTGATAGGGTTGGCATGTAGTGTAGGTTGGTCATTTATATAGCTTTCGCATTTTGTAAATTGTGAAATATCCATGACAAACTGAGGTCCATAAAGCTGGGCACCACCAAGGTTCAATACACAGATCTGGAAATTGATGCACGTGTGAGAGCTGCAGGCAACCTTTGCGTTAGATCTCGGGAAAACTTCCTGCTGGTTCAAAAATTAATTTTACTTTTTTTTAGTTTAGGGCAAATCTCTGTTTCATGTTCTTTCATATGTAACAAGCTCGCCGATCAGAAGGGAGCAGCACTAAATTGTCTAAAACCGCTGCAGGCTTCAAATAGAAACCACCTAAAATCACTGATTGCTCATCGATCTGCCATAGATTTCTGTCCTTACTGATTGAGAAAAGCCAGTTGGCCAGGAACTGAAAGCCTTTCTGCAAGGACTCGGACAGAACGCACACACTTAAAGGGACTGATGCCCATCTTTGCCACTCCCTCCCCAGAGGCACCTGTTCTATGAAGGCACAGACATCTTAAAGCAGGCAACACCAGTCAGCCCAAACAATCCCACATGTGGCCAACCCACATCTGGGCCCGAGCAATGTATCGCTCAGGGACAATTAATGCCACCAGAATCCCAGCAGTTGTGAGTGAATCCAGGCAACCAGCTAGCATACAATTACCTTTCACAAGGGAAACCTCAGAAGTAATAGTTTAGGTGACACATGTTTGAAGCTTAGCGCAAGTCAAATGAACATACTTAACAATTATTCACCTGTTTACTGTTCAATAGGTTCATTTGGTTGTAAAAGACTTAAACAACATCCAGTGTTGTCATTTTGCTGCTGATTAAAGATCAGGAATATCTTCTGGGTGTATTGGAGAGAACCAGTAACTAATGCATTCTAAAGAAAGGTTTTCTGTTCACTATCCTGGGAACATCAAATTTATTTAGCTATCAGGACAAGTATGAACACTTTTGAAGACGTAGGGAGCGAAGGATCAGTTGTAGTCTGAAATACAGAAGCAAAGAAATCAACAGTAAAAAATCCTCAAAATGCAACAGCAGTAAACAAAATGATTAGTGTGCTGCTTATACTACAAACCCAGTTCAGTTCAAATCTCCGGAGGTCATGCTGAAGAGTTCTTAATGCACCTGGAGATGGTGCAGAGGAGAGTTATAACAACACCAACTTGCATTTATATATAACCCTTTTAATGTATTAAGATATCCCAAGGCACTTCACAAGAGTGCTAGACCAATACCTAAGTCAAAGAGGAGATTTTAAAGAATGGCTTAAAGGAGGAGAGAGAGAGGTAGAGAGGTGGAGAATTTAGGAAGGGAATTCCAGAGATTAGGGCCTTGGCTGCTGAAGGCACAGCCACCAGTGGTGGAGCGATTAAAATGGGGGATGCTCAAGAGGCCCGGATTGGAGGAATGTAGATATCTCAGTGGGTTTTGGGGCTGGAGGAGATTACGGAGGTAGGGAGGGGTGAGGTCATGGAGGGATTTGAAAACAAGGATGAGAATTTTAAAGCTTAAGAAAGGTGACAAAGGGAAATAAGGGAATTATAGACCAGTTAGCCTATCATCTGTTGTCAGGAAGTAGCTAAACTCTATAATTAAGGATGGTATGACTGAACACCTTGAAATTTTTCAGCTGATCAGAGAGAGCAGCATGGACTTGTAAAGGGTAGGTATTGCCTGATGAATCGATTGAGTTTTTTGAAGAGGTGACTAAAGTAGTGGATAGGGGAATATCTGTGGATGTACTTGCAGAAGACACTTGATAAAGTCTCTCACAAGAGACTGCTAGCTAAAGCTGAAGCTCATGGAATTGAAGACAAATAATTCACCTGGCTAGGAAATTGCCTGAGTGGAAGGAGACAGAGTAGGGATAATGGCAGGTACTCTAACTGGCAGCACATGTCTAGTGGTGTCCCACGAGAATCTGTGTTAGGTTCTCAACTATTGACTGTATTCTTTCGCATTAGATGATGGGATAGAAAGCTATGTATCCAAATTTACCAATGACACAAAGATAGGTGGCATTGTAAGCAGAGGAGTGGGACTAATTGGATAGCTCTTTCAAATCAAAGGAATGGCACAGATATGATGGGCCGAGTGGCCTCCTTCTTTATGATAAAATTCTACAATTATGTTCACTTGGAGCAAACATTACAGTTCTAGTCATCATGGCATAATGGGGAATGGCGGGGGTGGGGGTGGGGGGCACCACACCTTAGAGGCAGCAGCAGAGTAACAAGGCTGAATGCCCCATGTCAAAGGAGAGAGCTTGATAACAGATAGAGAAGGTTTACTTGAAACAATGCTGCTCCTTCTCCGCTACCATAATTTCACCAGAGGGGTGGCAAAAACCCTGTTTACAACAACAATTGCATTTATAAAGCCCCTTTAAATTATTAAAACATCCCAAAGGCGCTTTGCAAGGGTGTAATCAGAATCAAAATTGGCACCAAGCCAAAGAAGGAGATAATAGAACAAGTGACCCAAATTGTGGTCAAAGAGGTAGGTTTGAAGGAGTGTTTTGAAGGAGGAGAGAGGTAGAGAGGCAGAGAGGTTTGGGTAGGGAATTTCAGAGCTTAGTGCTCAAACAGCTGAAGGCCCGGCCGCCATGATGGGACAAAGGAAGTGGGGGACGGACAAGAAGCTGGAGTTGGAAGAACACAGAGTTCTTGGAGTGTTGGAGGTGGCTGCAGAAATAAGGAATGGCGAGGCCATGGAGGAATTTTAAAATTGAGGGGTTGGTCGACCAGTGAGCTTAGTGGTGATGGAGGAAAGGACTTAGTGTGACTTACCATAGGGGCTACATAGTTTTGGATGAGCTCCAATTACTGAAGGATGGGAGATTCTCATGTGCATAAACAGGGTTTCTGCCGTACTTACGGTGAGGTTACGGTGGTGGAGTAGGAGCAGCTCTGAGGAAATTCATCGCAAATACTTTGAGATATGTCAGACACACAGGACCAGCTGGCACAGGTTCAGGATTGTGAGGACAAGTTTAGGAAAGGAGTCCAGATGTAATTCTTTACATGGAGTGTAAACAACAGCTGACTCTGTTGTGATGTAAAGTGAATTGGAGACGAGGGGTGAGGTACATAAAGGAGAGTTGGGGGAGAGATACTGACTTTACAATCCAGTATGTGATCTGTCCACCCAGCCCACAAAAGAAGGTCAGATCAGGTATTCTTGCCCATGTATTAAGGGCGACAGTGGAAGGAGAATGACTCTAGTTTGTATGTCTTAAGCCATGTCTGATATCCAGCTCTGCTTTATCAGCAAGCAGGGGAAGACGCTTATCTCAGCTTAGCTTAAGCATATTGATCGCCACTGAGTAAAGCCCCCTTGACTTAACCAGAACTGAGAGGTCCCTGAACTGTCAGCACTTGAGGGCAACATTAAAGGAGTCATTAATCTCAGCAATAGTACAAAGTGACTGTTCTGGCACAGGAAGCATGAATACATCCTCCATGAATTCATAACAAATCAGACTGTGCATACTTCATTCTAAATCTGAGAACTATTTATGGGCAGTAAGTGACGCCCAGAGCCCCAGTACAGGAGAAAGCGAGGTCAGACCGCTAGTGCAAGAGGAAGTGAGGTCAGACCCTGAGTAGGGAAGGAAATGAGGTCAGTCCTCTAGTACAAGTGAGGAATGTAGATTCCAGGCCCTCCTCAGTATGGAAAGAATTAAGATCTAGACCCCAGTTCATGGAAGTGAGTTCAGGATTTCCGAGAAGGGGATGTGAGGCCCTGGTCTATCTACAGAGGCAGATCACCCCAGTACCCGAGCAAGTCAAGTCCCAGCCACTTTCAGATTGGGAGGGATAATTCAAGGTCTAGGCTGCCTTATTATGTGGCCAGTGTTTCATGTTTCCCTCCCTATAGGGCGGGGTGGTAGGGTGGGGGGGGCCAAAGTTATTCTCTCCCAGGAGAGAAAGCAATGAGGCCCTCTGCCAGACATGTCAAGAACAAGTACACTGCCTCATTGTTGTTCTGGCAGAGATCAGTTCCTGGGCTCTCTTGGTGAGACTGAATTCATTGATAAAGACAGAGATGGCAACAATCTGAACAGCAATGAGGATTTATTATTCCACATTGTTACGACCAGGTGAGAAAGGGGTCTAGGGTTCCCTTTCAGCCTTCACCTGGTCTTACCGTAACATGGTTTTATTTTAAACACATATTTTTTTTTAGCTCCCCGTTGGTGAATCCTTGTTCACCACTTTCCAATTATAAGGTAAAGGAACCAGCACAACAGGTTTTCTCAAGTTTAAAGAAGAAAAGTGAAATTTTATTAAACTTAAACTCTAGTTCGGTTAACGCCTACATATATACGACATGCCCATGCTAGCATGCATATGCGATACACACATGCAGATAGGGACAGAAAAGAGCAGAAGAAAATAAAGTGGAAAAAGTTTGAGGCAATCTCTGAAGAGTGTTTTTATTACTGTGCTTCGAGCTCTCTGTAGACTCTTTGATTGTAGGTAGATCTTGCTTTTCACTGGGGCCTTGTTCGCTGTAGGAGACTTTTCTCTGTTGGGGTACATGTGTCTTCAATGGGTTTTGGAGTTCCGTGAGAAAGAGATGGGAGCAGGCAGACAGAGGCTGTGGTGAGCCAGTCAGGAGAAGTCTTTTCAATCCAGGAGCATTCTGCTTACTGCAGGCTTTCAGTTCAAAACTACAATTCAGAAAACCCCAGGTTGTCAAGCAGGTTAGTTATGTGACCAACTGGTCTGATCATGTCTTGGCTCTGTGTATTGTGTATGTCAAGAAATGGTCCTTTGTCTACAAACACTGTTAATTTGCAAAAATGTCTTTACAGCCAGGGGCCTGGCAACCCCTTGTAACAGGCCTTCTCTTTTTCCCAGCAACAATTTGAAATTTAATGTCCATGTGGCAAAATTAATATACCTCATTCTTGGCAGTTGGGGGCCTGCATGACAACATGCTTCAGGTCTCCCAGCTGCCATGATCCACTTGCACTGCCAAGATCACTGATGGGTCTGTCATGCTCAGCCACTCAGTGGCAGCCTAACCATAGCAGCTGGGGGATCCCAAGTCGTGCTATGGTTTGTAACCATGGAAACCACCCCCCACTGTCTTCCTGCCAGTTTATTCTGAGGAAGTCTTAAGTATAACGTAAAAAATGTTACGATGAACATAAGATCATAAGATCATAAGAACTAGGAGCAGGAGTAGGCCGTCCGGACCCTCGAGCCTGCTCCGCCATTCAATAAGTTCATGGCTGATCTTTTCGTGGACTCAGATCCACTTACCCGCGCTCTCACCATATCCCTTAATTCCTTTATTGTTCAAAAAGATATCTATCTTAGCTTTAAAAACGTTTACTGAAGAAGCGTCAACTACTTCACTGGGCAAGGAATTCCATAGATTAACAACCCTAAGGTGAAGAAGTTCCTTCTTAATTCAGTCCTAAATCTGCTCCCTCTAATCTTGAGGCTATGCCCTCTTGTCCTAGCTTCACCTGCCAGTGGAAACATCCTCTCTGCTTGTATCTTATCTATTCCCTTCATAATTTTATATGTTTCTATAAGATCCCCCCTCATTCTTCTGAATTCCAATGAATATAATCCCAATCTACTCAGTCTCTCCTCATAAGCCAACCCCCTCAACTCCGGAATCAACCTAGTGAACCTCCTCTGCACCCTCTTCCAGTGCCAGTACATCCTTTCTCAAGTAAGGAGACCAAAACTGCACACAGTACTCCAGGTGCGGCCTCACCAGTACCCTATACAGCTGCAACATAACCTCTCTGCTTTTAAACTCAATCCCTTTAGCAATGAAGGACAAAATTCCATTTGCCTTCCTAATTACTTGCTGTACCTGCAGACCAACCTTCTGCGATTCATGCACAAGGACACCCAGGTCCCTCTGCATAGCAGCATGCTGTAACTTTTTACCATTCAAGTAATAATCCTTTTTACTGTTACTCCTACCGAAATGAATGACTTCACATTTATTAACATTGTATTCTATCTGCCAGACCTTTGCCCACTCACTCAATGTATCTATGTTCCTCTGCAAAGTTTCACAGTCATCTGCACACTTTGCTCTGCCACTCATCTTAGTGTCATCTGCAAACTTTGACACCCTACACGTGGTCCCCAACTCCAAATCATCTATATAAATTGTAAATAATTGCGGTCCCAACACCGATCCCTGAGGCACACCACTAGTGACTGATTGCCAACCAGAATACCACTCATTTATCCCCACTCTCTGCTTCCTGTTGGTCAACCAATCCTCTATCCACACTAATACTTTACCCCTAACGCCATGCATCCTTATCTTATGCAGCAGCCTCTTGTGCGGCACCTTGTCGAAGGCCTTTTAGAAATCTAGGTACACCACATCCATTGGGTCCCCATTGTCCACCTTGCTCGTAATGTCATCATTGAATTCCAAAAGATTTGTCAAGCATGACCTGCCCTTCATGAACCCATGCTGCGTCTGCCCAACGGGACAATTTCTTTCGAGATGCCCTGCTATTTCTTCCTTGATAATAGATTCAAGCATCTTCCCCACTACAGAGGTTAAGCTAACCGGTCTATAATTCCCCATCTTTTGTCTACCTCCCTTTTTAAACAGTGGCGTCACAACTGCTGTTTTCCAATCTGCTGGGACTACCCCAGAGTCCAGCGAATTTTGGAAAGTTACCACCAGTGCACCTGCTATTTCTCCCGCCATCTCTTTTAGTACCCTGGGATGCATTCCATCAGGGCCAGGAGACTTATCAATCCTAAGCTCCATTAGCTTACCCAACACTACCTCTTCTGTAATAATGATTGTTTCAGGTCCTCACCTACGTTCGTCTCTTTGTCAATTACTGGCATGTTATTAATGTCCTCCACTGTGAAGACCGATACAAAATACCTGTTCATTGCCTCGGCCATTTCATCATATCCCATAACTAAATTCCCCTTCTCATCCTCTAAAGGACCAACGTTTACTTTAGCCACTCTTTTTCGTTTTATATATTTATAGAAACTTTTGCTATCAGTCTTTATATTCTGTGCTAGTTTTTTCTCTGGAATATACTTTTGCTGAGCACTTTGAAAAATTGCTTTGAAAGTCCTCCACTGCTCGTCAACTGTCCCACCATAAAATCTTTGTTTCCAGTCTACTTTAGCCAAGTCCTCCCTCATTCTATTGTAGTCCCCCTTGTTCAAGCGCAGGTCCCTGGTATTGGATTTTATCTTCACACTCTCCATCTGTATTTTAAATTCAACCATACTGTGATCACTCCTTCCAAGAGGATCCCTAACTATGAGGTCATTAATTATTCCTGTCTCATTACACAGGACTAGATCTAGGATAGCTTGCTCCCTCGTCGGTTCCATTACATACTGTTCAAGAAAACTATCACGGATACACTCAACGAACACCTCCTCAAGGCTACCCTGACTGAGCTGGTTCGACCAATCTACATGTAGATTAAAATCACCCATGATAATTGCCGTACCATTTTTACAGGCATTAGTTATTTCTTTGTTTATTGCCCGCCCCAATGTGATGTTATTATTTGGTGGCCTATAGACTACGCCTGTCAATGACTTTTTCTTCTTAGAGTTTCTAATTTCCACCCAAATGGATTCAACCTCATTCTCCATAGAACCTATATCATCTCTCAGCACCGCCCTGATGTCGTCCTTGAATATCAGAGCTACACCAACTCCCTTACCTTCCTGTCATGCAATGCAAAACTTAAGCAATAGCCATTTTGGGAGGTGGTGGGGAATTCTATGCTGTGGGTGCTGTAGTTCACTGGAGTCTGCTGGTTAGAAGGTATGAGGGGGCAATGTACAGTTTGCAGAGGTCAGAGGTTAAAAGGTCATGAAGAGATTTGAGCCTCAGGGCACTGGTTTTAAATTGGATGCATCTGCGAGGAATAGTGTGCCAGTGAAGGCCAGCAAGGCTGGTGGGTGATGGGCAAGTAGGACTTGGTATGAGACAGGGTGCAGGTGGCATTGTGTCTGGAAGGGACAAGAGAATGGACAAGGGTTTCAGTGGCAGGAGGCTGACAACATTATGGAGGTTGAAGCAAGCAGCCTTGGTGATGGAGAGGATATAATGTATGCAGCTCAGCCCAGATTCGAAGAAATTGCTGAGGTTGTGATATTTTTAGCATGCGAGGGTGCTCAAGGAGGAGGATGGATGATGGCATCATCTGCACAGGCAGTATACATAGGAGTATATTTGTGTGTGCACTGAGCAGGAACCAAATAGAGAGAAAGTCCCAGTCACTGCACCTGGGGAACAGGCCAATGAATTGATTAGCATCCACCCATAGACTGAATCATGGGGATTACTTCCTGTGGCTCCAAGATGTTGGCTTACAATATGACTTTGTGCTCTCTGCACCAATCTCAGGCACCCAGGCACAGTGTGAGCCACCTCTACGTTCTTGGCGGGAGATCACCATACATCAAGATAACTGGGAAGCCTCAAAGTGTGGTGACAGCTGTCGCAGGTTCGGCAGGTCTTGAACTGCCAGTGAAGTCTTCAGACACTCCACATTAGGACATTATGGTTTCGCCATAGGCCGAGTAGATGACAAATCCGCTCGGTGTAAATACTGAACGAGACAGAACTGAAGATCCCATGTTTGATATCCAGTCCATGCTAAGACATCCAGTCAGTGTGGTCTGAATTCAGGCCTAGTGCTAAGGGTGAATCTATTCACATTATGTTATTCATGCTTCTTCCTTCCCTATCTTTACAGTTGGTCTTTCACAGCAGATCAGCTCATTTGTCAAGTGCAGTTTTCCAGCTGCAGTATTAATGGAGGTTTCGGGTGATGCCATAGTGAAGTGTTTTTAACTGAAAGTTCCTTCAGTTGCACAGTTTTCTTTGCGCAAGGGATTTCTAACCATTAAACTGGAGCACTAAAGATGCAGTATCCGCCTGTTTCTGTTTCCATATGTTATACAATCTGCTCCTGTTAAATCATTAAACTGTCCACTGCAAAAATGCCGTTTCTCTGAGTTAACATCCGCCTATGCTCTTAGCTACTGCAACCCAATGGAGAACAGACAAACCTTTGAGAAAAGGCAGGGCTAATCACAGATTGTGCCAACTCGCAAGCCTCAGTTAACCCCTTGGAAACCAGAACTATGTTTGATGTAGTTTTCTGATGTCAAATCTAACGTCAAAGGGAGTACATAGTATCATTGCTCAGCTGTCGGAAATCACAAGTGCGCTGCCCACTACCTTGAAGATGTGCGGAGCTGGTGGGCTAAGCTTCCCACTCACAGTGAAGACTCAGAAAATTGACTCTTGCATTCACCCACCCTATTGAGAATATGCCCAGTACTATGATGTCTTCTTGCAAAAATAGTCTTGCATTTATATAGCGCATTTCACAACTATCGGATGTCCCAAAGCGCTTTATAGCCAATTAAGTACTTTTGAAGCATAGCCACCGTTGTAATGTAGGAAACATAGCAGCCAATTTGCACACAGCAAGCTCCCACAAACAGCAATGTGGTAATGACCAGATAATCTGTTTCTGTGATGTTGATTGAGGGATAAGTATTAGCCAGGACACTGGGGATAACGCCCCTGCTCTTTCAAATATTGCCATGGGATCCACCTGAGAGGGCAGACAGGGCCGTTGGATTAATGTCATATCTGAAAGATGGCACCTCCAACAGTGCAGCACTCTTTCACTACTGTGCTAGAGCATCAGCCTTGACTTTTTGTGCTCAAGTCCTGGATTGGGACTTGAACCCACAGCCTTCTGACTGGGAGATAAAAGTGCTCCAATTGAGCCATAGCTGACCTTAATTGAACCTTGCATATTCTTTTGGCAAGAACTATTTTTTTGCTCCATTTTCTTGCTTTCTCTCCTGAGGATGGTGTGTTTTGCTGAGCTGCGGCTCTTTAGGTGGCTGCAGCCTTTCTGGGCTCCACTTGGGTGGCTATTCTTCCTGCGCGAACATCGACAGTATGTGTCATTAGGTCAGTTAGCCATGAGGCACTTCACTGGTGAGCCTGATTCGGATCATTTCCTCACCTAACATCCATACATTTTCAGGGATTTTCTGATACGGTTGGGCTCGGGAATCCTGGCTGATGTCTCCCCTCCTTGAACCCCAGCAGGCACTGCGGGCCATGGTCGTGTGTCACTGCAGCCTTGGTTGAGTCCAGCGAAAGGCACAGAAACAGGACAGTGTCTGGTGTTGGTGACTTAGTACCATCGTGGGCAGAACCTTCCCCAAGAGAGCCACTGAGGGGAATTACTTGGAATTTCTTTAGTTTTTTGCATGAATTTTTATTTTCTGTTTTGAGGGATCTTTTACAGGGCAATGACAGGAGTGGAAAGCTGCATGTTGACATCATGTGACATCAGACGGCCTTTACTCTCCTAATCGTAGGTGTTATGGACAGAATTGAGAGAGAAACCCCAGTTCCCTTCCCTTTATTGACCATAATGTGTGTTTCTGACAAGGAAGATGTGTGTGCTTCTTAACCCGAGTGTATGGCCAATTTGAATAACAAGCAGCACGCTTTTCGTGGGTTTAAATAAAGAGGATTATTTTATTCACGCACCCTGAAGGTCTAACGCTACGTCACTCATTCACCACTCACAGACACTTGAAAAAGAATTTGTTAAAGAGGGTAGCGCACTTTTACCAATTAGAACCAAAGGAATAGTTCGTAAGTCACATGTTTTTTGGCTCGTCCTGGAAAAAGGCATACGTTACAGGCCTGCTGAAGAAGGCTTTTTCACTCCTGAAGTGTAGTTCGGCAGACGCGATAGCTAGAGTCGTATATCAAACTTGTTACAGGATTCTCTTGAGGTAATGAAGTTAGTTGCTTGTAGTCTCATTACCAGGAGGTTGGTTTTCTGGACTGATGAACTTGAAAAGGAACAGGCTTGGAGACCTTAAGATGTTATAGCCTCCAGTTCTTTTAAGGCACAATGGTACTGCCTTATTTGCTTTCTCTGCAGTTGTTGTTGTTTGCTGACTGCCCAGTTTCTTCCCAGTGCTTGAAGTAATAAGATCCATTATCTGTGTTTAGTTTCAGTCATGTGACCAGCTGATCAATACATCTGTTGTCCACCCACAATGATTTGAAGCCATTGCTACATAATGGGGGATGGATGGTGACCATTCGCACCTACTTATGTTTCCTTACAGCCTCTTTGTTAAGTTTCGAGCTCGGAGACGGTGACTCTAGGAGTCCATAGATAATGAATTTTGGGTCAGACCACAAACAATATGAAGTATAAATTCCATAAATGGTTTCGTACTGGTATGCCATTTCAAGGGAAGCACTCCACCCATGGTCATTGCAAAAGTCACCTGGCCCTCGGCAACCATCTTATGCAGCCCTTTTAGTGGCCATTGTGCTTTTTTTTTAAAAAAAGGAAAATTCAGTTTCAGAAGATTCTATGCTGGATACAGTCCACGTTTAAAGTTATGAATAAGACATGCTTTACTCGGCATGACAGTATGATTGATTTAAAATTAGAAGCAGCACACCCAAGGACTTTTTAAAAGTTTCAATAAATGGTGCAAAATGTTAGGAAAGAAAGAACTTGCATTTATATGGCACCTTTCTCAAACCTCCGGTTTATAGTATACTTTGAAGCGTAGTCACTGTTTAATGTAGGAATTTGCAGAGAATTGGTGGCAAAACCCAATGACTACCTGGTGTTTAAGACAATATTTTTGTAATTTTATATATATCCAACAGAGCGAGTATCTCTAGTAAGGCTGGAAAATCCCACTGACTTTTCAGTTTTAATGAGGCTGACTAGCAAACATGAGCTAGCATAAAGACATTCGTCTGTTCCTCCCTCTATCTCCAACGCCACTGACTTGTGGTTTTTATGGAAAAATGAATGGAATGGTATCACATGATCCCAAAAAAATACCAGTTAAAAATCCGGGAAAATCTCATGTTAAACAAACACAGAATTTGACTTACTCAGCCAGAAGAGATTGGAGTATAATAGTAAAGAAGCCTTATTACAATCATACAGGGACTTGGTGAGACCATACCTGCAGCACTGTGTACAGTTTTGGTCTCCTTACCTAAGGAAGGATATACTTGCCTTAAAGGGAATACAACAAAGGTTCATTGGACTGATTGCAGGGATGTGGGGATTGAGCTATGAGGAGATATTGAGTAGACAAGGCCGATAATCCCTGGAATGCTGGGAACATGTTTCCCCCGCCTGGAGAGTCTAGAACTAGGGGCCATAGTCTCAGGGTAGGGGTTGACATTTGGGACTGAGCTGAGGAGAAATTTCTTCAGAATTCTCTACCCAAGAGAGCTGTGGATGTTCAGACATCAACAGAGTTTGGACACTAAGGAAACCGGGGGATACGGGGATAGTTCCGGAAGGTGGAGTTGAGGTAGAGAATCAGCCACAATTGTATTGATTGGGGGAGCAAGTTTGAACGGCTAAATGGCCGGCTCCTGCTCCTATTTCTTATGTTCTTGGAAAACAGTGGGCCTAATTATAAACAACAGAACTATAAAATAGCAAACAATTCTTCAATGCCTTATCACAAAAAGGAAATTAGACTTATTCAGTCACAGTTAAATAGTAACCCTGACTGTCTTATATCTTTCTGCACTTCTCCCTCAATCCCCAGTTTTTCCATGTGTTCCTCTCCTTGTTCCATGATCCTTCTTGGTTTCTGTTTCAGCTTTCCAAGATAGCTGGTGTGCCTATCGCTGTTGTATAGTCTTTTTTAGATTAATACAAACAAAAGCTGAAGGGCGGGCATAAAGGTTTAGAATGCAGAGCTTTAATGGAGACTTGCTGTTGCTTCAGTTTGCACGTACTAACAGAATGTGCAAGAGAATTTGATATTGCATCACTTCCTGTGATGCCATACAGATTAACATAAACATATATTTAAATGATTATATTTAATATACTACCAAATACTTACCCCAGTCCCCTTGTTTAAATCAAAGTCTGACTTTAATCTAAAACAAGCAAAATACTGCAGATGCTGGAAATCTGAAATAAAAACAGAAAATGCTAGAAGTACTCCATAGGTCTGGCAGCATCTGTGGAGATAGAAACAGTTATCGTTTCAGGTCGATGACCATCAGAACTGAGAATGGTTTGAAATGTAAAACAAAATGGTTTTAAGTAGGTCAAATGAGGGAGAGTGGAAAAGAACAAAAGGGAAGACCTGTGATAGGGCGGAAGATGGGCAACATTAAATGACAAAAGAGTTGGTGGGGTAGAGCCAAAGGGAATAATAATGGGACAAGTAAGGAGACAAAAGATGTGTCCAGAGGAGGTATGAATGGAAGAATAATGAACAATTGCTTGTCGAAAGCAAAGCCAAACAAAACAAGATTAAGACTGACACATGCAAAGAAAAGGAGAAAATAGGGGGCAGAGATTACAGTCTGAAATTATTGAATTTGAGTCTAGAAGGCTATAAGTGCCTAATCGAAAGATGAGGTGCCTTTCCTTGAGCTTGCATTGAGCTTCATTGGAACAGTACAGGAGGCCGAGACAGAGAGGCCAGCATGAGAGTAAGGTGGGGATTTAAAATGGCAGGCCAGCAGAAGCTTGGGGTTATGCTTGCAGTCTGAACACAGGTATTCCGCAAAAGCAGTCACTCAGTCTGCTTTTGGTCTTCACAGTGTAGAGCAGATTGTATTGTGAGCAGCGAATACAGTATACCAATTTGAGAGAAGTACATGTAAATCACTGTTTCACTTGGAAGGAGTGCTTCAGGCTTTGGACGGTAAGGAGAGAGGAGGTGAAAGGGCAGGTGTTGCATCTCCTGTGCTTGCATAGAAAGGTGCCGTGGGAAGGGGACAGAGTGTTGGGGGTGATTGAGGAATGGACCAGGGTGCCAAAGAGGGAAGGGGCCCTTCGGAGTGCTGAAAGGTGAGCGAAAGGGAAGATGTGTTTGGTGGTGGCATCTCGCAGGAGGTGGCAGAAATGATGATCCGTTGAATACAGAGGCTAGAGGAGGTGGAAGGTGAGGACAAGGGGAACCCTATCGTGGTTCTGGGAGGGAAGGGAAAGGATGAGAGCAAAGGTGCAGGAAATGGGTTGAACATGGTCAAGGTCCCTATCAACCATGATGGGGGAATCCTTGTATCGTGTATTGTTCATTTGAGGCCACTGTACATGCTTGGTGTAGCATGCACAGCATGCCACTAGAGGGAGTCAATAATAAAATTTCTGTTTGCAGAAGCAATCCAGAAGGTAGTGCCATGTGTTTCTTCCAGAAATATACAATGTCTACAATGTGAGGTCTTACACCTCGGTTGAGGAAAAAGGAAGACATATCAGAAGCGCTGGTGTGGAAGTTTGCAACATCAGAACAGATGTGATGGAGACAGAGAAACTGGGAGAGTGGAATGAAGTCCTTACAAGAAGCAGGATGTGAGGAAATATAGTCAAAACAGCTGTGGGAGTCAGTGGGCTTATAATGAATATTTGTTGATAACCTATCCCCAGAAATGGAGACAGAGAAGTCGAGGAAGGGAAGGAGTCAGAGATGGACGATGTGAAGGTGAAAGAAGGGTGAAAATTGGAAGCAAAATTGACTTTAATCTTTCTATTTAGGATTTATTTCTTCAGGTTAAAGTTCAAGCAATAGTTTTGGGCGAGTGAAAAATGAATTTAGTCAAAAGTTCAATAACAGCCACTCTACACTGCCAGCTTCCAAGATTTTCTAGCACTAGCCTCAACATAGTGTAAATTTGCATTCTGTCAGTGTCATCGATAGAGGTTTCAGAGAGGTCTGTGTCCCATCACATCATGTCCTTCTGACTGACACTAGATATATGATAACTCCTATCTTCCTACTAGGAGGTTAGGATGAAGGATGTTGGATTCATAAGAAGACTGACACCTTAACATGATACTAAGGGCTGGTGCTCAGATCCATTTGTCTGTCCTTACACCAGGAGTGTGGTTAACATGTTTTCACAGGGTTGGATCTAGTGTTTGCCATATTGGTGGTGCCCATTTTATCAAAACACTACCAGTTGAATAATCCCAACCATTTCCCCATCCTCTGGGCTTTATTTTCCCCAAATCAGCTGCTCAGTCTCATTTCATGGTGTAATCACTCAGACAAGATCTGTCCTTTAGCTCAATAATGGGTTTTGGAAAATTAAACAACGGTAAATGTGTGGGAGAATGAGATGCTAAACAAGCTGATGAGATCGATTGGTCCACAATAGATGTATCATCGTACACAGAATCATTGAGTGATGGTGCAACACAAGCCTCAGAGTTAAGGATTGTGATTGATGGCCGTTTGTTAGACATCAGATGATAGTGCTGGTCTTTTTATACCTTTGTCCTTTAAAGTCCTTAATTATCATAAAGAATAATCTCTATGATGTTTATGAACAGATATACGAACATACGAATTAGGAGCAGGAGTAGGCCATTCGGTCCTTGAGCCTGCTCCACCAATTGATAAGATCATGGCTGATCTGATTGTGGCCTCAACTCTACTTTCCTGTCTACCCTCTAGACCCTTAGGGTATAGAGTTAGGGTAACTGGCCTGCAGTTTCTTGCTTTCTGTCTCACTCCTTTTTTGAATAGAGGAGTTACATTCGCTATTTTCCAAACTGATGGGACCTTTCCAGACTCGAGGGAATTTTGGAAAATTACAACCAATGCATCTACCATGTCAGCTGCTACTTCTTTTAATGGATGCAGTCCATTAGGTCCTGAGAACTTGTCAGCCTTTAGTTCTAATCGTTTTCCCAGTACCCTGTTTTCAGTTTTTCCCTCCCTTTCACCTCATGATTTACAAGTATTTCTGGGATGTTATACAGTGAAGATAGACACAAAATACCATTTCCATATTTCCCATTATTAATTCCCCAGTCTCAATCTCTAAGGGACAAATGCTCAGTTTAGTTACTCTTTTCCTTTTTAAATACTTGTAAATCTCTTACTGTCAGTTTTTATTTTTCTAGCTAGATTTCTCTCATACTCTAATTTTTCCTTTCTTAATTTTTTTTTAGTCATTCTTTGCTGGTTTTTAAATTCTGTCCAATCTTCTGACCTGCCACTAATCTTTGCGGAATTGTACACTTTTACTTCCAATTTGATACTACCTTTAACTTCCTTAGTTAGCCACGGATGGTGCATCCTTCTCCTAGAGTCTTTCTTTCTCATTAGAATGTATCTTTGCTGCGTGTTATGAAATATCTCCTTAAATACAAGGGCTCCCAGGGTTAAATTACAAGGAGAGATTATATAAACTAGCCTTATATTCCCTGGAATATAGAAGGTTAAGAGGTGATTTGATTGAGGTTTTAAGGATTTTGAAAGGATTTGATAGGGTAGATACAGAGAAACCTTTTGCACTGGTGGGGTGTCTAAGGCAAAGAGACATAGCCTTAAAATCAAACCAGGTCATTCAGGTGGGAAGTTAGGAATTACTTCTTCATGCAAAAGGTTTTGGAAGTGTGGAACTGTTTGCTACAAACAGCTATAGATGCAAGCTCAATTAATCATTTTTAATCTGTGATTGATTGATTTTTGCTAGTCACGGGTATATGGATCCAAGGACGGTAAATGGAGATAGGATACAGAGCAGCCATGATCTCATTGAGTGGCAGAACAGGTTCGAGGGCTGAATGGTCTTCTGTTCTTACTTTCCTAACAGGGGCAGACCAGAGTACATCACATTTCATATTCCTCTCCTTCCTTGTGAGGAAACACCTCATTTCAATTCAGTGCCCAACCTTGATACTATGACTGTGCTATTCTACTATTCATTGACCTGCATCAATATTGACTCTACCAAGTTCATTTTGTGTTTATACCAAATGATTTCACAACCAAATAACAGGGTTTCAACTGAATATGAATGTGCAATGGAGCTGTTGAATGGAATTATTTAAGTATTGGACATGTCTTGCATATAGAATCATATGGTGTGGCCTGTGGGCATAAGGTTTAGGACTGGAGCAGAATTAGGCTCCAGAATTTTGTGTTACTTTGGATTTAGGCATAATTAATAGCATATTAGCTGGGAACCTGGGCAACACATGTAAAGACAGTTTAGTTAAAATCAATTCAATAATGGGAAAGGAGGCCCTCTAATCTATTTATTGAACAAACAAAGCCTAAGGCCTAAAGTGCAGGACAGCACCAAAGCAGGGAAGAATAGGAAATGTATGGAGAGGAATCATAAACCAGTGCTTATGGGATAGGAAGCTTCAATTAGTTGAATGTGGTAGTGAAGGAAAGATGTAGTTGCACAGTTTAGAGGCGCTGAGAAAGAAGGAGTTAGAATAGTTGTCTACAGGCGAGGCATTGTCAGCTCCTCCACGTAATTGCAGTTATTACAAGTCCTGATATGTAACAATAAGACCGAATGGCTAAAAATAACACATCACTGGGGTTCTGTTTTTGCGATGACAGCGTCACATAAGCAATGAATCACAACCATGTTTTGGACTTTCTGTACCAGGAACTCGAAAGGTACAATTTCAACAGCGTCTCATCTCATATTCAAGGTTTCAAACACTGGTGGGTGAAGCATTAGGGACATAAGCCTGACTGCCTCTTCCTGTGGATTTCACACAACAGCTAGGGGAAGGAGGGTAGAGAGCAGGAAACAGCGGCAGGCTTTGTAATTACCTCGAGCAAATAAATACAGTTATTTGGTCTAAAGTGCATCCCTAATACATGTGCATTTTACATTAACTCCATAAAATGCTGAAACCCAAGCTACTTGTCATCGGCAGTCCCCGCATCCGGTCTTTTTAATTACTAAACTCTTAAAAGGGTATGTGGCTGGATTCTGATTAACCCTTTCAAGAGCCAGTTCTGCTTCTTTCCACACTGTCCAAACAGTAGTAGCTACAACTGCACTGAAATGCTCAAGATTCTTGCTAAGTTGAATCCTGGTCATTTAGCTGTGAAAACCACCTAGGTGCAAGACAAAATGAAGGTGGCAGTACCAAACAGTGGGTTAGCATGTTATGTTATCAGGTGTGCTTGCTGAGTGGATGGATAAAGGGAGGGAAAACTGGGAAGATAAGCTATCCTGGTCTGCTCATGTGCCTGTACTGGTGGTGTGGCATAATGGATCACCACCTTGGAGCAAGTTGCCTGGGCACCTCTTCAGCCTGAGAACCATGCAGGACCTGAAACAAGGAAAGTGGAGAAACTATCCATCACCAAATAAAACAAACTGGTTCAGTCCTAAGTACAGTCTGACCAACACATCCATGTTTGGCAGGAATCTCATGCATCAGATCAAGCTCTCTTTTTCTGTCTCAACATTGTGATCTAATGTGTCTTCTTTTGGGTTCTCTCACTTGGATGGTGAGAATACACAGGCAGGGACATCACAGCCAGCGGGTGAATGGAGCTTCCAGACTTCCCTTGTATTGTTATGCAAAGACTCATCCACATTTCGGCACACACTTTGCTGATAATGGGCTTCCGCTATTGCCTGAGCTTCTTCCCATGGTTACAAGACGGATCAACCAAGTTGTAACGGTTAAAAAATACCAGAGGCTTAGAGAGGCTGTATTAGGGATAAAAGAGGTACAAATTCATATTAAAGTAAGGATAGTCTGACCTCTGTAGTACATATGATTGATGCAGCTTGTCTCATCTAACCCGCTTTATGTTTGGGGTGTAAGAAGATGCCTCAGGAATGTATTGGACTTACATAAAATTAATTCAGCGAAATCAATCCAGTTCCACAAGGTCTCAGCACAAGTATAGCTCATTGGAGGAGAATTATCAGACTTTCAAACTCACCAGTTATTTTGATTTGGGGGCACTGTTGAACATTAAGAGACCTCAAGACAACATTCCCAGGAGTGGGGGAGAAAAGCTATGCCAATAATTTTCCAGTGATGGTTTAGACAAACACAGCCCTGATCTCTTGAGTAAACCGATGGCATTTTAAAATCAAGTCGCAGAGCCAGATTTTGTTTTGTTTCTCGCCTTCGGGACCGGAAGCAGGTGCGTGTTACGTCGGGGCCAAGAGCAGCCTGCTGCACATGATCCAGCAGTGTCTGGCCAATTAAGGGCAATGAGGCACGGAAGTCAACCAATTATGTGGTCGTTGGCAGGGTGGGGACAGAGACGCTGGCGTGATCTAATGCCACAAAAGATGATGGCACCATTTTTAAAGGGCTGCCAGCCCCACATTCAATGTTGCTGTGTTCACTGATAGGATTTGCAGAGTGCTGAATAGCTGCAGAGTAATGGCGGACAGTAGGCCCCGGGTGGCCCCATTCTTTAGTCATGCCTCCCTCCAGGCGCTCTTACAAGCTGCCAGGAAAAGGCAAGAGATTCTCTTCCGTGGGGATGGGAGAAGGAGAGCTGGGAGCCTGACCAAGCAAGCCTGACTGCAAATTGTGGAGAAGGTCGGCAGCTTTGGAGTGACACCAAAAACTTGGATTCAGTGCCGCATGCGGCTTAATGACCTCATCTGGGCAGCAAAGGTGAGTACCTCTTAAAGCCTTCAGCTCTTGGGCCTTGAATCTGGCAAAGGAGAAGGGTGTGTTGGGTAAAGAGGGGGTGCCCACCCAGACATGGGCAAAGGGTCAGGAGATCACGAAGGGTCACAAATAAAATCACTGGCAATAGCTCTGTTAAGTACCTTCCAACCACGTCGATGTCTGATCTCCGGCCTCCAAGTTTGCTGCCATGGGCAAAATCAGGATGGGACGTCACGACATCGGACTTCTTGTCCAACGTCTCCTGTCCCAACTTTATGCACTCCCCCCCCCCCCTCACCCTTTGTTCCTAGCCCCCAAGGTCTACACAAAATTCAGCCCATCGAGTCATTACCTTTGTTCTCCTCATATCCCTCAACACCTTTTCTCTCCAGAAACATGCCAATTTTCTCATCAGTCCATTTCCATGGTCTGCCTCCTTGAACTTTCCTGCTAACTTGCTCCATAACTCGATTGCCCTTTGGGTGGAAAAGTTTTACCTGATTGGTCTTATTCCTGACTTCCAAATTTTAGCTTTTGCCCTCTGGTATTTGAATCCTTTACCATAGTGAATAGCTTGGCAATTCCCCATGTAATCTTCAGTTTGGTCACTACAAAGAAAATAAAGCAAAACTCCTTACCTTTCCTCCAAACATAAATGTAGTGAAAACTTGACAAAGGAGTTCATCAGTGTCCCAGCCGCACCAAAATATTCACAGTCAACTGTGGCTGACAGGAGATCTGCAGTGGAAACAATAACAGCTTTGTCCATGTAACAGTCACGACAGAGCAAGGTCTTACCACCATTACAATAGAGAGAGATAGACCACAAAGCTGTACTAACACATGGGGCTCTGTTTATTTTCAGTCAGAGGAAGAAGTTGCTTTTGTTTTATATTGTTGCTAAAGTGGGAGAGACTTGTCTTTGATGTGTCTGTCGCAATGTACATAGCAGAGGCTGCATGGTGCTCAATATTCTCTGCTTCTCACACCTGATGATGAAGCAAAAGTGTTTTTAAATGTCACTTGTGAATTGGGATTATGCGTGCATAAACACACAGACACACACGCATACAAAAACAAGTGAATTTGTACGCAAAACCTATGACTTCTTAAAACAAAGTTTTGCAAAACATTAATCGCTATGTTTTATTTAAACAACCATTTTTTGGAGTAGAAACATTTGTTCATTGGGCCTTCTCTGTAAGGGCTGTGCAGCTTTAGGTAGTGAAGTGATAATCACAAGATAAATGCCTATAAGAATTCTGTATTAATGGGTGCAGGGCAGAGGACTGCAATAAGGAACTCCCACTAATCCCCTCAATCAGACCCGACAAGCAGTGAGGAAGAATAAAGATTTGCATGTGAACTCCACTTTGAAACATTGCACCTCAGTTTACAGATGGTACCTGTTTCTCTCTCTACCCTCCACCAAAAAAATGATTGCAGGTTATTTCAGTTTATTATCTCCCCTTCCACTAACATCAAATACTGTTCTAAAAACATTGCCGTAAAGATCACTTTTGCTTAGAATATTAACAGGACAATAGCTTACAGTGATTGAATAAAGCCACATTCTTTTTTTTTTACATGAGATCCCAGGACTTCTACAGCTGTTTTGAGGATAACTTTCTGTGATTCCATCCATTTCCCTCTTAAAATCAAACACCAGGGACTACTGTCAGAGTGCAGAGGTGGGCAACCATCACAGGTACCAGGAATTTAATTTAGGAAGGAAGGTTGACGAGTTTCTTTTAGTTTTCTATCGTAAAGTGGGAGCTTTGAGTTGACATATTTGAAGATTTCAAGATTATAATAAGTTACTTATGATATTGCCTTGGTCAGTTAACAAATATAATTGTTTTGATCTACTAAATGGCCAGAGTTGAAAGACAGCCTTCAGAACTTTGATCCATGGAGTGATCTACTGGCCTAGCCATCTTGTAACAAGGGTGTTATAGGCAACTGTTTACATACAAGCATTATAATCTAAATGGGGATGGTAGCACGGTGGCAATGTTACTGGCCTAGTAATCCAGAGGCCTAGACTAATGCTCTGGACACATGAATTCAAATCCCAGCTGTAGCTGTGAGAATTTAAATTTAATTAATCAATCAGTCTGCAATAAAATGCTAGTTTCATTAATAATGATCATGAAACTACCGGATTGTTGTAAACACCCACTCAATTCACTAATGTCCTTCAGGGAAGGAAATCTGCCAGCCTTACCTGGTCTGGCCTACATGTGACTCCAGATCCACAGCAATGTTGGTTACTCTGAACTGCCCTCCGAAATGGTGTAGCAAGCAACTCAGTTGTGTCAAACCACTACAGAAATAGAACTGTGGATGTACCTACACTACATGGACTGTAGCAGTTCAAGATGCCAGCTCACCACTACCTTCTTAAAGGGTCACTGACCTGAAACGTTAACTCTGCTTCTTTCTCCACAGATGCTGCCATACCTGCGGAGTATTTCCAGCATTTCTTGTTTTCATTTCAGATTTCCAGCATCCGCAGTATTTTGCTTTTATTATATAAAGGTAATTAGGGATGGGCAATAGATGCTGGTCTTGTCAGTGATGCTCATGTCCCAAGAAGGGATTATAAAAATACCCAGTTTCAATATGTTAATATGGGTCACACTTTTATGTTAATTATTATGATATTTATGAAATGGGATAAGAAATGTGTGCACAAACAAGGTTTTTAATAATATGTATGGCCAGATGAAGAGATTTTGGCTGCATTGATCTAGGGGAATTGTTCACTAAGGTGAGGAGAGGTGGGAGTGGGGGTGGGGGTTGGGGATTAACTTCAAAGGGGGCGCAAGTTGAATGGTAAGCTTGGAGGCCAAGTGGAACTTTCTCACTCAAAGTTAAGCTGTCCAATGGGTTAATAGGGAAAGCCATTGGAGTAAATGGTGGGAGAGAGTGCAAGAGAGTGTTTCAGGAGAGAGAAAGGATTGAAGCATTTGGAGAGAAAGTGGGTAGATGGGGTTGAGATCAAAATGAGACAGGCTTGTTGAATTTTATGATCTTTTTACTGTTTCTAAAAATGACTTCCGTTTTGAAAGAAGAAAAATGGTAGCTGCAAAGAAACATAGGAACAGGAGTAGGCCATTTAGTCCCTCAAGCTTGTTCCACCGTTCAATGGGAGCATGGCTGATTTGTGACCTAACTCCATATACCCGCCTTTGTCCCATATCCCTTTATACTTTCGATTAACAAAAATCTTAGATTTCAGATTTAAAATTAACAATTGATCTAGCATTACTTGCCATTTGCAGAAGAGAGTTCCAAACTTCTACCACCCTTTGCGTGTAGAAGAGTTTCTTGATTTCACTCCCGAAAGATCTGGTTCTAATGTTGAGACTATACCCCTTAGACCTAGACCCCCCCAAGCAGCGAAAGTAGTTTCTCTCTATCTACCCTATCAATTCCCCTTAATAGCTTGAAAACTTTGATCAGATCACTCATAATCATCTAAATTTCAGTGAATACAACCCGAGTTTGTATAATTTCTCCTTGTAATTTACCCTTTGGAGTCCAGGTATCATTCTGTTAAATCTACGCTGCACTCCCTCCACGGCCAATATATCCTTCCTAAGGTGTGGTGCCCTGAACTGCCTACAGTACACCAGGTGTGGTCTAACCAGGGCTTTGTATAGTTGAAGCATGACTTCTACCCCCTGATATTCTAATCTTCTAGATGTAAAGGCCAGCATTCTGTTAGCCTTTTAAATTATTTTCTATACCTGTTCATGACATTTTCATGATCTATGCACATGAACCCCAAAGTCTCTTTGGACCTCCACTGTTTCTAGCTTTTCACCATATAGAAAGTACTCTGTTCTATACTATTTAGGTCCTCACATTTGCCTACATTGAAATCCATTTGCCATAGTTTTGCCCATTCACTTAATCTATTATAATTCTTTGTAATTTTATGTTTCCAACTACACGACTTAGAATGCCTCCTATATTTGTGTCATCAGCAAATCTGGATATGTGGCTTTCGATCCCATCAGCTAACTCATTGATAAATAGGTTACTAGTTGAGGCCCCAGCGCAGATCCATGTGAGACACCACGAGTCACATCCTGCTAATTAGAGTATCTGCCCATTATTCCTACTCTCTGTCTCCTGCCACTCAGCCAATCTCTGAAAAAGGTCAATAATTTGCCTTCAATTCCATGAGCTTCAGCTTTAGCGAACAGTCTCTTATGAGGGACTTTATCAAATACCTTCTGGAAGTCCATATAAATAACATCCATAGACATTCTCCTGACCACTACTTTATTCACCTCTTCAAAAAATTCAATTAGTTTTGTCAGGTATGACCTACCCTTTACAAATCCATGCTGGCTCTCTCTGGTCACTGAAACTTTTCCAGGTGTTCAGTCACTCTGTCCTTAATTATAGACTCTGGTAATTTTCCAACAACAAATGTTTGGCTAACTGGCTTATAATTTCTTGATTTTCATTGCTCACCTTTCTTAAATAGCAGAGTTATCCCACTGAGTATGGATAAATACTGGCATTAATCTGTGGGAGCTACAGGCCATTCTTTGTAAGTGATTATACTGTACCATAGAAACTTAACAGTGGAAATTGCACAGTTTCTGGGCAACCTTGAGCATAATTACAGGTGATTTTTATGCAGTTATCTTGTCTTGCATTTATGTATTTGGTTGAAGTTCCTGGAGCTGTGGAGTCTGTCCCTGTACGCACAGGAATGGGTTCTGCAACACCATGACAAACAGAAAAGCAATACCTACATGTGGCCATTTTAAAACATAGATTTACAACCATTTCTTAGGTGGGTCTCAACCTTGGGAATCTATGCCATCTTACTTACCTCACGGAGCTGCAGCTGAGACTGGGACTGCCATAGCTAGCTGAATCCCTGACACTTGAATTTATCTAAGCGCCTTATCACATCAATGATTTATCTCATTGCACATCACACAATCTGTCAGTCCTTGGAGTACAGTGACTGTTATTTTTTAGGCAAACACGTCAGCCTTTCTCCATCAGCCATGTCTCGCAAAGAGCATGGAGACTAATCTGTTTCTAGGTGTTTGGGGGAATGTCTTGCAGACGTAGAACAGGAGTAGGCCATTCAGCCACTCGACCCTGTTCCGCCATTTAGTTGGACAGGGCTGATCTGTACTTAAACTCAATTTATGCTCTGTTCCATATCCCTTGACAGCTGCTATAACAAAAATCTATTGGTTTCAGTCTTGAAATTTTTAATTGATCAGCATCCACAGCCTTTTGGGGAAGAGAATTCCAGATTTCCACCACTAGGAGAACCCTCTGCTTTTCTTGGATTGGTACTGTAAAATCTTCAATGTCTACCTTAATCACTGGAACAGGCAGATGGGGTCTCAGTTTAACATCTCATCCGAAGGACAGCACTTCCAACAATGGATTTCTCCCTCAGTACTGCAATGGTGTCAGCCTAGATAATGAGCTCAAATTCAAACAGGTACAATTCCTAATGTTGAAGGTCCCCTCCTCAACCCACGGGTGCTGAGGCCAGCATAAGAACATAAGAAATAGGAGCAGGAGTAGGCTATTCAGCCCCTCAAGCCTGTCCCGCCATTCAATAAGACCATGACTGATCTGCCCCAGACCTCAACTCCTCACCATGTATATCATAGCCCTATCCAGATGTGTATAGCTCAGAGCAACAACTCAAACATTGGAAAGCCTAAAAACTATAGCAGCCACAGCCCTATGTATCTGTATGTAAAGTTCACTATATACCATGTCCATTGTTAGTATTAATTCAGCAGCCAATATGGTGCTATTTAGAGGGGCCTGCTATAGAACTGAGTCTGCACCACCCCTTTGTCTTAGCCTTGGGTCAGTCTGTAGCTCTCTCACCTCTGAATCAGAAGGTTGTGGTTTGAAGCACCACTACAGGACTAGCGCACATTATCTGGACTGACAGTCCAGTTTAGTACTGAGGGAATCTTGCACTGTGGGAGGTGCTGTCTGTCATATGAGATGTTAAACTGAGGTCCCATCTTCCCTCTCAGGTAGACATAAAAGACCTTATGGCACTATTCAAAGAAAAGCAGAGCAGTTCTCCCAGTGTCCTGACCAACATTTATCCTTCACTCAACACCATTAAGACAGGATATCTGGCCAGGTCTCTCATTGCTGTTTCTGGGACCTTGCTGTGGGCAAATTGGCTGCCACGTTACAGTGCTTTGGAATGTTCTGAGGTTGTCAAAGGTGTTTTTTTATATTTATATAATATAGTTTCTCTCTCTTTCTGTCCCTCTCTTTAATTAAGGTAAAAACAAAAATCTATATGGTGTGTTTCACATAAAAATATGTACCAAGGCATTATACTTAGTTGGAAGATAACCAGAGGCTGGCAAATGGGGCAAATTTGATTCAGGGAGGTGCTTGAAGGGAGGATCAGAGAGGTAGGTTTTAGAGGAGGCTCTTAAAGGAAGGGAGAGACGTAACAAGGCAGACGGATGTGGGGAGAGGGTTCTAAAGTGTGGGTCCAGAATATCCTTTTCCCCCAGAAAAACCGACTCATGGCCGATTTTATCCTGCATCAGTGTGTCTAATACATGAAGAGGAAGGAGGCTTTGCACTTGGGGGAGGGGAAGAGAAGGCACGAGAAGTAACCCAAGAGGCAGCCAGATGTGGGAGTGACACTGCACACATTGTTTGAGAGCAGGAAGCCTGTAAGCTTTCTTGTTTAGAAACACAGGAAAAGACCAGGGAGATGGGGATGCTGCACAGGAGGGGAGTGGAGACTTTCAATGAGCTACCATGTGCAACACTGGGGTCTTGCAGTGACCAGTGACCACCACCTCCCGCCCTGTCACTCACTGCATTGAGATCAGGAAAAGAAAGTTTGTTTGCTCAGTATCCAGGGCAGCTTTTGACTGTTTAGAGAATTTTAATCTAATTTGAACCGTGGAAATCTCTGATGGCCAGAAAAGAAATAATTCCTTTAGATTAGACATTAATTAGATCTCAGTTATTTCAAAATTCAACATTTCGAGATTCTCGAACTTTCTGTCCATCTCTCCACCACCTATTTAAAATTGTCATTCTATCTGTTCTAAGTTTTCTGCTTCTTTCTTGAAGGTTCTGACTTCTGAAGGCAACTTGACCAAGTGTTCACGCATCTGCCTTGACATTGAGTTGGGAGGCCATTCCACTCTGAAGGGTATCACAACTGCGCCCGATCCTATTCTCATATATATACTGTTTCCTGCGGGGAGGTCACGCAATATTAGTCAGGAATGGAAATACTGGTTACCTTTTCCCCATAGGCAACAGACGCTGAGGCAGGCCAATATTTATCCTTCAACTAACCCCACTAAAACCAATTATCTGGACATTATCGCATTGCTGTTTGTGGGAGCTTGCTGTGTGCAAATTAACTACCATGTTTTCTACATTACAACAGTGATTACTTCATTAGCTGTAAAGTGCTTCGGGAGGTCCTGAGATTGTGAAAGGCATGATATAAATGCAACACTTACAGTTTTTAAGTATTTGCTGATATCGCCCGCTGGCATTGAGGCTATAATCTTTAACAAAATATTTTGAGATTGGCTGACATAAGTGAGAATGAGAGATGACATTAATTTCTTTACATTTGCTTTATTTTTCTGCCCTCCAATTTCTCCAGGCATTTCCTAACTGCTGTTAAACCCATGCCCCCACCCCCCACCACCCACATTGGCAGCCTTCCAGCACCTCATCCAAATCTGTGCTCCTTTCGCTGACCATGCAGTGGCCTCACACTTACAGCTGGATGAAGAATGTTTTTCATTCCCTTTTCCAAGGTGTTGAAGCAAAAATAAAATCATTCTTTGCACAAACTACTGGCTGGGGAGCACTGACAGTCATTTCCTAGCTGGTATTTTTCTGAATCAGCTTGTTAGTTCCTGTGTGGGCAGCAGTTAAAGCCCAGTCATTAAAATCCATTTATGTTTCCTATTTCGCTCTTGACTGCTGCTAAGCAAAGAACTAGTGGGGAAAGGCAAAATAATGCCTGGGAGTAATTCAAAAGGCATTTGTACACTGATCATGAACTATAAGCTCATGATACTCCCAACTTTAGTGGCACAGAGTTTCACAGCAAATTGAGTACTTTTGAAGTATTGTCATTGTTGTAATTCACGCTCGGGTGCAGCCAATTTACTCACTGAAAGATCCCACAAACAGTAATGAGATAAATGAGTGGATAATCTGTTTTCTTAGTATGTTGGTTAAGAGGTAAATGTCAGCCGGGAGACCAGGTTAACTCCTCTGCTTTTCTTCAAAATAGCGCCGTGAGATCTTTTACGTCCACCTGAGAGAATAGGCATGTCCTATGTTTAACATCTCTTCCAAGACAGCATCTCTGACAATGAAGCACTCCCTCAGGCCTTGACTGAAGTGCTAGCTGAGATTATGCACTTGCATCTCAGGATTCGGTGTTGAACTGCGACCATCAGTCACAGAAATGAGAGTGCTATCACTGAGCCAAGGGTAAATTGACCAGTTGCTCAATACATTATTATATTTATTTATGAGTTCTGACAAAAGTGCATTGACCTGAAACGCTAACTCTACTTCTCACTACACAGATACTGCCTGACTTGCTGAATGTTTCCAGCATTTTCTATTTTGATTTCAGATTTCCAGCATCTGCAGTATTTTGCTTTGAATCATATTTATAATGGGTTAAGCATTATGTTGGTGCCATCAGAAAGGCAATAGCCTCGGTGGCAATGACTTGATATTGATGGTATATATTCAACTGATCAATGCCATCATATTTCACCGTCTTGTACTTAGTGAATATGATCTATCAGGGCTGTCTCAATGCTAATTGACTATCATCACATATAACATTCAATGCAAAAATGACATGGCATCATATTTGTCAACTCTGTGATTGGAATGTGTGAAAGCACTAGTGATAATGATATTGTTGCTTGTAGGATGTATGGATTTTGCTAAATGAGTAGGAATCTCCAGCAACCACAAAAACAATCATCTTCGAAGAGACTGTTCCTCTTAATATTTGCCCATCAATGAAATTAGATTTTACATCATCGTTTGTGCTCTCCTGAGAGAATTCATGAGCAAATATTTGAAAGGATCTCTGCATTCAATGATAGATTAGAGCTTTGTCCCAATCAATGTTGTCACTGCACTGAGAGACTGTCAATCAATTCCGTCCCTCGCAGCACTGAAATCAAAAATCCGCGTATTGTCTTTCTGGACCCCAATTGGATACCTGGCAGATACAGAGCACCTGAGGTATGCTGCCCTGTGATGGGAGAGGTGCCCATAGTTCGCCTGGCCCAGGCATTTGCAGGTCCGCATTCTGGCAAGGTCTTGCGCTGAGATAAGGAGGGCATAAAAATGAACTTAACTGCAGGTTGCGGCAATATTCCTGGTCACTGGCATTAGGGCCTTCTGGTTGCTGCTGGAAAGCCAGAGGCTCAAACATCAGCCGGGGCGAAGGTGGGAGAGGAGTGAAGAATACTCTAAAAATGCATTAAAACTCAACAGCACCTTTACAGCTCCTTTGACATTGGGCAGCCCTTTGCTCTTTGCATACACCTGCCATGGACAGTGCTGGTGCATAATTCAATGCCAAGTTTCTTTGGGCGCTCCTTCACTTGGGCAATGAGCTGATGAGGAAGAAAGTAAGATGGGAGGGCTGGCAATACTTGTTTCTACCTTATTGCCATTCACATGCTGGCCCTGTGTCTACTGCAGTCTTAATTCCAGTACCAACAATAGAGGGAACCTCTGGAAATCCCAGGGCAACATAGTGAGGCAGAGATCTGATACAATGGGTCTCCACCTCCTTTTCCTATTTGCTTTCTAGGAAATCTACATACCCCTGAAACAACAAAGAGGAAAATCTCCCCGATGCTCTCACTTGACGTCAGAACTTACTTCCTGCTTCTAAAGGCTACAGGTATTTTAAACTCAAGCTTGGTATCCCTTAATCTCCTTAGTTATCTCTTGTAACATCAGCAACTTCTAATGTGGAGCATATATAAATGCATGTGTGTGACATCTTGACATCTTACAACCTACAGCTCCACCTTCCCCAATAGTCATGCAATCGTGAGAGGCCAAAGAAAAAGATCTTTGGCCACTTTAAGGGAAAAAAAATTCTCGGAAATTATTGTTCCAAAATTCAGAGTTTCTTCATCCACAATGTGATAGGAATCTGCCTTCAGCATGCTGAAAGGACTGTCCCAGGTTTGTTTGATATTCACACTGCCCAAGGTTGATGCCATTTACCAGGCTTGCTCATCATCAACACTTTAATATAGGACACATGTGAGGGGCTTTGGCAAAGATGTGGTGCTGCTGTGAGATCAACTCACCACCCCAGGATGGACAGTGACTGGTCGCTGTAAGCTGAAGCCCTCCCTCCCTGCAAACAGTTACTGTTTTTGCTACAAATCCACCCCATGGCCTGGCCCTGGATCTCGTGTGTGGGCCAGAGGAAACCCTTCATTTAGATGCGTAGGTGTTCTGAAACATGGAGGAAAAGTATTTGGACATCTGTCTTGCATAATGTGTCTTGGGGAATGGTTTGTGACAGAGTCTACAGGCTGTGTAATTGAGCTGTGTGCTGCAGATGTGACTGGTATTACCACATGCTCAATTGTCATACTACAGCACAGCCAGTCATTGTTCTATGAGATGACCTACTTGGGAGCTGACAGTGTATATCTGGGTGTTCGACTCATCCATGAGGCTGAGCAACTTCCACTGCCTTGTGGAAGGAGCATCGAATATGATGCTACCTCTACTTGGAAACAAAGTTACTGAAGCTGTGACATCCAACAGCCTGTGCTATATAAATGCAAGTTCTTACTTCTTTTTAACTTTGAGACATTCAGGATTCTGCTCTGTACCAGTTGGTTCTGCAGTAAGCACCCTTCCTCACCAAAGCTCGATGACTCACCCAGTGCATTCCCATCAACACCATGAACTACTTCCCCATAGTCTGTCTGTGTGCTAACCCCAGCTTCAGGTGAGGATGGTCATTGTTGGTGTTCAGGTACGCTGTGTACTTTGGTTGCATCTGGTGGTCACTGGATCCTCCTTGCTCTGTGAAGAGAACAGATGGGACATCTCCAGTGTCAGAGATGAGAAAGGTTAGGATGACCCTTCAGTCTTGAGGCAAATCAGCTATAAGTATAGCTGAAATGGTTCATCCAAAGCAATGCTTCAAGTTAAACCTCAACTGCAAGACAAGAGGCATCACTACAAACTGGTGAAAAGGAAGTTCAAGACTGATACCAGGAAGTATTGCTTCACACAAAACTGGAGTAAGACTTGGAAAGGTCTTCTGGTAGGGTAGTGGAGGTTCAAGTCATTGGAGAGGTGGTCAGACATTAGATGCATAGATTTTTATTGAAGGGTAAACTATGTTGGCCAATTGAGCTCCTTTGCCTGTACTGATCTTTGTGATGAGCACACTTATTCACTTGCTAGCGTATTGCATGCACTAACATGTGCTAGAGCACAATTAGTGTGTGTAGATATGTTGAATGAATCGAAGAATATAGCCTGGAAATTACATCTGTCATGCTAGGCCCCCACCTGCCAAGAATGAGGCACATTAATTTTGTCATTGATTTTAAACTGTTACTGGAGTGAAGAAGGGACTTGCTAAACAGATCAGCCATGGCTGGAGAAGACATTTGCATATTAACAGGCAGTGTTTGGAAGGACAAAGCAGCCATTCCCTGACACATTCAACCCACAATGGACTCTTGATCACCAGACGTTGAAGGTGGGGGAGCTCGCATTCCAGGTTGACTGCTAAGATGGCCATATACAGAAACGGACATGATCAAATCAGCTAGTTACATGACTAACCTGCTGGGCAACCTGAGTTATTTGAATTTGTACAAATAGTTTGGACAGAAAGTCTGTTTGCTCCTGGACTGAGAAGATCTCTCTCCTGTCTGCTCCGATTTCTTTCTTACAAGCTACTGAATCCATTGAAGACACATAAACCCCAAGAGAGAAAAATCTCCTACAGCGAACAAGGTTTAAGAAGAATACTGGGCCCCACGAAAAGCAAGATCTACCTACAATCAAGGACTCTACAGTGAGCTCGAAGAACCGTAACAACAAATTTTCAGAGACTGCCTCAAACTTTTCCACTTTATTTTTCTTCTGCTCTTTTCTGTTTCTATTTGCATGTGTGCATCGCGTATGCATGCTAGAATGGGGCGCGGCATGTATCCGTAGGCATTAACCTAATTAGAGTTTAAGTTTAAGTTTGATAAATCTCAACTTTTCTTCTTTAAACCAAAGAAAGCCTGTTTGTGCTGGTTTCTTTGCCTTAAAATTGAAAAGTGGTGAATAAGGATTCACCAATGGGGAGATAAAAACACGATGTGTTTAAAATTAAACCCTGTTACAGTAAGACCAGGTGAAGGCTGAAAGGGAACCTTTAGACCTCTTTCTCACCTGGTCGCAACACATCATATTATTGTATAAATGCTTAATAGGGATTAGACCAGCATCGAAACAGAATGGTCATTATCACATTACTGTTTGTGGGAGCTTGCTGTGTGCAAATTGGCTGCTGAGTTTCCTACGTTACAACAGTGAATGTACTTCAAAAAGTACTTCATTCGCTATAAAACGCTTTATGACATCATGATGTCGTGAAAGGTGTTATATAAGTGCATCTGTCTTTTCTCATAGGGTTAGTTTTGTGCTTCTGGAGAGGGTTGGAGATGGGGCAACAATGTTGTATTATTGATTCCCCGTCCTTCAGTCCCTGGGAGTGTGGTTTCCCATTTGAAGCCCAAAATTACCTTAATATTTGTTCATATTGAATTCCTTTGTTAGCTATTTTAATGGAGTTAGTAGCCCTTTTAAAACAAGTGGACTTTACATTACACTGAACCCTCCAACCTGCACTTCCTGTCATTGAGAGAGCCAGGCTGATTCCCTGGTCTGGCGACAAGGGGTGCTCACAGGACGCCCTGGTTGGGAAATGGATTTAATGGACAGAAAATCAGCCATGTCAAGCCACGATTTCCTGACCAGCACTGCCTGGGAGCATCCCCTGCTCACTGGGCACCCAATTGGCAGCCAGTCCTGATGTTATAGAGAGATACAGCACTGAAACAGGCCCTTCGGCCCACCGAGTCTGTGCCGACCAACAACCACCCACTTCTACTAATCCTACATTAATCCCATATTCCCTACCACATCCCCACCCTTCTCCTACCACCTACCTACACTAGGGGCAATTTATAATGGCCAATTTACCTATCAACCTGCAAGTCTTTGGCTGTGGGAGGAAACCGGAGCACCCGGCGGAAACCCACGCAGTCACAGGGAGAACTTGCAAACTCCGCACAGGCAGTACCCAGAACTGAGCCTGGGTCACTGGAGCTGTGAGGCTGCAGTGCTCACCACTGCGCCACTGTGCCACCCAAACTCCTTTGGTGACATATTGTCACACTTGTTATCCAATCCATCTAAGTGACTCATGAGAAAAATCCAAATACTTTCATATTATTAATAAAAAGTGAAAGTGATAGGAGGGGCAGATAGCTTTTTGTGTGAGATACCAGGGGACAGCTGGTAGCTATCAGATTAAAATCCAGCAAGAGAGAGAGAGAAAATCGGAAGGGAGTGCGGGGAGAAGCAAATTAATTGGACATTATTATGATTCCCTCTTCATTCATTCTCAATATTGTTATCAATTCTGAATACGTTAAATATAATTATCCCTCACTGCACACTATTTTACAGATGAATATTTAGATTTCATGCTTGACAGCAGCAAACATCTCCATAATTTGTTCCAATTGTAATATGGTGAAAGCTCCCACACACTCAGTTCCATTTGTGTAATTCCTCCACACATTTATTAAACAGTAATCACACTAATTTATCTCATTCCATTCAGGACAGGGAGTCAGACATTGGCAGGATTTTAAATTACCAACATGAAGCATTTATCAATAAAAATGGCCTTTCAAGACAGTTTTTCTATAAACAAGCTTACTATAATCCTGCATGAATGTACTTAGTGATTTGTGTTGAGTGAGGGCACGTATATATCTACGCCTGTGTGTTTTTGGTTGTGTTGGTGCCTGTCTGTGTATAGGGGTGTGTGTGTTTGTGTGTGTGTGCATGCGCATATGCCTGTGTGAGCGCATGTAAGTGTATGGCCGGAATTTTAAGGCCCTGAAACGAGCAGGCTGGTGGTGGGAGGGGGTTGTAAAATTGAGTGGGAGGTGGGTGGGGGGGGGGGGGGTGTTCCCGACCCCTTCCCGCCCCCACTGCAATTTTAAGAGGGGTGAAGGTGGTGAGAAATGGCATGCACACCCCAGGCAATCAAGTGGCCAAAGTGGCTAATTAACTGCCACCTTAGGGCCTCCTCGTGCCACTGTGGGTATTTTACCCTCGGTGGCCGGATGACAGAAGCCTCCGGAACCCCACCTGGTAAAACCAAGCAGCCTTCTTGTGGGCTGGGGGTGGTGAGGGGGGCGGTCTCCAGAGTGGGCAGCCTGTGCCCCACGGAAGCCTGCTCCCGAAGCCACAACTGCCCACAACGCACAACACTCCCCCTGCCCCCATAATTGACACCCCTTGCCTCGCCCGGGACTGGCCGATTGTCCCCAGCAAGGCCCTAAAAACCTACCTGTCTTCCAGAGCTGTCCTTCACCTTCCTTGTGATGGCTGGGTGTAGTCCCAGCAGTGGCCACTGCTCCCGGTGGCGTTGCTGGGACTGTCAGCCCGCTGATTGGCCGACAGCTCCATTAGGCGGGACTTCCTGCCTCAAGGAGCTGGAAGTCCCACCCAAGACCAATTAAGGGCATGGGGAATGGTGGCCACTGCCAGCACTGCAGAGGCCTTGGACCCAGGCCCAGTGCTGGAACTCTGAACAAGAGGTAGGTGAAGTGGGGTCGCTGGGGCCAGTCCAGACAGCAAAACAACCTGCCCACTCCCTCCCTGCAAATATTGGGTCCAGTATATTGGTTTGACATCACCATTATGCTCTGCCTTGAATTCCGCTGTAAATGATGGAGCATGTAATATTAGACCACCCTAAATATGTTGTAATCATTCAAATGATGAATTTTTACCAAGTCCATAACTCCATTTCCGCCCTCAGATCCATCCATTTAACTAATTCTACTTTATAACATGGGTTACAGGTGAGGAAAGCTGATGCTGGGAGAGTAGAGGAGAATTCCTGTTTTCATTGTGATGATAGATAAAAGCTCATAACTTCACTTTAGTCCTCTGTCAAAAATTATTTTACTTTTAGCTGGAAATCTCTCTCGGGATTGTTTCTTAATTTGGGTTTTCCCCTAAAATGAAAGTGAAAGCTGCAAAATGTTTTTTCCCAATGGGGATTCTCATCTTTGTCATTTATCTGCTGTGGGAAAAGGAGGTGAAATAGCAGACAAGCTGAGATGTTAGGTTCATAAGGCAGCCCACCCAGTCCCAGAAGATCAATCCTAAATTTATCCATGGAGTTGTCTATCAGGAGGCTTCTGTGCTCTCTGGACGTGTGCAAAGCTTCCACTTGCTGCCATTTGTTCTGTGTTGTTGAGAAGCCCTCTCTGCTAACCCCACAGAGAATGACAATTGACTCCACTGCCATCCATGCCATCTACTGCACATGTTTATTGGTGAGTGTCTGAATTCATCAAAGGGAAGGACGTTAATGTTGAGGAATGGAACACATTCCACTTTCGATCACCAATGTCGGTATCAAACAACAGCACAATCTATCAGTATGCCTCATCCCCAACTACATTACTATGACATTTCCATCTCCCATATCAGCTATCCTAGTGAACCTGATTTCAGTTCACTCATGCAATGTCACTTAGGGCTGAATCACAGACAGAAACTCATAATGTTGCTGCCAATCTTTGTATAGACCAGACTTTCAGACTCACAGGGGTAATATTCACCCTTGGCTAATAAACTGGCAGAGCAGATCACCCACTTATTATCGATCCTGCTGAATGTAATAGAAATGAAAACTATTATGGGCAGGCCATCACCTTACCCAGTTTACTGCCCAAGTTATGAAGCTGAAACTTACCCCCATTATATTTTTAATAAGTTAAAATACTTTGAACATTTCGCCAACTCTCTACCCACCACCAAATATTTGGTATTCCCATTAAATCATGCGGAATCATACTATTTTGGTTCAGGTAGGCTTAATACTTCCTTGTGGCCAAAGATTATACTGTTCCCATGGCTAATGCCTTTCTATGAAATACCTAATTTAGCAGAGATGTCCACCCACTTAAAATAAACTGGTTAACACCTCCATAAAGGACATGTACTTGAAAAGAACTAATTTACAGGTTAATGGGAATAAAGCTGGGGTGTGGGACTAAATTAGATAGCTTTTTCACATGACAGGCCGAATGGTGTCCTTCTGTAATGGTCTTTTATTTGCTTGGTATAATTTCAAGGATAATCCAATCGACACTTATCTGACTGATAAAAGGTAAATAGCTTCATATTAAATTATATGTTAAACTGAGGCCCTGACTACCCTCTCAGGTGGACGTAAAAAATCCTGTGACCCTATTTTAAAAAGCGCAGGTGAGTTCTCCCTGGTATCTATCATTCTATGATTCTATATTTACTGTTTTTAATCTCACTGGGCTACGATACACCCACAGTATCCACTACATGTCTCACTGAGCTACAATACACCCACAGTATCCACTACATGTCTCACTGAGCTACAATACACCCATAGTATCCACTACACGTCTCACTGAGCTACGATACACCCATAGTATCCACTACACGTCTCACTGAGCTACGATACACCCACAGTATCCACGACACGTCTCACTGAGCTACGATACACCCACAGTATCCACTACATGTCTCACTGAGCTACGATACACCCACAGTATCCACTACACGTCTCACTGAGCTACAATACACCCACAGTATCCACTACATGTCTCACTGAGCTACGATACACCCATAGTATCCACTACATGTCTCACTGAGCTACGATACACCCACAGTATCCACTACATGTCTCACTGAGCTACGATACACCCACAGTATCCACTACATGTCTCACTGAGCTACGATACACCCACAGTATCCACTACATGTCTCACTGAGCTACGATACACCCACAGTATCCACTACATGTCTCACTGAGCTACAATACACCCACAGTATCCACTACATGTCTCACTGAGCTACAATACACCCACAGTATCCACTACATGTCTCACTGAGCTACGATACACCCACAGTATCCACTACATGTCTCACTGAGCTACGATACACCCACAGTATCCACTACATGTCTCACTGAGCTACGATACACCCACAGTATCCACTACATGTCTCACTGAGCTACGATACACCCACAGTATCCACTACATGTCTCACTGAGCTACGATACACCCACAGTATCCACTACACGTCTCACTGAGCTACGATACACCCACAGTATCCACTACACGTCTCACTGAGCTACGATACACCCACAGTATCCATTACACGTCTCACTGAGCTACGATACACCCACAGTATCCACTACGCTCTCACTGAGCTACGATACACCCACAGTATCCACTACACTCTCACTGAGCTACGATACACCCACAGTATCCACTACGTGTCTCACTGAGCTACGATACACCCACAGTATCCATGCTGTTGATGGACAAAAAGAGCCCTAAAATCAGTTTCTGATAGGAGCTGGAAAGCTTTTTACTGAGTTTCAGGGTTGGAGATAGTAAGACTGCACTACCAGAGAAGCTCCCAGTCTCTGAACTGGGAGTTTACTGGACATGCTGAAGGAAGACACAATATCAAAGACGGGCACTTTTATTCTTCGAGAAACGCCTGCCTCTGGCTACCAATCATTGGCTATCTTACCTGAAATTACTTGACCCCCATGACACAGCTACAGCCTGCGGGCCAGATTAAAACCTTTCCTGTGCTGAATATGGCCTATGGGCTGTAGTTTGCCCAGCCCTGTCCTAACCACTTGCTGTGTAAAAGAGTTTTTCCTCATGTCACCAATCATCTTAAATCTGGTTCTCTGGTTCTAGATCCTTCCACCAAAAGCCACAGTTTTTCCCTTTCCACTTTGTTTCGACCCACATGATTTTGAATACTTCTATCAAATTTCCTCTTAATCTTCTCTTCTCCAAGGAGAACAGCCCCAGCTTCTCCAACCTGTCTACGTAACTGTGTCTCTCATCCCTGGAACCATTCTTGTGAATCTTTTCTGCACCCTCTCTAATGCCTTCACATCCTTCCTAACGTGTGGTGCCCACAAAACTCAAGTTGAAGCTGAACCAATGTTTTATACAGGTTTATCATAACTTATCATAGCATACAAGGCCAAGGGCCACGTGCTGGAAAATGGGATTAGAATAGACAGATGCTTGATGGCCGGCGCGGACACGATGGGCCAAAGAGCCTGTTTCTGTTCTGTATAATTCTATGACTCTATCTTGGCCAATATTTATCCTTCAACCAAAATCATCAAAACACATTATCTGGTTATTTATCTCTTTACTGTTTGTGGAACCTTGCCATACACAAATTGGCTTTTCCCTACATTACAACAGTCGCTGCACTTAAAAAATACTCCGTTGATATGAAATCCTGAGGTCATATAAGGCGCTATATAAACGCAAGTTCATTGTTTCAACCATTCCTTCGTTTTGCTGCTGTTTGAACCAGTCTGTTGTTTTTTGAGTGTGGTGCCTCGAGATGTATAAAATGCACACTGGGGCTGAATAATATGCGGCCAGCAGGAGTGGAAGTGGAGGGCACGGGGGACCAAAATATCAGGACGGACGTGCTTGCCCAGAAAGCTGACATCTGGATTTTGTCAGCAGCGGGAAAGCAGCGGCATTGCCAGTTAAATTGCTGAACAGCTCGTTTCAATACATTTGTATGGAAATGATCACGAATATGGTTCAAGAGCCTCCTCAGTCATCGTGGTCACTGGCAGAGGGGTTGAGGAGCAGTTGTCCACACTCAGAGCGCCCTGAGGGGAGTTCCTAGATGTGGAGGTCAGCCCCTCCTCCTCTCTTCCAAGGCTCACTTGAACCTCCCGGCTGACCAGAGAAGGACAAGGACCTGGACAAGACTTCAGGTGCCTTGTCCTTCTCTCACCTTGCCACTACTGTGTTGAGCTCATGGCCAAGGTGATGGTGAGCAGGTCTGTGCGCATTTGTGGGATCTGACTCTCCACAAGGGTCACCAGCTTCTCGATGGAGGAAGCCATGCGCTCACATGCCTGAGACATGGCAGCACTTATGGCACGGATGGACTCCTCCATTGTCCGCTCATGGCTGCATGTTGCCTCTGGCAGCTCCTGTATGTTGCCTTACTCTCTCTGCTACTCCAGCAAGCACTGTGATGCCAACACCAGAGGCTCGTCATCAGTCTGGTGCTCAGCATGGACCTGGCCATCCACAGTCATCCGACTGTCAGTGGCCTCGGCTGTCACGGCCTTTGTCAGCTGCTCGGGAGCGTGTGTGGTGCTGTCACCAGCTTGCAACCCTGAATCTAAGCTCGAGCGCACACCTACTGAGCTGAAAGTATCTGTGCTGGTGGAAGGTGCAGGAGAATATATGACTGCTCCTCCTCCTCATTGGTTGACATCAGGCCTCCTGTCGCAGTGGCTGCATTTGCCTCTGGTGTTCAGCGACTGGCATGAGAGAACACAAACATTTATGGGTTCGGTTGTTCAGATCTCCTCATGCCAACCATGCAAGGTGTGGATCTCCAGAAATGTGGTGGAGGACACATGCACACAAACCTCACTCTCTTGTGTGGACACTCCAGTCTCACCATCCACGATTGAACAGCCGCCCTGGGTCCCCCTTAGCTCTAGAGCCTCCTCCTCTGCCAACGTCAGGGATCTCTCGGCCAGTGTTCGCGGTCTCCCTGGTGTTTTTTTTTAGTTTATTCATGGGATTTGGGTGTTGCTAGCCAGGACAGCATTTATTGCCCATCCCTAATTGCCCTTGAGAAGGTGGTGGTGAGCTGCCTTCTTGAACCACTGCAGTCCATGTGAGTTAGGTACACCCACAGTGCTGTTAGGAAGGGAGTTCCAGGATTTTGATCCAGCAACAGTGAAGGAATGGTGATATAGTTCCAAGTCAGGATGGTGTGTGACTTGGAGGGGAACTTGCAAGTGGTGGTGTTCCCATGCAGTTGCTGCCCTTGTCCTTCTAGTTGGTATCGGTCGGGGTTTGGAAAGTGTTGTCGAAAGGAGTTCAGTTTCTGGTCAATGGTATCCCCTGGGATGTTGGTCGTGGGGGATTCAGCGATGGTAATATCATTGAATGTCAAGGGGAGATGGTTAGATTCTCTCTTGTTGGAGATGGTCATTGCCTGGCACTTGCGTGGCGCGAATGTTACTTGCCATTTATCAGCCCAAGCCTGGATATTGTCCAGGTCTTACTGCATTTCTACACGGACTTCTTCAGTATCTGAGGAGTCATGAATGGTACTGAACATTGTGCAATCATCAGCGAACATCCCCACTTCTGACCTTATGATTGAAGGAAGGTCATTGATGAAGCAGCTGAAGATGGTTGGGCCTAGGACACTACCCTAAGGAACTCCTGCAGTGATGTCCTGGAACTCAGATGATTGACCTCCAACAACCACAACCATCTTCCTTTGCGCTAGGTATGACTCCAGCCAGCGGAGGGTTTTCCCCGATTCCCATTGACCTCAGTTTTGCTAGGGCTCCTTGATGCCATACTCGGTCAAATGCTGCCTTGATGTCAAAGGCAGTCACTCTCACCTCACCTCTTGAGTTCAGCTCTTATGTCCATGTTTGAACCAAGGCTCTAATAAGGTTAGGAGCTGAGTGGCCCTGGCGGGACCCAAACTGAGCGTCACTGAGCAGGTTATTGCTAAGCAAGTGCCACTTGATGGCACTGTTGATGACACCTTCCATCACTTTACTGATGATTGAGAGTAGGTTGATGGGGCGGTAATTGGCCGGGTTGGACTTGTCCTGCTTTTTGTGTACAGGACATAATTGGGCAATTTTCCACATTGCAGGATAGATGCCAGTGTTGTAGCTGTACCGGAACAGCTTGGCTAGGGGCGCAGCAAGTTCTGGAGCACAGGTCTTCAGTTCTATTGCCGGAATATTGTCAGGGCCCATAGCGTTTGCAGTATCCATTGCCTTCAGTCGTTTCTTGATATCACACGGAGTGAATCGAATTGCCTGAAGTCTGGCATCTGTAATGCTGGTGACTTCAGGATGAGGCCGAGATGGATCATCAACTCGGCACTTCTGGCTGAAGATTGTTGCAAATGCTTCAGCCTTAACTTTCACACTGATGTGCTGGGCTCCCCCATCATTGAGGTTAGATCTGATCCGTTGGTTATGGGACCGCTAAGCTCTGTCTGTCGCATGCTGCTTACGCAGTTTGGTAGGCAGATAGTCCTGTGTTGTAGCTTCACCAGGTTGACACCTCATTTTGAGGTATACTTGGTGCTGCTCCTGGCATGCCCTCCTGCACTCTTCATTGAACCAGGGTTGATCTCCTGGCTTGATGGTAATGGTAGAGTGGGGGATATGCCGGGCCATGAGGTTACAGATTGTGGTTGAGTAGAATTCTGCTGCTGCTGATGGCCCACAGCACCTCATGGATGCCCAGTTTTGCATTGCTAGATCTGTTCATCATCTATCCCATTTAGCACGGTGGTAGTGCCACACAACACAATGGAGGGTATCCTCAATGTGAAGGCGGGACTTAGTCTCCACAACGGCTGTGCGGTGGTCACTCCTACCAATACTGTCATGGACAGATACATCTGCGGCAGGCAGATTGGTGAGGACGAGGCCAAGTATGTTTTCCCCTCTTGTTGGTTTCCTCACCACCTGCCGCATACCCAGTCTAGCAGATATGTCCTTTAGGACTCGGCCAGCTCGGTCAATAGTGTTGCTACCGAGCCACTTTTGGTGATGGACTTTGAAGTCCCCCACCCAGAGTACATTCTGTGCCCTCGCCACCCTCAGTGCTTCCTCCAAGTGATGTTCAACATGGAGGAGTACTGACTCATCAGCTGAGGGAGGGCGGTAGGTGGTAATCAGCAGGAGGTTTCCTTGTCCATGTTTGATCTGATGCCATGAGATTTCATGGGGTCCAGAGTCGATGTTGAGGGCTCCCAGGGCAACTCCCTCCCTACTGTATAGCAATGTGCCACCACCTCTGGTGGGTCTGTTCTGCCGGTGAGACAGGACATACCGGGGGATGGTGATGGCAGTGTCTGGGACATTGTCTGTAAGGTATGATTCCGTGAGTACGACTATGTCAGGCTGTTGCTTGACTAGTCTGTGGGACAGCTCTCCCAACTTTGGCACAAGACCCTAGATGTTAGTAAGGAGGACTTTGCAGGATCGACAGCTGGGTTTACCGTTTTCGTTTCCGGTGCCTAGGTTGATGCCGGGTGGTCCGTCTGGTTTCATTCCTTTTTATTGACTTCGTAGCGGTTAGGTACAACTGAGTGGCTTGCTAGGCCATTTCAGAGGGCATGTAAGAGTCAACCACATTGCTGTGGGTCTGGAATCACATGTAGGCCAGACCAGGTAAGGACAGCGGATTTCCTTCTCTAAAGGGCATTAGTGAACCAGATGGGTTTTTACAACAATCGAAAATGGTTTCATGGCCATCATTAGACTAGCTTTTTAATTCCAGATTTATTAATTGAATTCAGATTCCACCTTCTGCTGTGGTGGAATTTGAACCCAATATCCTGAGTCTCTGGGTTACTAGTCCAGTGACAATACCACTATGCCACCGCCTCCCCTATATAGGCCTATTTGTCCCGCAAGTGGAAAGAGGGACATAGTAAGATTTTGCAGCAAGAGCAACAGAACAGTTATGCTAGTGGCAGCTCCTCTTCCACTGATGGGGCTTCCTAAATGGCTCCTCTCCACATCTGCTCTCAGAGGATGTAATGGGGTTGAGCTGTGAAAGAAGTTAGCCTGTCACCGAGAAGCAGCCATGCATCGTCCAGGATGTGGTGATGCCTAGCCCCCTTGCTAGCACCTTTATGGTCACTCCCTCCCCATGTAGTGCTCCCTCCCGCATAGCCACATGCAAGCCCAAAAGGCAAAAGAGTATGGAGGACTCAACTTGGCAGAGCAAAGGACGTCATTGACTCTCTTGTGACACTGGACCCAGTTCCGGGGGATGACCCTACAGCTGCTGACCTCCTCTGCAATCTCCATCCAGGCTTGCTTGGTCAGACGGAAGGATCTGTTCTTACCATCCCTGGGGAAGAAGACCTCCCGCCTTTCCCTTGCAGCCTGGAGGGGAATCTTCAGGGAGGCATCATTAATCTGTGGGGCCAGTTTGATCAGGTTCTGTTCCGAGGTCACCTTCCTTGGTGCAGGGGGTCCAGGAGTTGCAGTTCCAGGAAACAGCTACAGTAGTATTGCAGGAGGAGGAGGGGTCAAGTAGTCCCAGGAAACAGCAGCTATAGTAGTGTTGCGGTGGCGGGGAGGGGGGTGATTCCAGTAGTTCAAACCATCATCAAAGGGGCCCAGCAGCACTCCAGTTCCACTGCCTTACAGAAAGACAGCAATCCAAGCATGGCTGGCAGTGCTTTAAAAATGGTGCCAGCACCTGTGTTGGAGTCATCTGACGCCACAATCAGCACCTCGGAGCCCACCCCCCTGTCGTGCATTTGGACGGGCCCTATGACTCCATTATGTTAAGTGACCAGCTGCCATGTGATTGCAGTCGGTCGGCCGCACACGTGACATGTGGCGATTGCACCCGTTTCTGGGTCCACCGCCGGGAGCCGCAACAGACTCACAAAATTCAGCCCCAGATTCTCTAGATTTATAATAGAGATTCATTCTACTCCCTGTCTTGTATGCCCCCTGATTTGGAGATGTTCGTTGCTAAGGTGCTCAATAAATCTTTCATAAGTTCAAATTCCATAGGAAATTTCTAAAGGTAATTAAATATATACTTGAAGAGGACTAAGTTGCAGGATTATGGGAAATGAGCTCGGGTGTGGGACTAAATTGGGCAGTTCTCTCAAAGAACTGACATGACAAGATCAATGGCCTCCTGTGTGTAAAGTTCTGTTGTTCTATGCTTTTAAATCTCTCCAGTTTAAAGAATCGAAAGCTAGGTCTAAAGGATATGTAAATGTGGTTACAGAATCATTACCAACACCTGCTGTCCGAAAAAATGGGAGCAGAGATTATGATCTGAAATTGTTGAACTCAGTGTTGAGTCCTGAAGGCTGTAAAGTGCCTAATTGAAAGATGAGGTGCTGTTTCTCAAGCTTACGTTGCGCTTCATTAGAACAGTATCGGAGGCCGAGGACAGGGAGGTCTGTGTGAGAGTGGGGAAGAGAATAAAAATGAGAGGTGACTGGAACCTCCGAGTCACGCATGCGACTGAATGGAGGTGTTCTGCAAAGCAAGGACTGGGGATAACTCACCCGCTCTTCTTTGAAGTATTGCCATGAGATCTTTTACATCCACTCGAGAGGGCAGACGGGGCCCCTGCATAACATCTCATCTAAAAGACATCACCTCTGATAATGCATCACTCCCTCAGTACTACACTGAAGTGTCAGCCTAGATTTAGTCTGTGGAGTGGGACTTGAATCCACGTATGGCAGCTCTCAGTGCTGCGGGCAAGATTCAGAAGACAGCATTTCCCATGTTGTGGCCGCAGAGATCTCCTACTCAGTGATGACGATGGCAAAGTCACCCGATATTCACACAGGCACCTGTGCACGTTCTCTCTGCAGTAAGAGGCACCACATAATCTTTTCAGTATCGCAGTCACACTGTTTAACATATCAAAATATCCCCATGGAGTGCTGTGAAATATTATCCCAATTGAAGGGAACCATAATTAACATGGAATTCAATGCCATTCTTTATGGGTCACACAGTGCCTGAGATTATCGCTTACTAAACGCTGTTACAATTGTTCTTTACTCTTTGAGCTTTTTTTTCAAATGCAAAACATCAAATAGATTACAGGCAGCACTATAAGTTTAACAAATTTCATTTTCTGCTACGTTTGGGAGTTTTAGCAGCAAGCTCGCCTTTGATGTGAACTGTCTCGCCATTTCGAATTCTTACCATCTGCTTGGCCCAAAGACACACTGCTCGGGCAGTAAATTAGGTGTACTTCCTGCTCTTAATAGGATTGGTGCAGATGTTGCAGCAGGCATTACCTGTGGGGAACTTCATTAATAATTAATAACTCTGAGTTTCTGTTTAAATCCCTATTTTTCAACACTGGTATCATCACCATAATTCTCACAGACACTGGATTTTCAAATTCTACCTTTCTAATTAGTGTAAATATTCCTTTGGCCTCGTGCCACCTAGGCTGGCCTTGCCTTTGTGTGTTGTTCGCGTTGCTATGGTAATAGTCATACCAAGGTGCACGCCGTTGACAAGATAGTTATGTCATAGAGGCTTCCTCTTTGAGGTTGCAATGGTTATTTAACCTGTGATGCCATATTGGCCAGGGCAGGCTGGCAGTCTGAAGCTGGTATAAAGTTTAAATGATCTCAGATTGTTATATTGTACCACTTCTCGAGAGGGTTGTCCAGACTCGAGGATCTTAAGTTCTGATAAAAGATCAAAGCAATTCAAAGTTTTCTTGGTTAAAAAAAACCTCACATTTATATAGCACCTTTCACAAACACAGGACATCCCAAAGCAGTTAATAAAATACTTTTGAAGTGTAGTCACTGTTGTAATGTAGGAAATGTGGCAGCCAATTTGTACATAGCAAGCTCCCACAAACAGCAATGTGATAACTACCAGATAATCTGTTTTAATGATTTTGATTGAGGGTTGAATATTGGCCAAGACACCAAGGATAAGTCTCCTGTCTTCTTTGAAAGAGTGCCATGGAATCTTTTATATCTACCTGAGAGAGCAGACAAGGCCTCAGTTTGATACTGTGTTTGAAAGATGGCACCTCCAACAGGGCAACTCTCCCACAGCACTGCAGTGGGAAGTCAGCATTGATTTTTATACTTAAGTCCTGTAGTAGGACTTGAACCCAAAATCTTCTAGACTTTGGGGGAGTGGTGGGCGGTGGGCGGGGGCTGGTGGTGAGAGTGCTACCAACTGAGTTTTTGGAAAAGACACAGTGAAAAAGCGGAGTCTGTGAGGTGATCTGATAGACACTTACAAAGTTAGGAAGGATGTTGATTAATGCAGGAGAAATTAACATATATTTATTTTTCCACAATGGTTGGTTAGAAGGTGAAATTGTTGATTTTAAAAATTCTTTAAGAGGGGCATTAGTTGTTTGAGAAAGATATTATTAAAAAGGTAGAATCAGCAGGAGTGCATGATTAGGTCCATGCAAAGCTATATTTCGGGGGCTGCTCAGACTATTCATGGACAGGATGCGAGCGCACACTTTCAGCTGGAAGTCCGCTGCGCACCATATTGGTTGCAGACAGTTCACCTCCCACTTTGGCCTCCCACATTCCCGATTCGGGACCCAAATTAAAATCAGCCCTTTCATGTTTCTTCTAATAGGAAACCTCCATACCCAGCTAACGAGCCTCTATTAAAAACATAGCACAGAACTGGACCTCTCTAGCCGATATGTGGAAGCTGTGGTCCAAAAAAGGCCCAATTTTGCACCATCATCCTCACATACATTTTTGCGAACAAACAAGATGTTTTGTCTTGCCAGATCTGGAGGAGCTAGAATTGTGAGATTCTACTCCTGATTTGGAGCCTCATTAATTATAAACACCCTTCCAAGATTGAGATGTAATACTTAGGCTCCACCTCAGTTTCATCTTTAGCCACACTCCACATTGGTATGGAACTTTGCCCAATGGAAGTGGACATCAGGATTTAATTGAATTTAATTTCATCAGCTTCTATACTGGGAGTTGAACCCATGTCATTAGCCCGGGCCTCTAGATTACAAACTCAGCGACATTGCTACCATCTCCCCTTTAAAGGCAAGCACCTCTGACAGTGCAGTACTCACTCAGCACTGCATTGTGATGGCATCTTAAATTTGGTCCTTATTTCTCCAGGGTGGAACTTGAACCCACAACCTTCTAACTGTGAGGTGAGAGTGCTACCAACTGAGCCACAGCTAATAATGAGACAGTCTTTCCATTGGCTAGGGATCAAACCCAGGCCTCCTGTGTGGCAGGCGAGAATTCTACCACTGAACCACCAATGCAATGCTAAAAGGGCAGCTCAACATCCCTGGATATAGAGTTTTCAAGCAGGATAGCGAGGGGGATAAAAAAGGAGGGGATGTTATATTATTGGTTAAGGAATATATTAACAGCTGACGAGGGATGATATGCTAAATGAATTATCAAATGAGGCCACATGGATTGAGCTCAGATATAAAAAAGGGGCAGCCACACTACTAGGAGTGTACTATAGACCCCCAAATGGCGAGAGGAAGATAGAAGAACAAATATGTAGGCAAATTTCTGAGTACAAAAACAATAGAGTATTAATAGTTGGAGATTTCAACTACCCTAATATCAACTGGGATATAAACAGTGTGAAGGGCACAGAGGGCACAACATTCTTGAACTGCATTCAAGAGAACTCTTCTAGTCAGCACGTAACAAGCCCAATGAGAGGGGGCACAATTCTAGATTTAGTCTTTGGAAATGAAGTTGGGCAAATGGATGAAGTAGCAGTGGGTGATCATTTTGGAGATAGTGACAATAATAGTTAGTTTCAGCATAATCATGGAAAAGGCCAAAGATAAAACAGGAGTAAAAGTTCTAAATTGGGGGGGAAAGCTAATTTTACAAAGCTGAGAGTGGACAGATACAGCTACTTGAAGGAAAATCAGTGGCAAACCAGTGGGAGGCATTCAAAAGCGAGATTCTACAGGCACAGTGTAGGCATATCCCCACAAAGATAAAGGGTGGTATGGCCAAATCTAGAGTCCCCTGGTTATCTAGAAGCAGACAGGGTAAGATAAAGCAGAAAAAGAAAGCTTATGACGGTCACAAAAAACTTCATACTTTAAAAAGCCTAGAGGAGTTTAGAAAGTGCAGGGGTGAAGTAAAAAAGGAAATTAGAAGAGCAAAGAGAGGTCATGAAAAATTATTGGCAGGTAAAATCAAGGAAAACCCAAAAGATGTTTTATCAGTACATTAAGAGCAAGAGGATAACTAAGGAAAGGGTTGGGCCTATCAGAGATGGAACTTATGCGTGGATGCAGAAGATGTGGGCAAGGGTCTTAATGAATTTTTTTGTCTCTGTCTTCGCAAACGAGAAGAATGATATAGACATTGTAGTTAAAGAGGAGGAGTGTGAAATATTAGATATGTTAAGCATAATGAGAGAGGAAGTACTAGAGGGTCTGACATCCTTGAAAGTGGATGAATCACCAGGGCTTGATGGATTGTATCCCAGGCTGTTAAAGGAAGGCAGGGAGGAAATAACGGATGCTTTGAGGATTATCTTCAAATCCTCACTAGATACAGGCGAGGTACCAGAGGATTGGAGGTCTGTGAACGCTGTACCATTGTTTAAAAAGGGTGTGAGGGATAGGCCAAATAGTTATAGGCTGGTCATTCTGGCCTTGTTCATGGACAAAGTATTAGAATCAATTCTGAGAGATAGGGTAAACTGTCACTTAGAAAGGCACGGATTAATCAGGGATAGTAGGCATAGATTTTTTAAGGGTAGGCTGTGTCTTGCTAACTTAATTGAATTTTTGGGTAAGTAACAAGGAGGATTGATGAGGGTAGTGCAGTCGATGTGGTCTACATGGATTTTAGGAAGACATTGACAAGGTCCCACATGGCAGACTGGTCAGAAAAATAAAAACCCATGGGATACAGGGGAGTGTGGCAGGTTGGATCCAAAATTGGCTCAGTGACAGGAAACAAAGGGTAGTGGATATTTTTGCGAATGGAAAGCGATTTCCAGTGGCGTTCCACAGGACTCTGTGTTGGGTCCCTTGCTGTTTGTGGTATATATTAATGATTTGGACTTAAATGTGGGAGGCATGATTGGGAAATTTGCAGATGACACAAACATTGGCCATGTAGTTGATAGTGAAGAGGATAGCTGTAGACTCCAGAATAATATCAATGGTTTGGTTGAGTGGGCAGAAAAGTCACAAATGGAATTCAATCTGGAGAAGTAATTTATTTAAGGAAGGCAAACAAAGCAAGGGAATACACAATAAACAGGAGGATATTGAGAGAGGTAGAAGAAGTGCGAGACCTTGGAGTGCATGCCATGAAGGTGGCAGGACAGATAGATAGAGTGGTGAAGAAGGCATATGGAATGCTTTCCTTTATTGGCCAAGGTATAGAATACAAAAGCAGGGATGCTGTAACCATATAAAATGCTGGTTAGGCCACAGCTGGAGTATTGCGTACAGTTCTGGTCACCACATTACAGGAAGAACATAACTGCTCTGGAGAGAATACAGAGGAGGTTTATGAGAATGTTGCCACAGCTTGAAAGTAACAGCTCTGAGGAAAGAGTAGATAGGCTAGGGTTGTTTTCCTTAGAACAGAGGAGGCTGAGGAGTGACTTAATTGAGGTGTACAAAATTATGAGGGGCCTAGATAGAGTAGACAGGAAGGATCTGTTTCCGCTAGCGGAGAAATCAATTGCCAGGTGCATAGATTTGAGGTAATTTTTTTTTACTCATTCATGGGATGTGGGCGTCGGTGGCTAGGCCATCATTTATTGCCTATCCCTAATTGCCCTTGAGAAGGTAGTGGTGAGCTGCCTTCTTGAACTGCTGCAGACCATGTGAGGTAGGTACACCCACGGTGATGTTAGGACACCCACAGTGATTGATGGAAGGATTAGAGGGGACATGAGGAAAAACCTTTTCACACAGAGGGTGATGGGCATCTGGAATTCACTGCCTGGATCGGTGGTGGAGGCAGAAACCCTCACCTCATTTAAAAGGTACCTGGACCTGCACCTGACGTGTTGTAACCTGCAAGGCTACGGATCAGGTGCTGGAAGGTGGGATTAGATTGCGCGGTTAGTTTTTTTCAGCTGGCGTAGATATGATGGGCTGAATGACCTCCTTCTGTGCCATAACTTTTCTATGGTTCTAAGAGTTCAGGCATAGAGATCAAATGGCGCTGAAAATTTTTCCACCTTTTGCTTCTCCTTCTCTGTCTCAAACTTGCATTGGCCCTCTGTCTCATCAGCCTACAGTTTGTCTCTTTGCAACCTTCCAGTTTCAGTACTTATAATATTAGAGGTGAATCTCTATGGTCGGAGCACTAACTTAGAGCATTTGCCCTGACCAGCCATTGGTTTATAGAGCAGACCATCATCTAGAGAACTTTCAGCAGGGAGTCAATCAATTCCTGATTCAGCAAAGGCAATAGAAGGACCTTGCATTTATATCGACTTTTTCATGTCCTCAGGATATCCCAAACTGCTCAACAACCAATCAATCACTTTTTGAAGTTTTGTAACTGTGGTTACGTGGACAAATCCGACAGCCAATTTACACAGCAAGCTCCCATAAATGGCCATGTGATAAATAACCAGTTAGTCTGTTTTGGTGGTGTTGAAAGGTAACATGAGAATCCAATGCTTTTCATAGAGTGCCAAGGGAGCTTTCACTTCCACCTAAACAAGAAGTTACCTCAGTCGAAAAACAGCATCTCTGAGAGTGCAGCACTCCCTCACTAAAGTAAAATCAAACAGCATGTAAAACAGGAGGGTGATCTGGTCACATCAGTTTTCCACTAAATGTGTTAAATTAAAATTACCACCCCTTTGTGTCGGTTTGGTTCATTTGGTTCACAACCGTGTAATATATCTTTAAATACTAGCCATTGTCTGTCTACCGTCAAATCTTTTAATCTATTTTCCCAATCCACCATAGCCAACTTGCCTTCATATCTTCATAGTTTCCTAATAACAGATTATCTGCTCACGCACATCATTTGCTGTTTTGAGGACTTGCTGTGCACTGTTGGCCACTGCCACTGTGTTTGCTGACAAAAACAGCAGTGACGGCACTTCATAAATAATTCATTGGTTGCGAAGGATTTGGGGGCTTGCTGAGGCCGTGATAAGGCTCTATGCCGATAGTCTTTCTACCATCTCAGTCTTGAGAGATTTTAACCAGTTATGGGAGCCCCAGGAGTTGAATGAGTATGAGTATATGTTGTGTGATTATCCAAGTTTGAAGAAAAGCCACAGGCCGTTAATGAGAGAATGACGGAGCATGGTGACAGCTGCTTCACAAATCATCAAGGCTTTGAAATTTATCAGATGCGTGGTTCCATTTGGAGAGGTGCCACCCAGCAGGTCCCAGGAGACTAAACGCTATCCTGCAGTGAGAGGCTGGCACAGTCATTACTGTTGGAATATCCCCATAGCGTGGGCTTTCTACAAGTGCACACAGCAGTGAAATCTATTACAGACTGTAACTATGTTAGCCACCAAAACCCAGCCAAGTCTGAAATGAAATTTGAGCTTGATTATGCCAGTCCCGCAGTGAGAGCTGCTCTAATTTGACTGACTGACTGGGGGGCTGTATTCACAATCAATTGACCAGTGATGCATGGCAAGTGTAGCAATCGATTGAGCCCTCAGTCCCACAGTTTTAATCAGACTAAGGTGTTGTCACTGCAATACTTTTTTCTGATGCGCTCATGGGACCCACACTGGAGAGTTCAAAAATAATTCCACTAGTTTGACAATATGTCTGTAACCTCACCACTTCAGGTTCCCTCTGATTCTTTCAGCCTACAAACACTTCAAAAATTGTATACATCTTTGGCTGACAATTCAAAACACAGTAAGAAGTGTAAATTATAAAAAATACAACTTGCATATACATAGCACATTTAACACAGTAAAACATCTCAAGGTGCTTCACAGGAATGTTATCAAACAAAATTTGGCACCAAGCCACGTAAGGAGATATTAGGCATATTACCAAAAGCTTAGACAAAGATGGAGGTTTGACGGAACATCTTAAAGGAGGAAAGAGAGGTAGAGCGGCAGGGAGGTTTAGCATAGGAATTCTCGAGCTTAGACCTCGGCAGCTGAAGACGTGGCCACTAATGGTAGAGCAATTAAAATCAGGGGTGTGCAAGAGGCCAGAATTGGGAGATCATAGATATCTCCGAGAGTTGTGGGGTTGTAGGTGATTACAGAGATAAGGAGGAGCGAGGCCAGGGAGGGATTTAAAAACAAGGAACAGAATGCTGAACTGGGAGCCAACATAAGTCAGTGAGCACAGGGTGATGGGAACAGGATTTTTGCGAGTTAGGATATGGGCAGCAGAGTTTTGAATAAGCTTAAGCTTATGGATTGTGGAAGGTGCGAAGCTGGTCAGGAGTGCGTTGGAATAGTCAAGACCAGAGGTAACAAAGATGTGAGGCTTTCAGCAGCAGATGAGCTGAGGGAGGGGCAGCGTCGGCCAATGTTAATAATAGCAGTCCGGGATAGGAATAGGTCTTTTGACCCATCGAAGCTTGTTCCTGTAATACATTAAGTCCCCATCATACCATCCTACTGCCATTTGAATAACCCAAATGTTTAACCCCACCAAATTGCCAAATCGATTGTTTCATACATCAATCACATTTTACAAATTAGTGGCTTTATCTTACCTACGAACATACAAACATACGAATTAGGAGCAGAAGTAGGCCATTCAGCTCTTCGAGCCTGTTCCGTCATTCAATAAGATCATGGCTGATCTGTTTGTGTCTCGAATTCCACATTCCCATCTACTCCCCATAACCTTAGATTCTTGTTAGGGAATCAATCAATCTACCTCCACCTTAAAAATATTCAATGACCCCGCCTCCACCACTTTCTGAGGCAGAGAGTTCCAAAGTCGCACTCTGAAACGTCTCAAAATACTTCACATGAGTTACTTTGAAGTGCAGCAACTATTGTTGGGTAGGCAAGCTTAACAGTCATCTTATGCGCAGCAAGATCCCACAATGAGATGAATGACCATTTAATTTGTATTATGGTGGTATTTATTGAGGCAGCAATGTTGGACAGGACATCAGGAGAACTCCCTGCTCTCATTAGGGTAGCACCATGGGATCTTTATCTACCTGAACCACCAAGATAGGATATTGTTGCAGCATCTCCTTGGAATGATGGGCACCTCTGGCAATGCCATCATTATTCCTCCACTGGTGTATCTGACTAGATTATGTGTTCAAGTTCTGGAGTAGGGCTTTAGGTTACGAGGTTTTCCTCATATCTAATCTCATTTTACCTTTCACTAATTTTAGTTATGTGATCTGGGCCTTTCATGGTGTACCTTAACACAAGAATCTTGGGTTACCTTGTCAAGATGTAAAGGCATAATATATGTAGCATACTATGTTGGAACTATTGCAAAGATACGATGAATGGTTACACAAGTCAGATGCATAAATTCCCCCTGTAACTTGGTCACTTAGGAGTTATTTGCAGATTCAATACTTCTCACAATGTATTTGTTATAGTTCAGTTTTCTCCAGTGACTTATTTTCTCCTACTCAACAACCCCCAGGGAAGCCTCTACTTCCTATCAACTGCAAGATAATCGGCATAGTGTGACTGGCTGAGCATTAGGCCTGTTTATTGTCTCTGGACTATGTGTAGGATTTTCGTTGCGCACCCATGTTACTTTGGAAGATGATTAATATCGATCATATCAGATACCTTTGTGACAGACAAAACTATCAAACAGATCAATCCTGTTAATGACTGTCTCATTCAGGGCAATATTGATAAGTACATGAGGGACAAAGGAATAGAAGGACATGGTGATAGGGTAGATGAAGTAAGAAGCAAGAAGGCTCGTGAGCCACATAAACACTGGCATGGACTTTTGGGGCTGAATGACCTGTTTCTGTGCTGTAAATTGTATGTAACAGCAACTTTGAAACAGTGGCCAGAATTTTTTGTTGGGCGGGAGGCCCCGTCCACCATCTGAAAAGCAGGTGGTGAGTCTGCCTGCCAGACTGGGATTTTTCACTCCCCAGGCCCTTAATTGGTCTTGGGCGGGGCTTCCACCACCTTGAGGCAGGAAGTCCTGCCTAACGGAGATGCCGGTCAATCAACAGGCTGGCAGCTCTTAGTCCCAGCAGCGCCACCGGGAGCGATGGCCACTGCTGGGACTACACACAGCTATCGCAAGAAGATGAAGGATGGCCCCGAAAAAAAGGTAAGTTTTTAGGGCCTCACCAGGGACAATTGGTCGGGCCCCAGCAAGGCAAAGGGGGGGTGGGGTTCGGTCAGGGGGCAGTGGTGGGTGTTGTGCATTAGGGGCTGTTGGGGCATGGGGGCGGCCCTCCATGGGGAACAGGGTGCCCGATCAGGAGGGTCCCTCACCAGTGTGCAAGAAGGCCGTCTGTTTCACCAGGCAGGCTTTTTGAGGCCTCAACCATCCATCAGCCAAGCGTAAAATACCTGCGGTGGTGGGCAGAGGTCTTTAAATGCCAGTTAATTGGCCAATAAGGGCCTTGATTGGCCTGGGGTGGGCGGGCCGTTTCTCGCTGCCACCATCCCACGTAAAATTGAAGCGGGCACAGGAGGGGGTCGGGATTGGCTCCCCTGCCTCCCACTCAATTTTACAACCCCGCTGCCACCAGCCCGCTCGTTTTGGGGGGCGTAAAATTCTGGCCAGAATGTGGAATGGGTGAAATAGGCAAACTTGTGAGCTACTTTGATTAGCTGTTTTAGTACATCTGCCAAACAAACAATAGACAAGCACTTTTCATAAAGGAACTGATTGTCTCTTCCCTACCAGTCATGCTCTTTCTTGGAATAGTAAATCTTAACTTACTATTATACAGCAATACTGTTGAAACCCTTTGAAAAACAGTCTTGTTTCTGAGGAGTCAGTCCGCAAAGCAGAGGCACTCCACTCCACAACGTTAGCACAACTGCATGCTGATGACTACCCATGGTGTTGTACATAAATTGGCAGATGGACAGAGACAGAATAGATACTGTGGCTTTCTTCAAAAAATTAGCAATTAACCCTGCTCTTCTGCAGCTCTCATGTAAAGAGAGAGCTTTTGCCTAATAAAAGGCATTGTTCCCTCAATGGCATGGTTCCCATAAAGTACTGGAATCACCACATAGATTATATAGGGGAAAGGCCTTTTCCCATCCCTTTTTATTGAAAAGCCCAATTCTCTGAAATAGACTATTTTGAAAAATGTATGTGAAATCGTACATCTCTTTCCATGTACCTCAGTCACTTAGTGAAAAGGTTATGTGAGTCACTCTGGTGAATCCTGTTCATGAAGCTAGCATGCACAGAAGTTTGGGATAAGAATTCCTCTTGTTGCTATATCTAAATAATCCTCTTCAAGAGTAAAGCTTTGCTAAATTTTCTCTTTGCAAATATTGTTGCTCATAGTGACCAATGTACTTCTTCCCCCGATGGGAGCCATCTATAGATGTGACATAAGTCTCTGGTTTCTCAATTGATAATAAAACTGTGTAATAACTAATTATTTCCACTGGGTATTAAATATTTGGTTTTCACTGAGCTGTATCTGTGCTGGGCTGTAATGATCTGGGCTGTTGCGCTCTGGGTTGTAATGGTCTTGTTGCACTCTATGCTGTAATGGTCTTTTGTACTCTGGGCTGTAATGGTCTTGTTGCACTCTGGGCTGTAATGATCCCGTTGCACTTTAGACTGTAATGCTCCTGTTGTACCCTGAGTTATAATGTCCTGATGTACTCTGGTCTGTAATGGTCCAGTTGTACTCTGGGCTGTAATGATCCCGTTGCACTTTAGATTGTAATGATCCTGTTGTACTCTGGGCTCCAACTGTTTTTATTTGTTCTTGTGTGCAACATCGGTAAGGCCATATCTATTGCCCACCCCTAGTTGCCCGGCAAAGGTTGTCGTGGGCTTCCTCCTTGAACCGCTACAGTTTTAGGCTGTAACGGTGCTATTCTACTCCGGGCGATAATAGTTCTGCTGTCGTCAGGGCAGTAATGGCGCTATCTTACTCTGAGTTGTAATAGTTTTATTGTAATCAAGGTTGTAATGGTGCTTACTCTGATCCGTTATAGTTCAGCTGTAGCTAGAGGAGCAATATAGCTATTTTACTCTAAGCTGTAATGGTACTGTACTCTGGGCTTTAACAGTGTTGTAGTCTGTGTTGTAATGCCGCTGTCCTGTGGGGTGTCACTGTGTTGTATGCAGAGCTGTCACTGTGCAGTTGCTGCTTGCTTTGTAAGGAATCAACTTTCACTATTACTCCCTTCTCCACCTTGAAATGTACACCTCAAGTAATACTATTTTTCTGGTGTCACTAAATGTAAAATGGACAAATGAATTGTTTTTACACTGTTCGGTCACAAGGTTCTGAGTTCAAGTCCCACTCCAGTGCTCGAGCATAAAAATCAAGGCTGGCTCTCCAGTGCAATACTGAGGGAGTGCTGCACTGTTAGAGGTGCCGCCTTTCAATGAGATGTTAAACTGAGGCCCCATCTGCCTACTCGTGTGGATGTAAAAAATTTCATGGCACTATTTCGAAGAGGAGCAGGGGTCTTATTCCTGGTGTCCTGGCCAGTATTTATCCCTCAACCAACATCACAAAAAACAGATTATCTGGTCATTATTGCATTGCTGTTTGTGGGAGTTTGCTATGTACATATTGGCTGCTGTGTTTCCTACATTATAACAGTGACTACACTTCAAAAAGTACTTAATTGGCTGTAAAGCACTTTGAGACGTCCGGCGGTTGTGAAAGGCTCTGTATAAATGTGAGTCTTTTTCTTTCTCACTATGCTCAATTTACAAATGCAAATTTCGAACATTTATTGTCTGCCGGATGCTGGCGGATAGAAAGTAAATGGCCTATAACAAAGGGTAGGTTACTTGACATATGTTCTATGTCATTTTACCACCCAGTGTGTATCCTCTACATATCTCCATGGTAGTAAGGAGCAAAGGTGGTGTAGTGGTAATGTCACTGGGCTAGTAATCTACAGGCCCAGGCTAATGTTCTAGGGACACGGGTTCAAATTCCACAACAGCAGCTGGTGAAATTTAAGTTCAATTAATAAAAAAAAATCTGCAATTGAAAACTAATATCAGTAAGGGTACCATGAAACTATCATCAATTGTCATAAAAGCCCATCTGGTTCACTAATGTCCTTTAGGGAAGGAAATCTGCTGTCCTTGCCTGGTCTGGTCTACATGTGACTCCAGACCCACAGCAATGTGATTCACTTTTAACTGCCTCTGAAATGGCCCAGCAAGCCACTCAGTTGGCAAGGGCAATTAGGGATGGGCAACAAATGCTGGCTTTGCCCATTAAAGAATTTTTAAAAAAATGCCAGAGCAGGTACCCTGGGCACGGGGAGTGGGTTAGGTGTTCATCCAGATGTTGTTAGGTTTCAATAGCGACCTGTCAGTGTAGCCATATCGTTCAGACTGGTCCTCTTCATTCATCATGGCTGATGCTTAGCTTCTTGTATTGGTTAGGTTTGAACTTTAGGTATAATTTACAATCAGCGCCTTGCCTCTCAGTTTTGAGAACTGATCAGTCTTTGCCTAACAATGGCTTCATTCACCCGATTGCAGACCCAGTAACTAAGTCTTTTTCCAGTCTGTGCACTTTGAATCCAGAATGATGATGTTACTTTTTTAATATTCCCCATCCCTTATAGTAGGAATCCCCTCCCCCTCCTATCCTAAAGATGGCTTATTCCAATTCTCAAAATAACCCTCCACCTTTACCTTCTGCATATCTCTCCCCAACCGAAAGGATAGGAATGCCAAACTCAAGGACATCCTCTCCCACTCTAAAGATACTCCAATCCATGGAATAGCTGCTCTATGATCAGGATAGATTACTTCAAATTATACCTTTAATCCTCTGCCAACGTCCTACCCACCTCCTGGCCCCACTCCCACCCCACCTCTCACTTTTGGAACCTCAGGATAGGTCTCTACCACTTCTCAAAATATCCTTAAATACTCATGACAAATTCTGCAAAACGTAGTAATGGACATCACCCCCAGAACTCTACCCACCCCCACTGCCATCCTCAGCCTTCAGGACAATCTTCCTGAACTTCAGCAAAGATGGAAAATCCTAGGCATTGTGTTGCAATGGTGTATGTGCAACTGGCAACTGTTGGTAAGAATGGCAGCATTAAGTGAGAAATTACACACTATATAGCAAGATAAGCTGTGGATATTATAGAATAATGATATATTTAATAACATATCTGCTATATAGCAAATCAAATATATACAATATAATAACATGTTCAGTCCATATATTACAGACTAATACAGTCATTGAATATTATATAATAACATACTCAGTATATTGTAACACAATTAGTGTATCTTAAATATTAATACAATATTTTTATATTAAATAATAACATAATTTTTTTATTCATTCTTGGGATGTGGGCATCGGTGGCTAGGGCAGCATTTATTGCCCATCCCTAATTGTCCTTGAGAAGGTGGTGGTGAGCTGCAGTCCTCAGGGTGCAGGTTATCCAATAGTGCTGTTAGGGAGGCAGTTCCAGGATTTTGACCCAGCGACAGTGAAGGAACGGCGATATAGTTCCAAGTCAGGATGGCGTGTGGCTTGGAGGGGAACTTGCAGCTAGTAGTGTTCCCATGCATCTGCTGCCCTTAACCTTCTAGGTGGTAGAGGCCGCGGGTTTGGAAGGTGCTGTCGAAGGAGCCTCGGTGAGTTGCTGCAGTGCATCTTGTATATGGTACACAGTGCTGCCACTGTGCATTGGTGGTGGAGGGAGTGAATGTTTAGGGTGGTGGATGGGGTGCCAATCAAGCGGGCTGCTTTGTTCTGGATGGTGTCGAGCTTCTTAAGTTTTGTTGGAGTTGCACTCATCCAGGCAAGTAGAGAGTATTCCATCACACTCCTGACTTGTGCCTTGTAGATGGTGGACAGGCACTGGGGAGACAGGAGGTGAGCTATTCGCTGCAGAATTCCCAGTCTTTGACCAGCTCTTGCAGCCGCAGCATTTATGTGACTGGTCCGGTTCAGTTTCTAGTCAATGGCGACCCCCAGGATGTTGATAGTGGGGGATTCAGCCATGGTAACACCATTGAATGCCAAGGGAAGATGGTTAGATTCTCTCTTGTTTGAGCCGGTCATTGCCTGGCACTGATGTTATAAAATAACATGCTTAGTGTACTTATTATATTGTAGCACAGTCATAATATAGAATGATATAATTGATGTTTAATTATATACTAATATACTCAGTGTATATATTATACTGGAACACAGTTGGGGTATATTTTATAATAATATGCTCAGGTTTTACTAGAGCAAAAGTAGTTTTGAAGTGAAGCAGCTGAACAGTTTGACCAAAGCAGCAATAATCTTGAGAATAAATGTACAGGACTGTACAGCTCCCCGAAAGATTATTTCTAACCCTACTGTCCTCCTGCTCTAGGACCTGTACTGTGACACTCGAACTGTCTACATCTTTCATTTTAAATGCAACCCTATTTGTCCTTTTAAACCTTCATCTGTGTAAGTTTTATCAATTTGATTTCATTCTGCTGAATGCACTAAAGGCGACAGTGCAGCAGGGAAAGTTGAGGAGGTCAACGCAGGGTCTCTATGCATCCTCTTTGCTCTCAGTTTGAGGCAAGGTAGTCAGAGAATTCCAAGGAATTATATAAGAAGTGCTTTTAGCAAGAAACTGATCATTATTGACAGCTAACCACCACAGCGAGGCCGATTCCCAAAACATGGAATTTTTGGCAGGTCACTGGACTTTGTGTAGATATTACAGAGTTTGCTTACTGTGAGTTAATTAGTTCCCCAAAATCCCAGCCACACAAGCCAGAGGATGGGAGATTCGATTTCAGATTTGTGCTGATGATCTCACTCAGGTAACAGTTGTGGAACTATGTTTTCATTTAGTCCTTGTGAGCTTGTGACGGCTACAAAAACAGTCAGGGTCCCTCTCCCTAATCATTATCCAATTAATCCTGCTGGATTCCTACACTCAGTTTGTGACCACTCCCTGCTTTGATTCACATATGAAGAATACACATTTGAACAAAATATTGGATGGCTACAGGTGTCCATGCAATTGTATATCATCAAACTCAACAACCTTGGGGCATCCTCAAGTAATCTACAGCTGATGAGGTACTTTTTTTGAATAAAAATAAGGGGCATAATGTCTACTTGAGGTCTTCACTCCAAAATTAGTTTGTCCTGAGGCAGACAGCACCATTGCAGGCTACACTCGAAAACCAGATGTAGGGATCACCGACAGCAATGAAGGGAAATGATTTACATGAATGTGAAGCCAGGAGGAGCAGGCATGGATTCCAAACCCCATGTTAAAGGACTCACTTGATTGCCACCACTCCCCACCCCCGCCCACCTTCAGCCACCCCCCCCCGATCTCCCTTCCACGTGACTCCACACCCCTTCATGACCTGCGACCCTTTGTTCTCTCACTGCCTGACCCCAATCACACCCCAAGTTCCACCTGAGGCCTGATTTTTCTTCAATCCTCTCTTTTTTCACTGGCAAGCTGTAGCTCCATACTGGCTCCACAACAATGTGGTCTAGGGCCCAATATCAGGGCATTTCGCACCTCACCATTCTCGAGCAGGTTATTTACCCTGTGACCCTGCCCCCATCCCCACCCCAATAACCCAAAAATTGGGCAGTCTTGAATTTATAGACCAGTGTCTCCAAGAGAGGAGAGAAAATTGGAGGGGAAAATGTTAATCAATCCTCACTTTGGACAGGTAAATGAAAATTAAAATTAACAGGGTAGATTTTCAACTTGCTGTCTGAGTGTAAAACTGTCAGTACTAATTGGCTGATTGTTATCGAAATTGCCCAACTTCCATCTCCATTGATTTCAAGAGGGAACATTGGGGCAATTATGGTACAATTCTAAAGCAGCATTAGAAGAGTATGAAGAAGCTGGTATATCTTATAGGCGAAAAACAATACATGCAATCCAAGCTTGCATGAGAAGAGTTACTGGCAATCAAGGCAGGCCTGGGGATCATTCCCATCATGGCATGTAGATGGCGTTCGGTAGGCTGAAAGTTGGAGGAGTTTCTAGGTTTTGTACGGGTTAGCGAGGTACATCCCCATTCAGTAGTGTTTAATATTTACAACTGTGACCTGCAAAGCTTCTAGGTTGCCAATTCTCCACCTTGGATTGGTCAGGCCGGTTCCAGGCAACAAATTGAGGAGTCCAGGGAGAGGGGTCACTGGACTGATGATGTTCAAGGTGCTGTGCATCAGGCCCACTTTCTCCAGCTATTCAATAGGTTCTATCTAAATGAACAGTTCCTTGCTCATCTGGCTTTCTATTTTCATTCTTTCACTGTTCAACCGCTCACCCCTCACCCACAACAAACATAGGGACAAAGAGGGAGAAATTTAATCACACAGTTTCTCCATTAGATGTGGTCTGCAGACTTTCATTGATTCACTGGGGCAGAAAACGCCGTGGGCCGCTAGAAGCGGCACTATGCGAGCAAATTTCTCCCCCAAGGTGCCTGTGGAACATTTGATTGGGTAATACATTAGCAGTGCCTGGAGCTGGAAAAATATCAGGCCTTTTTGGCTTCTTTTATTGCTGAGAGTTTCCTAACCTGCTTCTCCTGACCCTGTCTGACCAAGCCAATGAGGGGATTGACAACCATACTAAACCCTGGAAACCCTCCCATAGCTTTCATACTTAGATAATTCAACTAAAATTCTGTGATACAAATGGCGTCCTAGGGCCTGCTTGAATGACAACCTCTGCGACCACACCTCCCTAGCTGGTTGAGGTATCATTACTAATGTGCTGTTGTGAAATGTCCTTTATATACAAGCAATGGTGTCACTAACTGAACTGCACTTCAAGTGTTAAATTTATGCTTTTTCAGCAAAACGTGATGCTCTCCCCTTTTTGCAATGAAATCATTTTTTATTTAACCGTTCTGGATTGAACAATGTCTTTCTCTTAGGCATTTTGAATTGATGAATTGTGGTAGGTGTGGTAATGAGGACAAAGCTAGGATCTTTTTTGCAGGCACTCAGTGACCTGGCAATGATTTTCAATAACTGACATTGATATTAGCCAGTGAGGCTGGTAGTACAACGTTGTGTAACATTGAGAGCAGCGCCATATGGATATGGGCCAAGTCCAATAGGACCTTTTCATGTGGGCACTCGCCATCCCAGAAATGATTTCATGGCCAACATTTAACCAACAAGGCTGGTAAGGTGGCCATTTGGAAATGCCCAGCCTCTAATTTGTTGATTTTGTCATGTTCGGAAAGAGCCGTGATGAAATAAACAATGAACTGAAGGAATTATGAAATAAAAGTCAACTGTTGACTTGAACTACAAGAAAATGGGCACATTTGCACAATAGTCAAAATGGAGTAGAGGTCAGGTGACCCCTCCTGTACTGTCAATGAACACATCCATCTGTTAAGGATAAAACTCGTTAACCTTGTCTGAATTAGCTCTGGGGAGAACGCATTGAAAATGAAAGGGGCATTTACATATTGATGACTCCTATCTACAGGAATGAATGAACAAAGGTTCTGTAGACAGACTGACTCCACAGCCCAAGCCAAGATGAATAGGTGTGAAGTAGCACCATTGTAACAGAATGGTCCCCATCCTGACAACAACAGATATCAATGGTTTCTATATTCTGGACCATTGTGTGGTTGCACCAGGGAAGAGGGCCCTTTGTCACCTGGCAGAAACTCAAATATAATGGATTTTTACCTTAAAAGGTAGCGCGCTGGCGAAAGAGGGAGATCAACCAAAGACCACAGAAAGCCAATTCCAGCCAGAGGCTATGAAATACAGTCCAGCTAAGCAGAAGAACCCTGCTGAATAACAACTTGAGCAACCACTGCAGCAGAGAAATTGCAAGGTGACTTTGAGACTCTCCATCTGTGAAAGTAAATCAGATTCACACTCCCAACTTTAGACTGAGTTTTAACCACAGAAGACGACAACGTTCAGCAACTCCAAGACAAGAAACATTAAGGCCTGCAACACCGTTATAAAATTTCCTCCTGAAAGAAACTGCTTCTTTAAGCAACAGACACTTGTACAGTAATTTGGACTTTAACTGTATCCTACCTTTCTTTCTATCTATCTATCTATCTATCTATCTATCTATCTATCTATCTATCTATCTATCTATCTATCTATCTATTCTTGTTTATGCATATGTGTGTGCGAATGCGTGTATGGGTAAGGTTGCGACCATTTTGGGAATTGTTTAAAAATAAATAGCTGTCTTTTTTTTAACCTGCAAGAAAACCTGTCATTTGTCTGTTTATTTGACCCAAAAAAACACTCGGGGACTAGCACACCATAAAAAACAAAACACTATCTGCGGTCAGTTGGGAGGTGAAAAGTGGGAACCACCCACACCACTTACCACCTGTCCGTAATAATTTTGATATCATTCATTTTAAATCATCTCCACATTTGTTAACGATTGCCCACGAATGAATGGATCATCTCCTTAGGCTGGGCCACAGCGTTACCAACTTCAAAATACCGGACCGAAGGCCATCCAGTATTTGAATGGGGTGAGATGAGCTGAAATCCAGAATGTCCTGTACAAAACTGGACGATTGGCCACTCTATTCATAACCTCAGGACATTCCAAAGTACTTCACAGCCAAAGTTCTTTTGAAATGTACTCACTCTTGTAATGTAGGAAATGCAGCAACCAATTTTTGCACAGCAAGGTGCCACAATCAGCAATGAAATAGTGACCAGACCTCTTTGTTTAGCAATGCTGTTGAGGAATAAGTATTACCCAGGGAAAACTCCCTTGCTCTTCTTCAACACAGTGCCAAGGGATCTTTTACATTCACTTGAGAGGGACAATGTGGCCATGGTTTTTTAAAAATTCATTCATGGGATGTGGGCGACGCTGGCCAGGCCAACATTTATTGCCCATCCCTAATTACTCTCGAGAAGGTGGTGGTGAGCTGCCTTCTTGAACCGCTGCAGTCCACTTGGGGTAGGTATACCCACAGTGCTGTTAGGAAGGGAGTTCCAGGATTTTGACCCAGTGACAGTGAAGGAACGGCGATATAGTTTCAAGTCAGAATGGTGTGTGACTTGGAGGGGAACTTGCAGGTGGTGGTGTTCCCATATATTTTCTGCCTTTATCCTTCTAGTTGGTAGCGGTCGCGGGTTTGGAAGGTGCTGTCTAAGGAGCCTTGGTGCATTGCTGCAGTGCATCTTTTAGATGGTACACACTGCTGCCACTGTGTGTCGGTGGTGGAGGGAGTGAATGTTTGTAGATGGGGTGCCAATCAAGCGGGCTGCTTTGTTCTGGATGGTGTCGAGCTTCTTGAGTGTTGTTGGAGCTGCACCCATCCAGGCAAGTGGAGAGTATTCCATCACACTCCTGACTTGTGCCTTGTAGATGGTGGACAGGCTTTGGGGAGTCAGGAGGTGAGTTACTCGCCTCAGGATTCCTAGCCTCTGACCTGCTCTTGTAGCCACGGTATTTATATGACTACTCCAGTTCAGTTTCTGGTCAATGGTAGCCTCTAGGATGTTGATAGTGGGGGATTCAGCGATGGTAATGCTGTTGAATGTCAAGGGGAGATGGTTAGATTCCCTCTCCTTGGAGATGGTCATTGCCTGGCACTTGTGTGGCGCAAATATTACTTGCCACTTATCAGCCCAAGCCTGGATATTGTCCAGGTCTTGCTGCATTTCTACACGGACTGCTTCGGTATCTGAGGAGTCACGAATGGTGCTGAACATTGTGCAGTCATTAACATTTCATCCAAAAGACGGCACCTCTGTCAGTGCAGCACTCCCTCTGTACTGCACTGGAGTGTCAGCCTAGATTTTGTGCTCCGGTCTCTGGAGCAGAACTTGAACTCACAACCATTTTTTACTTTAAAAAAACTGTTTTTCTTTCAGTCCAATTGAAAGGTGAGATAAATATGGAAAAAGTAACAATATAATAAACTTCTCTCCCCCACTAACCAACAAATGTGAGGAATGTTGCTTTCTCCGCCGTTGTAGGATCTCAAACATGTGCCATAAAGGTTGCTCTGAAGCCTCTACCACTAGGCCGCCAGCTGCTTTTGTTTCACTTCAAACTAACTGAAACCTGATGTCAGCCCCAAGAGCCACAAAAAAAGCAAGTGACCTATGACATTACCTCGCAGACATCATTAAACACATTCACTGCTGGGGTTTTTTTCCTCTCCTGACAGGCAAACTCTCTTTTGCTAATTATGACCAAAGAAAACCTTACATTCCTGAATCGATTTGATCTAGAGAACGTTCAAAAGCAGATAAATCCCCCACATAAAGCGTTCTGAATAAAATATTAATTCAGCATCCTTCAAAAGCACCTCTCAAGGTCACAGGGTCTGAAGTTGCTGCTGAAATGTTGAGTTTACAATACTGGTGAGAACTGTGTTACATTTACGTATTTAAATCTTGCAGGTATGAGCTCATGCTTAGTTCTGGATTATTTTTTTGCTTTCCCCATCTTTTTATTTTCCCTGTCGCCTGCGGGCTGTCCAATAATTTGAAGCTGAAATCATACCTTTTCTTTGCTTTAGTACTGTTGTCAAAACATTGACTTTTTCTCTTGTGTTGGCTCCCAGCAAAAATAGGACGAGAATCAATATGCTGATGAATATTACATGAGCTGTTGGACTGCAGTGTACTGTGTTTTCAATGGCTCAGACTTGCTGACACCACACTTCAGGAGAAACACAGGAGCTATTTTCTTTTTGTTCAGTTGGCCTTTCTAAGCTGATGCTGGTTGGGGTTGGTGGGAAGATGTGTGTGTGTACGTGTGTATGTGTGTTTCTGTGTGGGGAGGAGGCATGGGTTTCAAGGCATTCGCAATAGCTGCATCCCAATGCATGTTGAAACCCGTGTAAATTGTAACATGTGATACTTTTTGAGTTCAACTCTTTCAAAGGGAACAAATTGCGCGGCGATGGAATGAAATTGGACACTGGTGCAACAAGCGGAATTGCATTCACCGCCCATTATACAATGCACCGATATTTAAATCTATTGAAGTCAGCAGAAGTGAATATTAGATGGATGTATAACAAGTGACGGATGTGATTCTGTCCATTTTGCCTCACCACACCTGTTCAATTTCACCCCAAAGTGTTAAAAGTTGGACTGGTGATGGACTGGTGAGTCAGAAAGTAATTAATTACCCAAATTGAATGAAATAAAGAATCACTGAGTTCCATGGCACTTCGCATAGATTTCTACCGCTATATTCAGAATTTGCTTTATTTTTTTGGACTTCCTCAACCCACCCCAGACACACATTTGCTAATGCCCTATCCTCAAAGCAGTGACTTGGGCTGTGTACAGTTCCACAAGCAGCTCCTCTCTGCTATCAGTGCTCTTCCCTCTGCACCATCAGTTTTTTTTCCCTTTTATTCATTCTTGGGATGTGAGCATTGCTGACTAGGCCAGCATTTATTGCCCGTCCCTAATTGCCCTTGAGAAGGTGGTGGTGAGCTGCCAACTTGAACAGCTGCACGCACAGTGCTGTTAGGGAGGAAGTTCCAGGATTTTGACCCAGAGACAGTGAAGGAACGGCGATATAGTTCCAAGTCAGGATGGTGTGTGACTTGGAGGGGAACTTGAAGATGTTGGTGTTCCCATGTGTCTGCTGCCCTTGCCCTTCTATGTGGTAGTGGTTGTGGGTTTGGAAGGTGCTGTTGAAGGAGGCTTGGTGAGTTGCTGCAGTATATCTTGTAGATGGTACACACTGCTGCCACTTTTCGCTGGTGGTGGAGGGAGTGAATGATTAAGGTAGTGGATGGGGTGCTAATCAAGTGGGTTGCTTTGTCTTGGATTGTGTCGAGCTTATTGAATGTTGTTGGAGCTGCACTCGTCCAGGCAAGTGAAGAGTATTCCATCACACTCCTGACCTGTGCCTTGTAGATGGTGGACAGTCTTTGGAGAAACTGGAGGTGAGTTACATGCCACAGAATTCCTAGCCTTTGATTCTGCTCATCAGCTGGATATCATTAAAATAAGGACCAGGATTTTGAAATCGGTGCGAAGTAGGGGTTATGTGGTCAGTGAGCCAGTGTAGGTTAATAAGCACGAAATGGAATGTGAGCAGGCAGCATAGCCCTGGATGAGTTGGCGTTAGTGTATGGAGGAGATTGGGAGGGAGTTGGAAAACCTGAGCCTGAGACCCTAATTATAATTTTTTCCCATCCTACTCCAGGAGCAGAGACCAATTATTGCATCACTTACTGCAATAGGCCTCTGTACCTCTAATCATGTGACTGAAACCGGACCAGAGATTGAACCTTGTGTTTTCAGAACAGCATTAGGCATTTAACCACTGAGCCATAGGGGAAGTGTTCAACATCAGACCAAAAAGACACCTCCAATATTCTTCCATTTTTATAGCAGTTTATTATTTCAGTGAGTGCTGTTCTCAAAAGAATTTTTTTTAATGTTATACAACATGACAGATTCATGAGGAATTCTGGTGCAAAGCATGAGTCAGTGCTATCCCTTGAGTAAGCACAGGTCACAGTATCTCCCAATATAGCAAATAAAGTACTCTGTAAACTGAGAAAATGAGATAGAATCTGGAGACTAAAAGTACTTTGACCCCCAAATCAGTGTCTCACTGGAGTGTTTAGCATTGATACAATTGAGATTCGGTTGCAGAGTAAATGATTCAACATGCTGAGCTATAGATGTTGCAGATGGACAATTTATTTCTTTGAGACTGTAGAAATTCAAATCCAACTATAACGAGAGTGAGGCAAAATATTTCTTGACAATGTAATGGAACATTTATCAAGATTCAGCTCAAGTGTAACTTGATCCACTGAAGATTACCGTGTTTGGCATGGTATGCAATAATGATGTCATGAAAACCACAAAGTAAAACAAAACCCTCAGTGTTGAATAATAGCTTGTGTTGAGTATGTGACAAGCCTGTCACATTCCCACTGACTTACAGCATGTCCCAATGCAATGATACTCTCATTACCTAATGGGACTATTCCAGGGAATGCTTACCAAGATCATATCTGTGGGCACCCCCAGGGCCTCAACGGTACAATGCATTACCTGGTGCCTACACACCAAGAAGCTCACAGGACTGAGTTCTGGTCTGTTAAATAATCTCAGCTGGAACAATGGTGAGGGTGATGCAATATTCTGAAAGCATTGGTCAGCATCCTGTGGAGACCTGGAGAGGTAGGGGAGGAACTTAAGGACCAAAAAGACACCTCCAATATTCTTCCATTTTTATAGCAGTTTATTATTTCAGTGAGTGCTGTTCTCAAATGAATTTTTTTTAATGTTATACAACATGATGATAAAATAAAATCAAACTGGCTCCCTCTGCCATCTAATCCCACGCTTGTGTGTGCATACAATAACAGTAGCAGCAGCAGCAACAGCAATTTCCATTCATATAGCTTCTCCTCATATGGAAGGAAGCCTCAGAACCCTTTACCAGAGGAAGGATGGATGTCAGCAGGCGATGGAAAAGATTGCATGGGAATGACCAAAGACGTGACTGATGAGACAGGTTATTGGGCAATTTCTGAAAGGGAGTGAGTAAAGAGGAGGAAGGAGGAATGCGAAGATCATTGGTTCAGTCACCCACAGTCTCAGTCACTCAGGCTAACATTCACATGCGTGTATGTTCATTCAGACCCTCATTCTCACACATTCACATTTAGTCATAGAATTGCACGCTCACATACACTGTTGCACATATTTTAAGCTGTTTTTATATTGCACAGGACCTATACCATTGCCATTGGCTTCCAGTGGGCAAAATCGCCCTCATCCCGCAGGTGGATTTGAAGGCAAGACCAGGAATAGGATCAGAGATAAGGGCATCAAGTCAGAGCCCCAACACGTTCCCCCCTCTCAGCAATCTTGCTGGAGGTGAGCAAATATTGGCAGCGATAATTGTAAACTTGCAGGAGTTGCTAAACGCTACTGGGAACACCCAGTTAAAATCAGTCATCACCGTTAGTGAATCTGGCAAGTTGATTTTGTGGTTAGAAAGTAATAAAAAAGATGCTTAGTCATTGAGTGTATTCAAGACAGCGATCAATTAGATTTTTGGGTACTAACAGAATTAAGGGATAATGGGGACAATGCGGGAAGGTGGAGTTGAGGTCAAAGATCACACACGATCGTGTTGAATGGCAGAGGAGACTCAAAGAGCCAAACGGCCTATTCCAGCTCCTATTTCTTATGCTCTTGGGTTAGGTTCTTATATAAAGAACTTGCTCTTACCTGGAGCCTTTATGAACTCAGGAGCTCCGAAACCGAGTTGCAGCCAATGAAGTACGTTTGAAGTGCAGTCACAGGAAACTTGGTGGCCAAATTGCGCACAGCAAGGTCCCACAAATAGAAATAGAATAATGACGAGATAATCTGTTCTAGTGATGTTGGTTGAAGGATAAAGGTTTGCCAGGTAGAACTCCCCTACTCTTCAAAATAGTGCCATGGGATCTTTTGCGCCCACCTGAGAGAGCAGACATGGCCCTGATTTAACATTTCATCCAAAAGACAGCACCTGCAAAAGTGCAGCACTTCCTCAGTACTGCACTGGCGTGTCAGTCTATTGCTCAGTCTTTGGAGTGGAGCTTGAATCCATAACTATTTTTATGTTTAAAAAAATTTTGCTTTCTGGGAGTTAAAAAGTGAGATAAATATGGAGAAAGTAAAATTATAATAATTTTTCCTTTCTCCCACTGACCAACATTTGTGAGAAGGGTCTCTTTCTCAGCCGTCGTTGGAACTCAAACACGTGTCCACTTAAACCCACAACTTTCTGACTTAGAGGCAAGAATATAACCAGTGAGTCACAGGATGCACTTGCAAATTGGGAGCTGGTGAAAAAGATATGGCATTTGCCCCAGTAAAAAAAAAAGCATTACAATCACACAGACACACACAACAACAACTTTCATTTATATAGTGCCTTTAATGAAGTAAAACGTTTCAAAGTACCTCACAGGAGCATTATCAGATTAAATTTGACCGAGGCACATAGAGATATCAGGATCGGTGACCAAAAACTTGCTCAAAGAGTTAGCTTTTAAGGAACATCTTAAAGGAGGAGAGTGGGATGGAAAAGCGGAGAGGTTTAGGGAGGGAATTGCAGAGCTTAGGGTCTAGGGCACTGAAGGCATGACTGACAGTAGTGGAGCGAAGGAAATCAGGGATTCGCAAGAGGTCAGAATTATAGGAATCTCAGAGGATTGTATGGCTTGAGGAGGACACGGAGCTGGGAGGGTTAAGGTCATGGAGTGATTTGAAAACAAGGAGGAGAATTTTAAAATTCAGCTGAGGCCAGATATGGAGCCAATACAGGCCAGTGAGCAAAGGGGTAATGGATGAACGTGACTTATTTGCAATCACACATTTGCACTTATGTACACACAGAATAATTGCAGGCTGAATGTACAGGTGATGGTTGCTGTCTGTGTGTAATGAATTTAATAGTACACGTGCACTTTACAAACCTTCCATTTGATTAACTGTTCCTCACATCACAGGGATTTCAGTGGCTCTTGTGTACATTGTAGTACATCAATCTATGAAAAGGACTGCCTTTCGACTACAGAATGAGCAAATGATACCCGTCTGGCCACAAGCCAGGAATATCTGCCCATTTTATCGAATAAATAGTTTCCATTTATTTCTGATGGCTTTTTTTTTGTTCTGCTTATAAAAAGATGCATCTGTCAGTGTCAGTGCCACCTTCTGTACTGACTGATCTGCTATTCTGTGAGAAGATGGCTAATTCCTATGGGGTTTTACACTAAGTAAAGCTGCAGCCAGCTCCACAGACAGGCTCATTAAACTCAAAGGGTTTTTTTTTTTGCTTTATACACGTAGATTAAAGTAATACAGAAAAGGCTTACGGTGCAAAGGAATCCCTGGAGAATATCTTCCTGATTTGAAAGAACATTTTTTTGTAATTTTGAAAGAAAAGAAACAACCTACATTTATATAGTACTCTATCACAGCTCTTAGAAATGTCCCAAAGCGCTTCACGTAGGGATAAATTACATTGTGTGGCTACTGCTATCACATGGGTAAAACAGCAGCCACTTTGAGCACAGCAAGGTTCCACAAGCAGCAATGAAAGAAAGGAAGAAGGCATTTGAATGTCTTCCACATCCACAAGGCATCCAATGTGTTCCACAGCCAGTGGAGTACTTTTGAAGTGGAGTCATTGTAGCTATGAAGGCAAACGGGCAATCAATGTATGCATAGTAAGATCCCATAAACAGCAGATTGGAAGAATGACCAGTTAATCTGTTTTTGCTGGATGCATTTTGGCCAGGACTCCTTGGTCTTCTTTGAACAGGACAATGGAATCTTTAAAATCTATTTGAATAGTTAGATAGGGCCTCATTTTAACGTCTCATTGTCCCAGCGGAAGCCAAACTATTCACCATTGCTGCAGGTGACTGAAGGTCTTAGCGATTATTTTCTACCTTCGCACCCCAACAGGCTCCTTGGTGCAACTAAAATTTCCACTTGGAGCCTACGAGGCTAACGCTGGAAAATTGAGATTGTAGACTCTCAGAGGGTGTTTTCCCAGGCCCTTGGAGGTCGGGATCCTGGAAAATTAGAAAAATTGATGTGCAACAGGAATGCCGACATGTTCCCGCCTCCTCTCACTTTTCCCGGAGGTGACTTATGTGTGCTCAGGGCAACCCGCCTGGCAATGGCAGAAAGCCAATTGCGTTTGCTAATGAATCAATTAGCAGCCATTTTGCCAGGAAAATGGTATTTTGCCAGCAGCGCACGGGACCTCCTCAGTGTCTGCACTCAGCAACTCAGAGGAGGTGAGTGCACAGCGGGACGTCGGAGCAGCATGAAAATTACATGCAATCTGAACATTAAAGATGCAAATCAACAAACCTGAAGTCATCTGCAGACAGAGGCTTGCCATTGCAAGAGTAGCTGCTGGAGACTGCTGTGACAAACAGTGCTCGATGTGCAGAGATTCTTGCTGGCACCTAAGTCTTCTCTTCACATCCATCTCGCTCTGCCCTCTTTTATGCCATTCACCTCAGCAGCACTCTCACTGCAGCCAGAGTGAAGGTTGCCGGCCACGCTTTGAATCGCGAGAGCTGATTCGCCATCTTGCCTTTTCAACCCCCTGCCGACCCTAATTGGACGGCGATCCAAGAGGTGGGTTCTTAATTGAACGGCTGTTGGAAGATTGCACCAGCAGTTCAGCTGCTGAGGCAATCGGGTTTGCAACCTGAAAATGGTCCCGATGTTCAGAAAAAAACCTAAGGTGGGAAAATTCAGCCTAGAGTCCATCCTGCCCACTCCAAGCCAGGTATCAACTGAGACGCAAAACCTTGGCTTAGTGTCATCAGCATCAGAGGAAAGAAAACAGAAAGAGCTGGATGAAAATTTGGTTGGAAATGAGATTAAGGTATATAGGTCTACTGTGCTAAACATGCTGATTGCCAAGCTGCTGGGACTGTTAATCCACTAAGGATGAATGTAGTATGGAAAATTAAATAAGCATACAGTTTGTTTTGTCTGATTCCCGCTTGGGATTAGGCGATTGCAAGGTTTAAGTACAAAATGCACAGTGGTGTAGATTGCACAAGGCCTGTAGCTGGAATGGGTTTGATGGGCTGAATGGCCTTTTCTCATTCAATTCATTCTTTTGTCCTCACTAAATGTAGTCGAATGTGCAGCCATTGGAATCGGGCAGAAGTATTGACTGTTCCTGAACAGAAAGATCTGGGCACTTGGTTCCTGAGGAATGCAGTCTGATCTCAACAGTGTCTCCAAGGCGGCACAGTGGCGCAGTGGTTAGCACCGCAGCCTCACAGCTCCAGCGACCCGGGTTCAATTAGAATTAGAATTAGAACATTACAGCGCAGTACAGGCCCTTCGGCCCTCGATGTTGCGCCGACCTGTGAAACCATCTGACCTACACTATTCCATTTTCATCCATGTGTCTATCCAATGTCCACTTAAATGCCCTTAAAGTTGGCGAATCTACTACTGCTGCAGGCAGGGCGTTCCACGCCCTTACTACTCTCTGAGTAAAGAAACTACCTCTCACATCTGTCCTATATCTATCACCCCTCAACTTGAAGCTATGTCCCCTCGTGTTTGCCATCACCATCCGAGGAAAAAGACGCTCACTATCCACCCTATCTAACCCTCTGATTATCTTATATGTCTCTATTAAATCACCTCTCCTCCTCCTTCTCTCCAACGAAAACAACCTCAAGTCCCTCAGCCTTTCCTCGTAAGACCTTCCCTCCATACCAGGCAACATCCTAGTAAATCTCCTCTGCACCCTTTCCATAGCTTCCACATCCTTCCTATAATGCGGTGACCAGAACTGCACGCAATACTCCAGGTGCGGTCTCACCAGAGTTTTGTACAGCTGCAGCATGACCTCGTGGCTCCGAAACTCGACCCCCCTACTAATAAAAGCTAACACACCATATGCCTTCTTAACAGCCCTATTAACCTGGTTAGCAACCTTCAGGGATTTATGCACCTGGACACCAAGATCTCTCTGTTCATCTACACTACCAAGAATTCTGGGTACTGCCTGTGTGGAGTTTGCAAGTTCTCCCTGTGTCTGCGTGGGTTTCCTCCGGGTGCTCCGGTTTCCTCCCACATGCCAAAGACTTGCTGGTTAATAGGTAAATTGGCCATTATAAATTGCCCCTAGTATAGGTAGGTGGTAGGGAAATATAGGGACAGGTGGGGATGTGGTAGGAATATGGGATTAGTGTAGGATTAGTATAAATGGGTTGATGGTCGGCACAGACTCGGTGGGCCGAAGGGCCTGTTTCAGTGCTGTATCTCTAAACTAAAGTGAGGTGCTTTCATTGTTAGGTGTAGCATAACGAACCTTTAGTTACTCATCAAGATGAAGATCCATTACTGTGACACGACACATTGAATTACATTGGTCAGAAGCAAATTCAGTGCAATGGAGGAGCTGATCAAAATGCACTAGCTATTGGAGAACCATGTGGTCAATTATATGCACATTGCAAGATCCTCATTGTTCAAACCCAGATCAGTACCATTTACTCCAAGGATGACAGCTGATGGGATTAACTCTAAAGGCCATTTAGGAGTGCAGTGACTGGAAATATATTCTCCAATTGTTGGCCTTGCTCCTAAGTATGAACAGCTGAACCTACAGGCAAATAATTCTGGTGTAGACCCATAGGCCTATGTGTTCATTTCTGGGATAAGGCTTTCTCTTCCAGCAAAGTAAATGTAAGGAGCAGGTTCCCTGTGTTTACACTCTGTTTTACACAGCAAAACCCAGAAGACTGACAAGAGATCAGTGATATATGGAGGCTTTGCTCCTAAAACGCCAACAAAAAACCCAGTAAAGTAAGAAATGCCCTGGAGCAGAAACCTCCGAGCATTTTGTTTATGTTGAGTGCCTCTAAGCCACAGATAAAGTTTACAATCCTGTTCTCCTTCCTTTGCATGTAACACAAGTTGCTGCTAGCAGATCCTGGTGTTAGGATTTCTCCTCCAATGAGGCAAAAACCCTAACAGTCAGCCTTTCCAAAGCTGCAGGCTTGCGGAATGCAAACAAAGCAAACAAGAAATATCGGTATCACTGGGACCAGCTTAATTCAGTTTCAGAGTGGTAGCATTCCCCCATTTGAGACAGAAGGTTCAGGGATCGAACCCTCCTCCAGATAGTTCCAATATGGGAGACCAAAGGCTGGATTTTCAAAGCCCTCTGGGAGCGGAAGTAGGTGAGTGCGCAATTTTAAGATCGCATTCTCAGAGATCGGCACTGGGTTCCACCATCTCTGGTAAGCAAAGCCATTTTGAAAGGGATTTCTGGGAAGGAGGGAAGGACAAGCCTACACACCTCCAATTAATTGCCTGGTGAGCTCATTGTAGAGTTCATTAACAGGCTTGTCAACAGGAGTTTGTGATTTTCAAAGGAAGGGCACAGGGAGAACACCATGTCTGGACCATCAGGGTTTAGAAGATGTAAACAATGCAGGGGGCCATGAGGGCTATAGGAAGGGCTCATTAACATGACGCAGATGCACAAAATAAAGCTCAGCTGCTCTAAAAGTGCCAAAGAGTAGCCATCGCTGGAGCTTTAAGATTTTTCTCAGTGGTAAGCGGTAGGAATCTGGAGAAGGACGTGAGCCCGCTGGTATCACATGGGTAGCTGCGTTGGCTGTGGAAGGCCTGGTAAACGCACAGCCCAGCTGAGAGAGTTGGGATGGGAACAGGTTACTCTGACATTGGACAGAGCAGCCAGGATGAGCTGCAGTAGATGCAACCTCCTGGACAGCAGGAGGCCAGAGAAGCACAGCGGGGTCTGCAAGGGGAAGAAGGCACTACCCAGGACATTGGGTCTACTGCCCAAGAGTCAGATACCTGCAAATGACAGAGTACCAGTGCCGTAGGAGATTGCACCTATCCAGGTAGATGGTATTGAACTTTTGTGCTCTGATCCATAATGGCCTGAGGCCTCATGAACCCCATGGTAGTCCCTTACTTGCAGCTGTCAAGGTCTCCATCCCCTGAATTTCTATGCAACCGGGTCCTTCCAGGGATCAGCTGCAGACCTAGGTGACATCTTGCAGTCAGCAGCTCATCACGCTATCAGGTAGGTCACAGATACCATAGTCAGGAGGGCGGAGGAATACATCCACTTTGACACAGAGGGGCTTGTGCAGGCACAGAGGGCATTGGGTTTCGCCTCCATCGCTGGATTCCGCAGGTGCAGGGCGTCATCGATTGCACCCATGTGACCATCAAGGCACCCAGCGACCAGCCAGTGAGATCCATCAACAGGAAGGGCTTTCACTCCCTCAATGTCCAACTGGTCGGCAACTACAACAAGCGCTTCCTCCATGTGTACGCTCGCTTTCCTGGCAGCTGCCATGACTCCTTCATCCTCTTCCAGTCCAGGCTGCCTCAGATCCTCACTCTAACCCCCAAAGTGTGTGGCTGGATCCAAGGAGACAAGGGAAATCTCTTGAAGTGATTGCTACTGACCCCTCTATGAGAGCCCCAGACACAGGCACAGAGGTGATACAACCAATGCCACCAGCTCAGCAGGCCAACCATCGGGTTTCTGAAGAAGTGATTCCATTGCCTGGACCGGGCGGAACCCTCCAATACCCTCCTGCAAGGGTCTTGGTCATTATGGTGGTCTACTGCACTCTTCATAACATACCCCTCCAGAGAGGTGTGGACCTTGAGGACAGTGAGGCCCTGGAAGGAGACAGCTCATTGGGGGAGGAGCAGGCGATAAGAGAGGAGGAGCTGGAGGTGGCGGAGGGGAATAACATTGAACAGAGAGGTGCACCTGCTGCACAATGAGGTGGCCTTCTCCTGCCATCCTCCAGGAAGAGGACCTGTCTAAATGACTCCCACACTTCATCTGACTCACCTCCATTCCCAGCCCCACTGGCTCTAATTGGACAGGAAACTCATCTCCATGCCAATTAAGGGCTTCCCCATGCGAAAATCTGAACTTGAATCAGTTTCTCAATGGAGACGGGTTTCTGATTCAAAACTAGACCTGGCTCCTATTTCCCATCTCTGTTACGAAAATCCAACCCCCGAGCTCTGGCTCTGATATTTGAGTTAACATCCAGCAGGATACTTGCGCCTAGTCGGTGCGGGTGACTCTATGGATTGTGAGAGCTCATTAGACCTCCCACCATATAGGTGTCAGCATTCAATTGGCTGGTGGAGAGATGGTTAGGGCATGGAAGGAGCATTCACACAATGGCCTGTCAGACTGTTAATCAGCCTTTCAATCCTTCTACTATTTTTCACTGTTCTCTGAGAAAAGAGTGTGAGGATCCACAAACAGGTTCAGATTCGGGGGGTGGACTATCACTGCTTGGGTGCCAGATGTGGTTCATAAGCTGCTGCTTGGCTCCCAATGCTTTAAATGGCTTATGGGAGCTGGGTTTCGTCTATTGTGATTGTGCCAAGTGGGACCAAAAGGTGACTGCAAATCATTGTGTACAACACAAGGGTAGTCGCTGCCAACTACCCAGCGGCGTTCTGCAATGTTGGCAGACAATCCTCGTTCAGCAATCAGCTCCTTTCATATGCAAATTAGATGTCAGAGCTGCACGTGTTATTTGATGTTAATAAAGACAGAAAATGCTGGAAATGCACCACAAGTCAATCAGTGTCTGAAAGCGAAAGACAGGCTAACATTTCGGGTGAGACCCTTTGGCAGAACTGGCTCATTCTGATAAGGGGTCACAGTTGCAACATTGACCTGTATTCAGCTGTTATTTTATTGGTGAGAGGCTCCTGCTGCTGACTTGTGCAGACGACAACCACACCAAACCAAACTTGCCAAATTTGTTAAGGTTTGTGGCCAGGAAAACCCCATAAAAAATGTTCCTGGCCATTGACATTAATAGATCTCCTCTCCCTGCCCCCCTCCATCCTTGTCTCCAACAATAAGTGCAAGGATCACATGGACTGAGACCCTCTGCTCAGTTGGCTCTGCCGGATCCCTTCCTTCCCCTACCTACAAAACCAAGCTTTCAACCAAGCTTCCCTTTGCCTCAGCCACAAAGCCACATCTTTCTCTGATTTATCTCCTATCTCCCATCGACCTCTCCAGGTTTATCTTGTCCATGAGACCCAACTCCTGCTCTTTCAACCCTATTTCCACTAAACTGCTGACCACCCAACTTCCCTTCCTGTCCCTCATTGCTGAGCTGATACTGTGAATGGTTCTATTGTCTCTTTGTCCCCCTCCCTTTCAGATCTGCCATTATCAACCAACTCCTCAAAATACCCCTTTGTCCTTGTGAACAACTGCCTTATCTCCAACCTTCCTTTCTGCTCTTAAGTCCTTGAACGTTTGGTCACCTCCCAAATCTGTGCCCATTGTTATGTATTGCTGGCAGCTTCTCTTTCTATTTCAGCATTTGGAGTATTTCTTTTTATCTTAGACTCCTAATACCCATCATGGATCATTTGTTATGATTTTATCCAACTAAAAATGCCCATTATGTATTGTTAGCTCGCACTGTATCTGACTGTTAATGCCCATCGTGCTTTGTTAGCTATGACTGTGTCTCGGGTGCCTGCAGGACAGCTAGTTTAAAAATTATGGCATCGACTGCAATCAATTGAATTCCTTAAAGGGGTCTTTTAAAATGTAAATCCTTTCCTGCACACCACCGGAACACTGGACACCAGTAGCATGCTGACGTTCTTTGCAACCTGCAGTGCAGATGAAAGAAAGTGTGACATATGGGACTGAATTTTTCCAGCTCACCGCTGATCTCGGTGGCGAATTTCAAAGATGGCGGGGCGCACGCACGGGATTTGCTCTGCGGAGACGCCGCGGTATTGAGCATGGCAACTCATTTACATGGCCAGGGCGGACCGCCCCCACCCCCACCCGATGATGTGGAGGGGGTGGGCGCGCCGTCCCTAGCAATGGCATCCGGTGCCACTGCATAGGCGCCGGTGCTATTTTTAAAGGGCTTAGAGCCCAAAATGACAATTTAAATTTTTACAGAAGCAGTGGATTTAAATGCATAAAAGATAATTGAAAAAATCTTGCCAGCCCCTCTCCCACCATCCCACTCAATAGCCTTACATGTCATTCCTGCCCTCTCCCTCCCCACCAAATACGTACCTTCAGTACCTAACCTTTCCCCCTGCCAAAGTTCAGAAACTATTACCTTTACCCCCTTCCCATCACCCCCTCTACCAATCAGGTAAGTTTGACTCCGCTCCCCCCTCCCACACTGATATACTTACCTCTTCCCCCCCCCCCTCCCCACCAGTGTCCCGCATCAGATCTCTGGTCGGAGATTGGACGGCGCGGGAGTGCCCACCACCAACTGTAATATCAGAGTGGGACGAGGTAAAATATTATTCATTCGTTTACATCTTTTAACATATTTAAATGGATGTCCTGTCGCTGAGTGGTGGGGGGGCTGCCACGAGGCCTCGCTGCTGCCGATAATATGGGACGGGGCCTTCCCGGCGTCAAGGCCCATGGCGGGCCTCTCCTGGAGGCATTTTTCAGGCTCCCCTGCCACAACCCCCTTAATGTCAGAGGGCTGGTAAAATTCAGCCCATGGTGTTACTCCATCTTTACCATACTAACCAAATGCACCTGGCCGTATCTGGGAACACGCATTCAACGCCCACCATCATTCTAGCAGGTGACAGGGAGCTAGTGAAATGATTTTCTGGCTTATTTTTCACTCCTATGTTTCTCACATATGTCGAAAATCAGGGCAGCAAACCCAACAGAAAATCAGAACACTTGTGTGCCCTAGCTGAGACTCCAGTGCCCGTATCATCCAATGGTCAACCTTTCCATTCAACTTGTATCTTTATGCTTTAAATGACAGTCTATTCAGATGGATTGTGAAATACTTCAGCTCTTGAAAAGAGAGATGAATAAGAAAAAATCGCATAGGGGTACTCAAGAAAGTAATTGCATAGAAAAGGTATATCTAGAGCACTACTTGAAATTGAGCCATATCTGTTTGAAACCTTAGATTACAGGACAATATAGATGGGCTGGTAAAATGGGTGGAGCAGTGGCAAATGGAATTTAATCCTGAGAAGTGTGAAGTGATGCATTTTGGGAGGACTAACAAGGCAAGGGAATATACAATGGATGGTAGGACCCTAGGAAGTACAGAGTGTCAGAGGGACTTTGGTGTACTTGTCCATAGATCACTGAAGGCAGCAGCACAGGTAGATAAGGTGGTTAGGAAGGCCTATGGTATACTTGCCTTTATTAGCCGAGGCATAGAATATAAGAGGAGGGTGGTTCTGGAGCTGTATAAAAAGCTAGTTAGGCCACAGCTGAAATACTGTGTACAGTTCTGGACACCACACTATAGGAAGGATGTGATTGCACTGGAGAGGGTGCAGAGGAGATTCACCAGGATGTTGCCTGGGCTGGAGCATTTCAGCTATGAAGAGAGACTGGATAGGCTGGGGTTGTTTTCCTTAGAGTAGAGAAGGCTGAGGGGAGACCTGATTGAGGGATACAAAATTATGAGGGACATTGATAGGATAGATAGGAAGAAAGTTTTTCCCTTAGCAGAGGGGTCAATAACCAGGGGGCATAGATTTAATGTAAGGGTCAAGAGGTTTAGAGGGGATTTGGGGAAAACAATTTTCACCCAAAGGGTGGTTGGAATCTGGAACACACTGCCTGAAGGGGTGGTACAGACAGGAACCCTCACAACATTTAAGAAGTATTTAGATGAGCACTTGAAACACCATAGCATACAAGGCTACGGGCCAAGTTCTGGAAAATGGGATTAGAATAGATTGGTGCTTGATGGCCGGCACAGACATGATGGGCCGAAGAGCCTGTTTCTGTGCTGTATAACTCTATTACTGTATGACTCAGTTTTTTACAAAAAGAAAGACTTGCATTTATGTTGTGCCTGTCATGACCTCAGAATGTCTCAAAATGTTTTATAGCCAATGAAGTAATTTTCAAGTGTAGTTACTGTTGTAATGTAGGAAACTTGTAGTGCCGTAACCTATTGGACTAGGGACCAAAAGTTGGAAAGTGTGATTAGGTTGGGTAACTCCTTTTCAGCCAGCTCAGACACGATGGGCTGAATGGCTTCCTTTTGTGCCTTAAAGTTTCTGTGTTGAAACATGCCAGCCAATTTGCACACAGTCAGGCCCCACAAAGAGCAATGTGATAAATAACCAGATAATATGTTTTAATGGCATTGATTGAGGGATAGATTTTGACCAGGTAAAAAAAATCTAGCTCTATTCAAAGAAAAACACTTTCATGCACATTGCATCTTTTCGCATTTCTCAGTAGAATCTCAAAACGCTCCTCGTGCAATTAATTATTTTAAAATGCAGTGACCATTGTTATCGCGGCACAAATTCAGTTAATATCTCTCAGCAGATCAGATTTCTCTTCCAGTAACTGATACCCTGAGACCTCTGGTAAATATTTGTGAAGCAGTATTTGCATTCTGCTAGCAAAATCTAATTGCACAATTATGCTGTAGTGCTTTCTGCGTCTGAGGCGAGTCTCGCTAATCCCTGTGTCTGCAAATGGCTATAGAATTACAAGCAGTTGCCTTTGTGATTTTCCTAATTTCCCCGAGGATTGTACCATGTCGGGGTGGGGGGGGGGGGGGGGGGTGGTGGGGAATGAAAACCAACAGCCAATAATGACTGACTGAATTAAAAGCAATTAAATCTACAGCATCAGTAGAAGAGCTGATGAAGGTTGGTGAAGAGTCTCAGGTGCCAACCTGCTTTACCCATCTCCTCTCTGTGTTTGCATTGAATCAATCTTTTGGAATCTTTCACAGAACAGTTACATTTCCGATATCAGTATTTTAGGCCTGTGAGGTGATTTTAAGATTCATGAAATCACAGTCCGTGTGGAATATTCAGAGGAAAGAATCCTCACAAATAAATAGGAAGAGGATCAGAATTCTCCAAATCAATCTGATTTTATTCATTGTTATTAAAACTGGAACTAGCCAAGCTGGGCTAATTCTTGTATCTAATTACTGTGTCACAGAGTGGGTAGGATATAGGTGACGGGCTGTGTTTTCCCAATCTCGGGCATTCCATCCGGATGAGGAAACCCTTTGCTCATCAGGTCAGGTAGTTTTTGCCCAGAGAAGACAATCAGGAGAAATCAATGTCTGCTTGTGATACCCAGAGAGCTTGGTCTGTTTGTTTGATAGTTTCAAATAACCTGTACATGACAAGGTCACAATTTACATATAGATGAAGAAGAGCATCCAGCTCGCCCCAGTTTGCCCATCCCGAAAGTATCTACAGTCAACCCATCACAATGTCTATCTGTCTCTTAAGTGATTCCAGTGCCCTGCCTCCATCATTCTAACTGGAAATTAATTGATGAGTTGATTGCTCTTTGAATGAAGAAGAGCTTCCTGGCATCAGCCAGAAATTTACTCATTGCCAGTTTGCATCAGTGTCTATTGTCACAGTTTAACGTGAAGTATTGATTTGATTTGCCTTTTCTATATCACTTACTGGGGGTAATTTTAACCTTGGATGTTGGTGTAATATGGCCCAAGTTGAATTTGCCACACATTGTACACTTTGCCCGATTCTCCCTTTCATGGGCTTCACAGGTACAATTCAAAAGTTATTGTGGCTGTGAAGCATTCAAGACATCCTGCTATTGTTAAAAAAGGATATAATTGCAAGTTCTTTCTTCCATAATGATAATATGGAACTCAAATGGTGTTTATGTACTCACAATGGAACATTTACTCTCATCAGAAAAAGGAGAACTGAGGGATGACTAGCTATAGCCATAGCACGTCACACACCTGAGCACCAACCATCACCATCCTCCCTTTGATCACAAATGCCTTGTAGAAGTAATATTACTGAGCAAGCACAGGGTGAGGTACTGAACATTGGTGAGAGAGGAGCAACAGTCATGGTGGTTTATGATCAGCTGGCACGGGGCAGAAACCAAGCACGTTGAGGATCCCACTAAGTTGTGTTGGGATATAGACCTTAGTGGACCTGTGTTCAATCAGGTGCTGTTCCTGCAACGCAACACTAATGGAGACCACAATCGCATCGGCAATAGACAAGGTAGGACCATATCTCATGCATATTCCCACTACTGCTGAGGAGGTTATGGACGTCAAACTCCAAGCTGCAGTCATGCCTGGCTCGTACTTGATCAGAAGTGACAGGAAATTATGACAGAGGGGTTCTGAAGCCTTGTAGATGCCCACTGTTCTATTCATACACAAAGCATTAGGCATTGTGAGTTGTATGTATGGAGTAGCACAGGTTAACATGCGTGTCAGTAGGAGTTCTGTGTTATCACATGGTTCTGCCCATGACAGTAGGCACTGTTGCTGAAAGCACCTTCACGGCCACTGCTGGTGGATTGCAGATGGTTGACTACCCCTGCAAAGTGCTGGTGACTATGTGGCATCCTCCCTAGAGACAAAAACCTCATCATGCACCGCTTCTTCACTCTATCTAGGTATCTGATTCTGTTCCAGTAAACCCACTGCTTGGGGTAGCACCTGCTGCAAGACATATGCCTCTGTGCTCTTTGGTCACCCTCGCATACTCCATTTCACTTCTCTCACTGCTGTGGAAATGCTGTTCTCATCAATCTCACTAATGCCAGGCCAGACCTCGGGTAAAATACTGTATTCTCTTTTTGATGTGACTCTGCAGCTGTGAGATGCTGTATGAGTTCATTATTAATGACCTTTTACAGGGCCTTTAACAAGTTAATGACCGTTACCCTTTTTTTCTGGTCTTTTTAACTCCCTTTTGGGGAGAAATACTCAGACTGGCACTAAACACGTATCCTCTGTTGGAGCTTTTCCCGACTTCTCTTGGCTAAACTCACTGAAGAGAGGAATGCTGGGTTCAATGTCAAAGTCGCAGCAGTTGCGTTCATGCCCTAACATCCATGCTGGCTATTGGATGGCAGAAAAGAAACAGTTTGTTACTGGCAGAGAGTATGACAATGGGAAGGGGAATGATTGAGATGGCTCATGAAAGAATGAGACAGGGTTTAACTGTAGTCATATGGAACCGCAGAGGGAAGGAGACACACAGAATGAGAGACTGTGGGAGAGAAAGTGAAAAAACAGAATGTGTAAATGGAACCGAAGGGGAAGAGAGTTTCTTCAATGGATCTGAAACCAGAGCTTTCATTATTGAAGTGGAATACCTTTACTCTCTGAAATGGCTATAAATTTTCTTTAAATACTGTAGTTATTGATTAGTAATTTAATAATTGCACCCTGACTTTCTCTCTGCTCAATTTATTTCTCATTTTAGCCTTCTCGACTTTTCCTTCCTATCTCTGTAACCTTCTCCAGCTCTGCAACTCTTTGAGAACTCTGCATTCTTTCAATTCTGGCCTTTTGTCCAACCCTGATTTTCTTTATCCCCCCATTGGCAGCCGTACCTTCGGCTACCAAGGCTCTAAGCTCTAGAATTCCCTCCCTAAACGTCTCCACCTCTCTATCCTCCTTTAAAGACGCTACTTAAAATCTACCTCTTTAGCTAAGGTGTTAATCACCTGTCCCAATATCTTCTTTTGTGGTACAGTGTAAAGTTTGGTATGATAACACTCCTGTGAAGTTCCTTGGGGCACTTTACGACATTAAAAGTGCTGTATAAATGCAAGTTGTTGCTTTTGTTGTCAATTCCCATTTGATTGAGATTTGGACAGAATTTTTGGGCCTCCCCGAGGTTAGGAATGGAGGCGGATGGGGTCCGAACTTACTGGCACTGGCCAGTGTGCCGGTTTCCCGACCCCGTTCCTAGTGTCAGCCATTTTGGCTGAGGGGGGTTCAGGGTGGCAGGGCTGCCCACCCCCATGAGGTGGGCAGTCAATTAGGGTCATTTAAGAGCTTTGTTAAAGGTGGGTAATGGAGGCTGACTGGGATTTTCCAGTTGATCTCCAGTTTCCCATTGCAATGCATGGGGGGCAGTTCAAATGCCTTGGGGCAGGCACCCCACTGCAGGCCTAGTGCCAGTGCTCCAGGTAGACCTGCATGCCCTCCCTGCCTGCCTGGATGGGGTTGCAGCCACAGGCCATGCTGTAGAGGGGCTTCCCCACCCCCTCCCCCTCCTCCAGCCCCACAGTGTTGGCCTGGCTGCTGTTTCTATTTTGTAATCAAATTCTTTAAAAGGTTGCTGAGAAGGCACCATCATGTTGAAGCACCCTCTCAGTTACTTACCTTATACTGCAGCCAGTGCTCCCCTGAAGCTGGAAGGTTTCCGATTGTCTCTCCAGCTTTGAGAGCCCACCCGCCACCATTAATTGGACAGGAAACCTATCTCCATGTCAGTTAAGGGGTTGCCCCGGTCAAAATTCCAACAAAAAACTGTTTCCCCAAGGGTGAGTTTGGGACCCGGAAACAGACCTAACTCTTGTTTCCTGCCCCAAGGGTGGAATTCAGCCCTGACAAACTATGTCTAAGCCTCTTGTGCCACCCGGTTACTGTCAACTGGAAGCTGTTTAGGAGTGACCTGTTGTGGTTCAGTGGCTGAGAATCTGATTTTCTTCCATCTCTATATAGTGATGCATATATTCACTTGGGTCTCTCCCCCAACCAAGCTCAGTGTCTTGGTAGGCATCTGGCAATAATGCTGTGGGTAATTGGAACAAGCTTCCACTGTTACTGCTTTCTACCACTCCCATGTACTGAAACATTAACAGGACACCATAAAAAACATTACCACAATGGGGTACATGCTTGTTTTGCATAAAAGGTCAGTGTCCCATAGTCCTCAGAATGTTGGATGAGATATTCTTTAGGGTGGAATATTCAGCCCCTGTGTGCTTCCAGTTCAATGTCACACAAGGATTTCACTCTGGTATGAATTTAGTCCTGATCCTCTCCTTGATATGAATTATTATCCTAATGCATGCAAGGGCTCTGAAATGCAATATGAGATCAGACAATGTCGGTTACCCATCATTTCTCTCCCTTTCTTCCGCTCCCCCCAATTTTGTCACTTTTCTCTCCTTTTTCAATAACAACTTGCATTCATATAGCACCTTTAATGTAGCAAAACATCCCAAGGTGCTTTACAGGAGCCTTACCAAAATAAAATTTGACAACATATGGAGATATTAGCACAGGTGGTCACAGAGTTAGCTTTGAGAAATGTTTTTATTTCAAATTTCCAGCATTCAAAGTATTTTGCTCCCATCCCATTATCATTCTGTTCCAATAAATTAGACCAATCCCAACTTTCCCACTCCCTTACGTTTCCAAATCGGTCTGCTAAAAAAAACTTGGGATTCTAAACTGGAATTTCTGCCTTGTAAGACTCATAGCCATCATGTCTGACAGATTTTACTATCGCTTGTCCTCAGCAAGCAGGTGAAAATAGAGGACATTGTCACTTTGCTGGTGCAGTGTGAATCCCAGCACAAACAGTGTTAATGAAGGAGTTATTTTCTACTTGAGATAACAATCGCATTGTCACTAATTACATGTGTATGTTTGTGTCAGTGGGAGGGGAGGAGGGGGTAGGCACTGATATTAATGAAATTCTGAACTCAGATGCCCTTGAGGAATCAATCAGCTCTAACCTGATTTGCAGACTTTTTTTTAAATCAGCCGCTGTAAACGTTTTAACTCTGTTTCACTGTCTTGCCGATCCTTTATTTCTGCATCAGGTAAGGGATTAGCAATGTGAAGAAACATCCATATGGGAATAGAGTTTTGCCCCCACTTTCTCTCATTTCCGCCCCTCACCCCACCTTTCCATTCCCAGGACACAGAACAATTTTGGGGAAGTGTTGATCTATATGGCTCTCACGCTGCACCCATCACCGGCACCCACCCCAATAAGCCAGTGTCAGCACTATATGCTAGCCTGACTCGACATGCTCATGAGGCATCAGAGACAGATACTGGCATAACAGTGGGGAAGGAAATATGGAAACGATTTGGCATAGGTACACTCAATCAGTGTTAAAATGACAAAAGATTTAATAGGGTAGACATAGAGTGGGGGAATACAGAATAAGAGTACACAATCTCAAAAGTAAAGCTTCAGGAATGGCCATGCAGGAGTGAATTCAGAACGTTTTCACAAACAAAAAGAGGAATTCTCTCCCCTGGGTGAACAGAATTTTTCAAGACTGAGGTTAATTGTTAGGTACGGGCATTAAGAGATTAAGGTATTAAGATCTAAGGCAGGTCAATGGAGTTAAGATACAGATCAGCCATGATCAAATTGAATAGTGGAACAGGTTTGAGGGGTTGAATGGATGATTCCTGTTTCTATGTTTTCTGCTATCAGTTTTGCGAGAGTGCAATGTAGTTTGGCCTAGAGGCTGATCCAGTCACACCAAATTGCAAAACAAGAAGCACAATATTCAATACACTAACATTGCAGAGTCTCTCTCAGCATAAATGGTGTGAGGGCACCGGAGAATTCATTTAAATTGCTGAGTAGATACAAAGCACCAATGTTAACACCCCAACAACTACATGCACACAAGATCATACATGCTTAAAAGTCAAAACTGCAAATTTTTGGATCTTTGTCTTTTCCTAATACTGCAGAAAACTATTGCAAAAAACTATTTTGCTGACTCGTGACCTGCAAACATGGTGGCTTGTGGCCAACTGTGTAATGTTTGCCCCCAGAGGCTGGGAGGAGGAACTACCACTTGGGATGTGATTCAATGCTTCCAATAAAAGTGCCTTCAATGCTTCATTTATATGACAGCGCTCTTGGTGGAGTCAGTGTTACCTGTGGCGTGAAGTGCGTTGGGCAGTTAAAGTTGCTAAATCAGCACAAACATTTATTGCTCTTGCTGGTGTTGATGCAGCATAAAAAGGAAATGGCTATTGGTTTCCTTTCCTAAGTCAACACAACATGCCATAAAGTCAAATTAAACTATTCATACAAATCTTTGTTATCTACTCTCAAAGGACATGGGACATTTCATTGGGACCTATGTTCTACTGAGCACTCAGTTGGTTTGAGCAGTCATTTGTTGTTGCTCATGTAGCTCAGACACTGATGTTTACCTCACCTCTAGCACTTTTTCACACTAAAATGATGGTATTTAGGAAGCAGTGGTGTGGTGGTTTTATAGACTAGTAATCCAGGGGATGTGAATTCAAATTCCACCTAGGCAGTCTGAGAATTTGAAATTAGTGTTAATAATCTGCAAATAAGAAGCCAGTATAAGTAAAAATGATGATGAAGTTGCTGGATTGTTGTAAAAACCCAACTAGTTCACGAATGTCCTTTAGGGTAGGAAACCTGCTGTCCTTACCCTGGCCTACATGTGACTCCAGTCTCACACTAAGGTGGTTGACTCTTAACTGCCCTCTGAAGTTGCCTTGCAAGCTGCTCAGTTGCACCAAATGGCTACAAAAAATACTGACTGTAGCAGTTCAAGATGAATGCCCACCAGCAACTCAGGGCAGCTAGCGATGGCCAATAAATGCCAGCCTTGCTAGGAAGGACCAAGCCATGCACCTGAAGCATCGGCTGCCTGCTGTGTCTGGTTGCAGCTCATCACTAGTCTACTTAGATGAAGTTAGCGTTCTCTGGAATAACCTCACAATATGTGGCATATAATGCTATCAGCACCGTATCTGAAAGCTAAATTAAGAGTTTGCTCCTGGACACGCTAATGATTTAATTTAGCTTTTCAATGCAGATCGATATGCAATCTATATCTCTGATGGTCTGACAGAGGCCCATTGAGACCAAAATCAATAACTTACCCAAGCTGATGCCACAATTTTTTTTGAGAACAGGTTAAATTGTAATTTCAGTGTGATCATCAAGTACCTAGTAATGAAACTCAAATGGTTTTCTTACTGTGCACAATGGAATCCATGTCTATGCAGTCTCAACCTGATCAGATTTCTGGCTTGGTTCTTGTTGTTACTAGTTGTTATCTATTTCCAGTTTTGCTCCATAGGTAACAGCACAGTTATTGGGATTTATTCCAAAAAGGATCCCGCAAACAATATTACTTTTTTTTAAGAAGATGGATGTGTGGTCAAAGAACATAAATACATTTCTGGAATAATTGTGTGTGTGTGCAAATAGTGCATTGTGGTGTGTGTTTTTGTGTGTGTGTAATGTATTGTGGTGTGTGTGTTTGTAAGTTTTGCAATGTGTTGTATGTGTGTGATGTATTGGCGTGTGTGTATGTGTAATGTCCCATTCATCTACCACCTGTTTGGTTGCTGACCTACATTGGCTCCAGGTCCAGCAAAATCTCAGTTTTAAAATTCTCATCTATGCATTCAAATCCCTCTATGGTCTCATTCCTTCCCAGCACTGTCAGCTCCTCCAGTGCAATGGCCCTTCCAGAACTCCATGTTCCTTTAATTCTGGCCTCTTGTGGATCCCCACTTACTCAACATTGGCAGGCGTGCCTTCAGCCATCTAAGCTCTGGAATTCCCTCCCTATACTTATCCACCTCCTCTCTTAAGACCAAGCTTTTATTCACCCCTCTGAATATCTGTTTGTTGATTTTTGTGTCAATATGTTTTTTTAAGGTAAGGCTTATTACTACTGGTAAGGTGTATTAAGTACCAGTAGGGTTTATCAGTATTAATAAGGTTTATTAGCATTAGTAAGGTTTATTAATAGTAGGAAGGTTTATTAGTATTGGTAAAGGTTTATTAGCAATAGTAAGATATATTAGCAGTAGCAAGGTTATTAACTAACAGATAAAGGAATGGCAGGACTGCTCCAATCTCTAGAGTGCACATCCAGCGCTATGCGGGAATTCCAGGATACTTCTCATATCCTAGATAACTATATATGTGTCAGTGCTGTCAGTTGCAGCAGCTTGAGCTCTGGGTTTCGGAACTTGAGCAGCAGCTGGAGTCACTGCAGTGCATCCGTGAGGTTGAGAGCTTCGTGGAAAGTACATTTATAGATGTGGCTACCCCATAGCTTAAGAATATGCAGGGAGAAATAAAGGCCTGCTACCCTACTCGAACCCGATAGGACCTGACGACATGTCTGGTTCGGGTCGGGTCGCTCTTCCGGGACCGGCTTTCGGGCTTGGGTCGGGTCCGGGTCAGACACACACAGTAAGTATTGCATTTTGCTCTGCTGGTAAGTGTCAAAAGTTGAAAAGCCTACCTGAGCTGGGAGTCCAGGACATCAAGGAGGGAAACTCTGAGTCTGCGCACTGAGCGGCACTGTGACATCATCACGCTCATGCTGCAGCTTCCTGCAGAGTCGGAGGTAGGTAAAGTGAACATTCCGGTGGTCGGCTCGGGTCGGGTTTGGTCTGGTCAGGTTGGGCTCGGCTCGGGTTGGGCATGGGAAAAAATGGAGGTACTCTGGCTGGGTCGGGCTCGGGACCGATGTGGTTCAGTCGGGTTCGGGTCAGGTTTTTTTTCCCTGATCTGAGCAGACCTCTAGGGAGAAAGGGAATGGGTGACTGCCTGACAGTATGGATCTGAGTATGGCATCAAGGAGTCCCAGCTAAACTGAAGTCAATGGGAATCAGGGGGAAAACTCTCCGCTCGTTGGGTCATACCTAGCGTAAAGGAAGATGGTTGTGGTTGTTGGAGGTCAATCATCTAAGCTCCAGGACATCACTGCAGGAGTTCCTCAGGGTAGTGTCCTAGGCCCAACCATCTTCAGCTGCTTCATCAATGACCTTCCTTCAATCATAAGGTCAGAAGTGGGGATGTTCGCTGGTGATTGCACAATGTTCAGCACCATTCCCGACTCCTCAGATACTGAAGCAGTCCGTGTAGAAATGCAGCAAGACCTGGACAATATCCAGGCTTGGGCTGATAAGTGGCAAATAACATTCGCACAACACAAGTGCCAGGCAATGACCATCTCCAACAAGAGACAATCTAACCATCTCCCCTCGACAGTCAATGGCATTACCATCGCTGAATCCTCCACTATCAATATCCTAGGGGCTACCATTGATCAGAAACTGAACTGGAGTAACCATATGAATACTGTGGCTACAAGAGCACGTCAGAGGCTAGGAATCCTGAGGCGAGTAACTCACCTCCTTACTCCCCAAAGCCTGTCCACCATCTACAAGGCACAAGTCAGGAGTGTGATGGAATACTCTCCATTTGCCTGGATGGGTGCAGCTCCAACAACACTCAAGAAGCCCGACATCATCCAGGACAAAGCAGCCCGCTTGATTGGCACCCCATCCACAAACATTCACTCCCTCCACCACCAACGCACAGTGGCAGCAGTGTGTACCATCTACAAGATGCACTGCAGCAACGCACCAAGCCTCCTTAGACAGCACCTTCAAAACCTGCGGCCTCTACCAACTGGAAGGACAAGGGCAGCAAATGCATGGGAACACCACCACCTGCAAGTTCCCCTCCAAGTCACACACCATCCTGACTTGGAACTATATCGCCGTTCCTTCACTGTCACTGGGTGAAAATCCTGGAACTCCCTTCCTAACAGCACTAGGGGTGTATCTACCTCCCATGGATAGCAGCGGTTGAAGAAGGCAGCTCACCGCTACCTACTCAAGGGCAATTAGGAATAGGCAATAAATCCTGACCTAGCCAGCGACGCCCACATCCCATGAATGAATTAAAAATAAGTCGAGAAGAAATGGGTAAATAGTGCAGGAGACCCTGTATGTGTGAAACCCTCCAACCGGTATTCAGTTCTGAATACTGAGGAAAGTGATGGTTCATTTGGGGAGTGCAGCCAGAGCCAAGGCCATGGCACTATATGGCTGGTTCAGGGGGAACACAAAGAATACTTGAAGAGTAATAGTGATAGGAGATTTGATAGTCGGGGAACAGACAGGCGTTTCTGTGGCCACAGACGTGAATCCAGGATGTTGTGTTGCCTCCCTGGTGCCAGGGTCAAGGATGTCACTGAATGCTGCAGAGCACTCTGAGGGGGGAGGGTGAACAGCTAGCAGTTGTGGTCCACATTGGTACCAATGACCTAGCTAGGAAAAGGGATGTGGTTCTGCAGAAAGAGTTTAGTGAGCTCGGTAAGAAATTAGCAAGCAGGACCTCAAAAATAGTAATCTCTGGATTACTCCCAGTGAGTATAGAACTAGGAGAATAGTGCAGATGAATGCGTGGCTGGAAAGATGGTGCAGGAGGGTGGTGCAGGGTCCTGGGACACTGGGACCAGTTCTGGAGAAGGTGGGACCTGTATAGGCCGGATGGGTTGCACTTGAACAGAGCTGGGACAAATTTCCTTGCGGGGCAATTTGCTAGTGCTATTGGAGAAGGTTTAAACTAACTTGGCAAGGGTATGGGAACCAGGAGGAAGTATCAGAGAGAAAAAGCAAGGTGCATAGAATACTGGGAGAGATATATGGCACGAGAGTAGAGAATAGTAAGTTAGTAGGTGGGGTCAGAGTAATGGAAAAAATTACAAAGTTTAAATCAGGGTTAATGTGCTAACGGCCTGCTCAGGTCTGCAAATGAAACCCGACCCGAACCCTACAGAACCACATCCGACTCCAGCCCAACCCAGTCCTTGTCCTTTCATTTTTTTCCCGCGCACGACCCGACCACCGGAATGTTCAGTTAACCTAGCTTCCGTTTTTCACTTTTTAAGCTTGTGCAGATAAGCAACAAAAATTGTAACTGGACTTGAAAGGTTGTTTAAAAAGTACATTAAGAATGGAGCCATGTATCGGAGGTGGGGATAGAGTGTGTCCAACCCGGCCTGACCCGACCCGAGTCCGAATGCCAGACCCAGAAGAGCGACCCAACCCGAACCTGACACATGTCGTCGGGTCCCGTCGGGTTGGGGTCGGGTAGCCATACTCTATAATGTGCATGTATGTGATGCACGGAGTGTAGTTAATAAGACTGGTGAGTTACAGGCGCAGATTGACATGTGGAAATATGATATTGCACCTATAATAGAGACCTGGCTCAAGGAAGGGCAGGACTGGGTGTTAAATATTCCTGGATGCAAGGTGTTCGGGAAAGATAGGAAAGGGAAAAAGGGGGATGGGTGGCGGTATTGATTGCGGAGAGCATTGCAGTGCTGGAGAAAAAGGAGGTCTCAGAGGGGTTGAGGACAGAATCTATTTGGCTAGAGCTAAGGAACAAAAATGATGCAGTTACATTGCTTGGTTTGTCTATGGGCCATCAACTTGTGAGAAGAATGTAGAGGAGCAAATTTGCAAGGAAATTACAGAGAGGTCCAAAAATTATAGGGTAGTTATAATGGGGGATTTAATTATCCAAACATAGACTAGGATAGTAGTAGTGTAAAGGGCAGTGAGGGGCAAGAGTTCCTAGAGTGTGTTCAGGAAAATGTTCTGAGCAGTATGTTTCTAGACCAAAAAACTTTTTCACGCAGCAGGAGGTTAAGGTCTGGAATGCACTGTCTGAGAGTGTGGTGGAGGCAGGCTCAATTAAGCATTCAAAAGGGAATTAGACTGTTACATGAAAAGGAAGAATGTGCAGGGTTTTGGGGAGAAAGCAGGAGGATGGCACTAAATTAATTGCTCTTTCGGAGAACTGGTGCGGATAAGATGGGCCAAATGGCCTCCTTCTGCGCTGTAACGATTCTGTGATTCTGTGAAGAGCCATGGGACATTTTTCTACATTAAAGACGCTATATAAATGCAAGGTGTTGTCGTTGCAATGACAGACCTCGCGGCCACCAAAATGGGAGCTGAAGGAATGGGGGAGAAGGTGGTTTATAGATATGTTGAGATTTTACAGGATTGGGCTTTGAATTCTGAGCTTTGCTTTGCTGAGAGTGAAAATACATGGAATAAGATCATTAATTAGTGCTGTTACCTGGTGTGATATTGAGCGTCTCCATCTCAGCTTGCCTAACCTTTGCATTAAAATTCAGTGCCTTTTCTTCCTCTGTAGGTCATTGATCTACATTAAAGGGATGAAACAAATGCACATTTTTGTTGTTCCTCCTCCTCCCCACACAGATCAAGACAGTACCACATCCGGTCCCAATTCATGCTAACTGAGTGGATGATGTAATTGGTCTGAATGCCCAAGCTACTTGTCTTTTTCATCTTATATGTGCTATTCCTTCTTGGAAGGCATCACCACTGAGCATGATCCTTTCCTCACCCTCGCTCACACTTTACCAGTACCATCACTGGATGGTGATCACGAGTGGGATCTCTGGCTGCTTTTTGCCACCTCTCCAATACAGAGATGCTGAGGCAAATTCCTCTGTCCTGAGATCAACTAATTCAGGAAAAGACTGATGATCAAACTTGGGACTTTCCAGAGGAAAGAATTTTTTTTTTAGTAATCAAGATGCACCATTAAAATGTGATTGTGGCCACTGTGCCCATATATTTAAATAATAAACTTGAATTGTAGATAATATACCTGTAGGGTGATGTGGCTTAAATCCATGTACGTATTGTAATGTATAAAGTGGTAATGAAGAACTTTGGCTTACTGGGAGCATTCCAGCCTCTGAATTAAAAGGTGCAGGGTTTAAACCACCTTCCAGACAGTTGTGGTGACTGGAGACCAGAGCTCCGGCTCTGAATTATGGGTTGACATGCAACTGGATACTCACTTCCAATGAGTGTGGGTATCCCTCCTCCTCATTGAATAGATTGTGGGAGCTCATAAAAACCTTCGACCATTTCGGAATAACCACTATTGGCCAGTATAAAGAAGGAGTGTTTGCATCGTGACCTGTCAGAGTGTTTAGTCCTTCCACTACTTCTCAATGTCTCCAGAGGAAATGTATGAAGCAACGACAATGATTACATTATCAATGCCATCCAAACCCTGAGATGAATTTGTTCCCAGTTTGTTCCTTTCACTACTCATTATAGTACGTACAACACTTGGGTGTCAAAACCAAATGATTAGGTTTGTAACATCATTCCTGCAAGATTACTGGGATTAAATTCATGTATTACACAGAGATGTTAAGGTGGAGGAGCCTGTTGAGCTTCAGTGCCAATGGTAGGTGCTACAATGGACAGTGAAAACCAGGGCACTCCTCAGACTTTGTGACTGTGGATAGGTAACATGACAGGCACTAGGACCTGGGGAACATGCTTGAGAACAATCACAGGACATCTGCCTCCTCTTATAGAACAAAACACTCCCCAACCCCCACTCTGCAGCTTCCTCTTCTGGGAGTCTGGTGTGATCAATGTTAATCTAACAGCATTATAATAAGTACCTAGAAACTATAGGTTTCCTTTCGAATCAAGCCACTCCAATTTGGTAGCAGGCCCCCGCAGTTTGAATTTCTTAAATAGTCCACTAAATTTCAAAAATGGAATAAGATGTTATTATCAAATTTCATTCTAAGTTAAAAGGTTAATTGCCAACAAAAATACAAAGCTTCTTCAGTACCACTGGGCTATTAGTGACAATTCTGTTGATGTTTAATAATAAAGGCACTTTTATTTCACTTTTCTTCCCTCACTTCATGAAGGTGCTGGCTGAAGGCTAGCATTTGTTCTCAGGATGTGGGCATTGCTGGCAAGGCTGGCATTCATTGCCCATCCCCAGTTGCCCTGAGGTTTTATACAACTGAGTGGCTTGCTAGGCCACTTCAGAGGGCAGGCAAATGCCAGTCATATTGGTGTGGGACTGGAGTCACGTGTAGGCCCAGAATGGGTAAGAACATTAATGAACCAGTTGAGATTTTCAGACAATCTGATTATTTCATTGTCACTTTTACAAATACATACTTATTTTCAGATTTTTAAAAAATTGAGTTCAAATTGTCAATGGTGGGTTTTGGACTCACGTTCCCTGCATTACGAGTCCAGCAACATAACTACTACACTACCAGAACTGGGCTGATAGGCTGGGTAGAGTTTCAAGGGTTTGCTCCAGAAAGTCACCCGATGCCCAAGTTTTGATTGTAAGCCTAGAAGGTGCCACCAAGCTATTTGACCATGGGGGCTCCTACAGCCCAGTCCAATTCTCACCCAACATTCCCACACATGGAGCTTTCAGCAGGGTGACTGGACAATGATCTGCAACAGTGACCCTGGACTGATAGTTTCTCCTTTCTATCCGAGCAGCACTAAAGCCAACTGTGAAGCTCCAGCTGTAATCAGTTAACTCATTGATCCTGGGACCTTTTTGAACCATACACTCAGTCCTCAGCAGTGGCTCAGTAGTTGTTGAAAGCTAGCCTCTGAGACAGAAGATTGTGTGTTCAGGTCCTGCTCTAGAGTCTTGAGCCCATGATCCAGACTGATCCTTCAGTAATGAGGGAGAGCTGTACAGTCACGCTGCTGTCTTTCAGATGATATGTTAAACCAAGGCTCCGTCTGTCCCCTCAGCTGGATGTAAAAGATCCCAGGACACACTATTCGAAGATGAGCAGGGGAGTTCTCCATGGTGTGCAGGTCAATATTTATCCCTCAACCAATATCTCAAAAACAGATTATCTGGTCTTTATCACTTTGCTGTTTGTGAGAGCTTGCTGTGCACAAATTGACAGCTGCATTTCCTGCATTACAACAGGTATTGCATTTGGGACATTCTGAAGTTGTGAAAGGCACTAAATAACTGCAAGATCTAGGTCATTGGGCGAACTCTTTCAGGTTTTGCATTTTTGTTGTAAGATCCGTCCATTTAGCGTAAGGCCAAGAGATATGTTCGGCTGTGGTCTGTGTAGAAGGGAAGTATGTAAGAATGGAGCTCATACTTTCTAGTGTTTTCCTAGCCACCAGCTATATCCTTGCTCTGATTGGAGGATCTTCTATAGGTTCTGTGTCCACATTATTATGGTTTACAGTGCATTCCTATCAAGTAGGAACTCAACCAAACCCTGGTCGTAGCTCTTCACCTAACCCCATGCCACCCCATGTTCTGTTATGGACATGGCAGTAGGTTCTAGCCCTGTGATCCAGCACTAGTTCCCTAGAGGTCTCACAACAGCAAATAGAGATGCCTGGTAGTTTCCCATTATTAGAACAGCAGTCAGGCTGAAAGCAGATCATTACTGGAGATAATACAATCCTCAGTCACTGTCAGCAGGTAAATCTCAACCTTTGTTCCTCAGTCCACTTGCTTGTCAAAGTATCCATTTTTTAAAAATCCATTGTAAAGTTTTATTTTGTATTCGGACAAGGATGTGCAGACACACAGACATCAAGGGCAGGTCACTGAAAAATATGACGTTTATGAAGAAAACAAATTCATTACATCAAACTGAGCTGTTTATTTTATGTGATGCGCACAACAAAATCGGTGAGATACTGCAATCAATGGAACCTTGTGGATAATAGGCTGTGAGGGAAAGACTTTCAATATGAGGATCCCCCATCATCATGGGATCGTTACTAAGAAAATTCATTATTGGAAATGTTCCCTACCTGAGGAGGATTCTGGTTTAGTTTTGTCGGTTTATATTGTACTGCTTATATTGTCCTTTAGTCGCTGTTTCTCATTGCCTGGCCCTTATGCAGCCAGTGAACAGATAAAGGTAAAACCATGACCAGAAGTTTCCTTTGTCGTGTTGGGTCTTAGTGCCTGCTGCCAGTTTAACTGTACTCATGAAAAGCCCTGTATTGGCAGCAGCAGGACAACAACTTGCATTTTTATAGCTCCTTTAATGTGGTAAAACCTCCCCATATGCTTCACAGACAACCAGCATCAGACAAAAATTTGACGCCGAACCACATAAGGAGCTGTTAAAATAGGTGATCAAAAGCTTAGTCAAACTGGTAGGTTTTAAGGAGTGTCTTAAAAGATGAGAGAGTGATAGAAGGGTCGAAAGATTTACAAAGGGAATTCTAGGGCTTAGGGTCTAAGCAGCTGAAGGCATGGCCATCAATGGTCAGGCGAAGGATGTCGAGGATGCACAAGAAGCCTGAATTGGAGGAATACAGAGTTCTTGGAAGATTGTCAGACTGGAGGAGGTTACAGAGATAGGGAGGAGCAAAGCATTTGAGCACAAGGTTGAGATTTTTAAATATGCAGTAGGTCAGCAGGCACAGGGGCAATGGATGAATGGACTTGGTGCGGGTTATGAAATGGGCATGGAGTTTTGGAAGAGCTGAAGTTTATGGAAGGAGGAAGATGGAAGGCTGGCCATGAGATGGTTGGAATAGCTGAATCTGGAGGTAACAAAAGCATGGATCCTCTCTATGTGTAGATGTGCTCCCCAAGAGGATACCATCATGGATACACCACCATATGTAATAAGGTCACAGATAAATGTCATTATGAAAGAAAGATCTTCCATTTATATAGCGCCATTCACATCCTCAGGAGATCCAAAAGTGCTTCACAGCAACTTAAGTACTTTTGAAGTATAGTCACTATTGCTATGCAAACAAACAAGGCAGAAAAGTTTGTGCGCAGCAAGTTCCCACAAACGCTAGCGAGATGAATAACCAGATAATCTGATGCAGGGAGAAATGCTGGTTAGACGAATGGTCCCACTGTCCTTGACATTGTGCAGTGTTTCACTCAGGAGGCCGCAGTTTAATATCTTGCTCTGAGCTAGCTCTTCTCAGCCCAGGGCAGCAGAAACAATACTGCAGTTAGCCTCAGTGCTTGTGGGCTATGGAGCAAGGCAAAACAGCCAGGGATCCCGCTAGGGTCGCCAGCTCTGGTTTGCTGTAGTCTAGGAGGTTTCACCACATGACCTCCAACTGCCCAACACTCCTGCCATTGGTCGCCTGACACATCCATTCTCATGGCACTCCGTCTTCCCATGCCAATTGCAAATTGAGCAGATTTTTTATTACCTCTCCGAGTGATTGTTGGCTGTCAGATAAACAAACAACCTTTTTTTCCCAACTCTGATTTTTTTTTAATGACCCTAAGCTTGCTCTCAGCAGAGTCTGGGAAGATTAATCTTTAATTGCTGGAGACTCCTGGGCAGTCTGGGAAGGTTGGCAACCTGAATTCCCACTCCTGATCACTACTGCGTATGTGACTGTGAATGTCGGGTGAAGACATTGTCCAGCTCAACTGTGATGCCTGCCACTGGTGAGTAGCACACCAATAATCATTGTCTTGACTCAAATGTGAAAAATGGGTGGTCAGGCAAAATGCCAGAAAGCTCCTGATGCCCATGGTGCCATCCCCTAGCCTGAGACAGAAGAGGAGGCCAAATAAAAATAATGAGGGATTCACTTCTAGGCATAAAAAATAGCCATCGACTACTTGCCTATTATTTTAAGCTTGTTTTCAAAGTAAATTCCAAAATAAAACATGAAAATTGCATTGTCATGCAACTTTAAGCAACGTGCTTCAAAGTAAAATAACTTGCTAAAACGAAATTAGGGCAAAGCTTCTGATAGCCAGTCTCAGACCAGGGCATGCCGTGGGTCAGTGCTGGGTCCTGTTGTCTTGACAGTGATCTTTCATGACCAGATGCAAGATGGGCCAGTTGCTGTGGGATTGTTGGGAGACTCAGGAATAAGTCAATATGAAGACAGCTGAACATATTTAAAATGTCTAGCTTCAAATGATAATATCCGTTTTGCAGTTTCCCTCTAGGCAATCTGCTTGAACTATTAAAATGACAAATCCCTACATTATCCGCTTTGGAAATCTGATACTAATGGTTCAGTCATCAAGTGCAGTTCCAAATGTGGGACGAAGCCAAAAGGTACAATCAGGTTCCAGCTCCACTCCCTGGTTTGCACTTTTTGGAGGAGAGAATTCCAGGTTTCCACTACCCTTTGAGGATGTACATCCTGACATCACTCCTGAATGGCCTAGCTCTAATTTTAAGGTTATGCTCCTTCATTGGTGAATGGTAGGAGTTGCATGCATCCCTTCGCTTAAAGAGAATCTCACCATCAAGATCCCTTTTAAAGAGGGATTAACAGCCACAGGATCCCTTTAGTTCCCTGTTTTCGGCCTTTTTATGCTGGAGCCAGCTACCTTCCAATACATTGCTTCAAGTGCCAATCTTTACTGTGAGGGTCAGCAGGTAATTCAGCCACCGAAGGCAACACAATCAAGCCTGATCCTGTCATCCACGGAATTTCAATAGGGGATACTGGATGACAAAAAGAATTAGGAACCTTGGCACCAGTAACCTGTCTCTCGATGCAGAAATCAACAAGCGCATGGGAAAGACTTCCACTGCTACGTCCAGACTGGCCAAGAGAGTGTGGGAAAATGGCGCACTGACACGGAACACAAAAGTCCGCGTGTATCAAGCCTGTGTCCTCAGTACCTTGCTCTACGGCAGCGAGGCCGGACAACGTATGTCAGCCAAGAGCGACGTCTCAATTCATTCCATCTTCGCTGCCTCCGGAGAATCCTTGGCATCAGGTGGCAGGACCGTATCTCCAACACAGAAGTCCTCGAGGCAGCCAACATCCCTAGCTTATACACCCTACTGAGTCAGTGGCGCTTGAGATGGCTTGGCCATGTGAGCCGCATGGAAGATGGCAGGATCCACAAGGACACGTTGTACAGCGAGCTCGCCACTGGTATCAGATCCACCGGCCGTCCATGACTCCGCTTTAAAGACATCTGCAAACGCGACATGAAGTCCTGTGACATTGATCACAAGTCGTGGGAGTCAATTGCCAGCGATCGCCAGAGCTGGCGGGCAGCCATAAAGGCGGGGCTAAAATGTGGCGAGTCAAAGAGACATAGCAGTTGGCAGGAAAAAAGACAGAAGCGCAAGGGGAGAGCCAACTGCGAAACAGCCCTGACAGCCAATTTTATCTGCAGCACCTGTGGAAGAGTCTGTCACTCTGGTATTGGCCTTTATAGCCACTCCAGGCGCTGCTCCACAAACCACTGGCCACCTCCAGGTGCCTACCCATTGTCTCCCGAGACAAGGAGGCCAAAGAAGAAGAAGAATTTTTAAAATAATTCTCCCCCCTTTCTTCTTCAGAATATCATAGTTAAAGGATGAGGGCTGGTGATATTCTTGGGAGAACTAATTTTGAGTAGTAGCCAATGCCACTGCATGAAGTGACTGCATTAACTTGTGCTACAGGAGTTGAAGCAACCTTGAGTTCAAGCATACATTTAGAATATTCTCACTCTTCCTAACTGAAGAATATTTCCACCATGGATTTGATTGATGTTATTCCAGTTGTCCCTCACTGCTGGCTCAGTAACTCTTCCCAGCTTGCACCTTGTGTTTCTAACTTTATCTCTATTGATATTAATCCATTTTCCTCAAACTAGATCATAAGAAATAGGAGCAGGAGTATGCCATTCAGCCCCTCAAACCTGCTCTGCCATTCAATAAGATCATGGCTGATCTGATTAACACCTTAACTCCACTTTCTTTCCTGCACCCCCCAGTACCTCATTCCAGCCAGCAGCACCCCATGTTCATGACTGCAGGGTATAAATTTCACTCGATGCAAAAAATTGTCAATGGGTCAGTAAACTGGAACCCAAGATTGGGATTCACCGATTGTGGGTTCCTACTCGTAATAAGCACTGTGCTATCTTCTGCCCCACCTTTCCTGTTGCTATTGCAAGCATGGCCAGAGTGAGGAGACTGAGGTGCAGTCTTGATTTTCTGTGCTTCAGGTAGAGGTTACACCCAGTATTCAACCTGTCCATTAAAAGTGGATATTAAATTCAGGGCCTGTCAGTGAGAGAGTTCATAAATTCACACTGGCTTTATTTGAAACACTGTAAAGATTGGGTTCATTTTCTAAATGCCCCTAAAACAGGTTTTCATGTTTGAGGATTCAGGAGATGTGACAGGAAGATCTCTTGGCATCAGAGTCAAGGTGTCTACACCTGTCGCACCAGAACTGTATCTTCAGGATCTGGCAGACCTTCCTGCTAACGATCAAAGGGAACTGCCCTGCATCTGACAGTTCAGGGTCAACAGTGAGGCAATTGTGGAGCTATGCCATCTGCTTCAATTAGATTTATAGCCAACTTCCATCTTGGGGCAACACTGCCAAGGTCACCTCCTCCCTCAACTCTGACTCCTTTCAGGCTAGTACAAGCACCACCTGCAGAATCAGCCAATTTTGTTTCCACCTACATTTCAAAACAATTGGCTGGTGCTTTAGTAAGCAGGGTCAATATTTTCATTTCCTTTTCAACTGAATAACAAAAGGAATATGACAAGGCTGTCCATTCTCACCACCACAACACTCAGGAAGCTCAGTACCATCCAGGACAAAGTAGCCCGCTCGATTGGCACCCCATTCACCATCCTCAGCATTCACTGCCTCCACCACCGATACACAGTGGCAGCAGTCTGTACCATCTACAAGATGCACTGCAGCAACGTGCCAAGGGTCCTTCGAAAGCACCTACCAAACCGCGACCTCTGCCACCTAGAAGGACAAGGGCAGCAGATGCATGGTGACACCACCACCTGCAAGTTCCCCTCCAAGCCATACACCATCCTGACTTGGAAATATGTCGCAGTTCCTGCACTGTCACTGGGTCAAAATCCTGGAACTCCCTTCCTAACAGCACTGTTGGTGTACCTACACCACAAGGACTGCAGCGCTTCAAGAATGCAGCTCACCGCCACCTTCTCAAGGGCAATTAGGGATAGGCAATAAATGCTGGCCTAGCCAGCGATGCCCACATTCCACGAATGAATATTTTTAAAAATTACCCATTTCACAAAGTGCAGAGGTTATTGATAACATCCATGTGGCCATCCTGCAGCCCATCCCACATGTCAGTAACTGAACATCAATTGTGGGGAAGTTACTGGAATCTATCATCAGAGTGTCACACACATCGGAGGTGCGATGATACAACATTCATGGAGTAACTCTGAAGAGTTATGAAAAACATACTTTGTCTTTTAAAAAAATGAACCTTTATTTATAAAAAGTGAACAATCGTCCAAAATGGCCGCTGAAGAGAAAGGGATTAACCTTTTATATATTCAAATAGTCTGTCAAAGACAAAAGGCAAACCTTCAAAGCCAAAAGGTGATAATGAAACCCATCTCACAACTATCATAGAAACATTCCAGAATTGAATGTCTTCTTCTAAAACAAAGGAGGTGTGAAGTAGCCATGTCCTGAGCCATTGTGCAATCACCATTGGTATGAAACTAGAATGTCTCCTAACAGGAGGTGAGAAGTGACAGTTTTACCTGTTAAAAAGTCAGTCAGAAAGAGAGAGCAAGAGAGACTGACCCAGAAGGTGAAGCTACTTGTAACTGCTGGCATTCCAGAAAGCCAGAAAGCACATACCCTGCTGGATGACATCCAACATCTACATCATACAGCAGAGAGAGAAAGCTAGAAGTGACCCACCATCTTCAAAAGAACCTTCAATCAAGTGAGAAATCTACAACCTTCAACTATCTGGACTTTGAGTCTCAAGAGAATTCAACAGGTTTATTGTAACCCTTCTCTCCTACAAAAAAACACCTACCTCTTTCCCTCCTCTATCTGTTTCTTCTTGTGTGTGCAAGTGAATGCGTGAGTGAATGAGGTTGCGACAATTTCGGGATAAGGCGTATTGATCAATAAACAATTGACTTCTTGCTTTTAAAAACCGACAAGAAAACCTCTCGCTGTCTACTTATTTGAATAAGAAAACAAAAAAGGGCTAAACTCTTAATATAAATACGCATGCTGTGGTCAGGTGGGGAGATGAACAGTGGGAACCACCCAACCACCCATGTCACACCACGTGGCCATAACAAGAGACAGAAGGACTGAGCACTTGGACAGGGATCAGTTGAGAGGCAGTATGTATTTGTGAAGCATAGGTAATGTCTGGCTAATCCGGTTGAATTTTTCAAGAAGTTCACTAGCATGGTGGACAGGGGATTGTCTATGGATATTGTCTATATGGACTTCCAGAAGTTGTATTATAAGGTTACATGCAAGAGATTATTGGTAAAAATGAGAGTACATGGAATTGTGATGTGGTTGGTAATCATAGGAAGGTAGGAGTCAGAAAGTCAGGCTCAAGGGTTTGTTTTCCGATTTCAGGATGTGACAAATGGTGCTCCCCAGGGATCTGTACTGGAGCCTTCATTTTGCATCATATTTATTAATGAGTTGGATGAAGGAATAGAGAGTTGTATATTCAAGTTTACCGATGTTGACTGCAAAGATCTTACTTTCAGTAAATTGTGTAGATGAGAAGAGGAAGTTACAATGGGACATAGACAGATTAAGTAGGTGCACAAAATCTGTGGCAAATGGAGTTCAATGTGAGGAAATGTGAGGTCATCCACTTTGGATCTGAGAAAGATATATTGGAATGCTTTGTTAATGGTGAGAGGGTAGGAGCTGTGATGGAGCACAGGGATTTGGGTATCCATGTACACAATTCACTAAAAGCTACTGCACAGAACAATAAGTAATCACAAAGGCTAATGGAATGTTGGCCTTTATTTTAAGAGGATTGGAATTCAAAGTCAGGAAATTATACTTCAGTTGTACAGTGTCGTGGTCAGACCACATCTGGAGTGCTGCATTCAGTTTTGGGCACTGAACATGAAAGATGTACTAACCTTAGAAGGGATACAATGCAGATTCCCCAAAATGAAACTAGGGAACAAGGTTAAATTATGAGGACAAGTTACATAAACTTGGCTTGTATTCCTTTGCGGTTAATAGGTTGAGAGGTGATCCAAACGAATTATTTAAAATCATTAAGGGATTTTATAGGTTAGATATTATTTCCACTGGTTGGGAATCCAGAACAAGACACACTATCTTAAAATTAGAGCTAGGCCATTTAGGAGTGAAATTATGAAGCACTACTTTGCACAAAGGGTAATGGAAATCTATAACTTGGTCCCTAAAATTACTGTAGATTTTGGGCCAATTGAAATTTTCAAGACTGAGAATGATAGATTTTTGTTGAGTAAGGGTATCAATGGATATGGAACAAAAACAGGGAAATAAAGTTGAGGTACAGATCAGTCATGATCTAATTAGATGGTAGAACAGGCTTGAGGGACTGAATGGCCTACTGTTTCTCTGTTTCATTGTAACATGCATCATGCGACTAGGACGTGTTGAAAGAATTTGCTGTTTGAAGCCCCATTGAAATTTCAGTAAGGCAGTTGTTTGCTGCATGTAAATTGCAGCCTATATGTGTGCTGTGTTCTGGTGTGTGCCTGCATGATGCATTCAAAGACCTTCAAAGACATGTATATTGCAGGACAACCTTTGAGGGATAAGCAGTACACAACTATCAGATACTGAGGACGCACTCTATAGTTTGCACTTGGGACAAAAACTTGCTGCAGCATTATCTTGGCACCTTTCCTAAGGTCTGCAATCTTCCTCCACATTTACAGCCATCCCTCTGGCTATTGCAAGCATTGTTCCATCTATCTTCTGCCAGCTGTTTCAAATGGCACTTCTTCAGGGAGGATAGCCTTGAGTGCCAACCAGGGCACCCTGGCTTTGTCTCACAGAATACATCAGGATCTCAAGGGCACCATGCATTACTATATCTGGGTACTGTCTGGAACCCAATGTTGGTGAGAGATAGAATGAATCTTCAACCCCCTTCCCTTAAGTGTGTATGAAATTTAATTCTTTGGATTTATTGGTTTGAATTTTAGAATATTAAATTTCTTTAATGAATTTTACATCTAGATCCTGAGAAAAACCTTAAATAGGACTTTTGCTGCAACTTATTCACTGCCTTTGCAATCAGTTGATGTTGCTATTTAAAAAAAATCAAAAGTTTACAAATTTTATGTGCAAAAAGCAAAGAAGCGATTTAACTAATTGGAATATGTTGATGGTGGCATATCATTACAGTGTAAAATATTTTCATTCAATGTGTTTGCAGCTTTGGGATTTGTCACTCTTTAACATAGGCAAATCTGTGCAATCGCTCTCCTTTGGTTGTGCTTTCCATATCCAACTCAATCGTCTGTCAGCTGACATTTTATCTTTTGCTGCAAACTCTATTGTGCTATCATGAGCCAGTATGGGAAGAAAAAGATAATTCTGGATTTCTCTGCTGCAGCTCTTTAAATCACAGCAGCACTCAATAATCCCACGTATTTAATCTCCCAGAGGTACCTGTTATTAGGGTTTAAATACATAATTAGGAGCTGCAGCGGAAGTTTTGCTGGAAATGGCTGTTGGCAATAAGTTGAATTGATGTCCCACAATGTAGTGTTCCCACCCTAACATCACAAATATTGCTATTTTTACCTTTGTATGTCTACAAATGTCAATTCATCTCCTTAGTGACATTATCCTCAATATAACTCTTCCCAACCAGTACCTTGTGTTACTGGATGCATTCCTTTGGATATGATGTACCTCCTCCATACAGTCGGCCTCAGAAACCCATCCCAGTCAGCACAAGATTACTGACTGCATCCCTGTTTACATTAATCAAGCTGTCTCACAGTTTCTGGTTCAGTTACCCATCCCTGGCTGCTCTTTGAGTAATGCAACCAACATTCATTACTTAAAGAGAACCGTTTTGGAAGCTTACAGATTAAATGTTGTTAAAGGTAATGAAAACTCTGTATAAGCAATCTGTTGAAAGCGATCATGTTGGCAAGCCTTGCTTTTTAAAGGGATATGCAATCCTCACTTCTATAGTTTTAACTAAGAGGAAATACATTACTGTAAATTATTATTAATCCAATCCTCAGAGCCTTTAGGACCAATTGGTTTCTGGTGTGTTGTAAAGAACCTCAAAGACAGTAAAAAGGAACAATAATGTTTCAAGAGTTAATGTTCCCCTGGCAGCTTGGTAGGTAATTGCACTTCCAGCTGTGATACTGATTTGTACAGGGGAGGATGGTGCCAAGCTTGACTTGGTCTTAGTAGGAGTGGTGGCAGAGGCACTACAATTGGTTTGACATCTATTGGGGTTTGGGAGAGGGAAAATCATCCAGTTCTTGTTCTCTTGATTGGTCTCTTAGTGTCCCTGCTGGAACAAGTGCATGTCTTCACAAAACCAGGCTAGGCTTAACCTCTCCCCATGGTCAAATAGCCTACTCACATTAATTGACTCTGGAGTAAACCTTTGGTTTAGTGGTAGCATTCCTGCCTCTGAGCTGGATGGTCCACAATTCCGTGCTCTGGACAGTCCTGCTCAGTGAAGACCAGAGCTCAGGCTCTGAATTCTGAGATGATGCCCAGCAGGATACCCACGTCTGATGGGTGTGGGTGGCCCATCCCCTTATCCTGTGGCTTGTGGGAGCCCCAAAAAACCCCCCGCCATGTAGGACCAACCGCCCCTATTGGCTGGTATAAAGATGGTAACGGCCACTGAAGGGGCGTTCATGTCACAGCCTGTCAATCATCCTGCAAATTCTTCCACTACTTCACACTGTCCTTCGAGTGAACAAGTATGAACATATGAATGAAAACAACTCATATACTCAGGTCCTGCTTCACAAACGGGATGTTAGGGCAAAGTGGATGAGAAGTGTGAATCCTACAGGAAAAGTTGGGAGAAAGGGAAACATTTCACAAGGGGTAGCCTTCCTGCTCATTGTTGCAATATTCAACCCCTTTTACAGAAATTGCATGTTGTTGTTGAGTGTTCTGCATTTAGTCGAGAGAGGGTGCTGTGGAGCTAGCTTATCCACGAGTCAACGCCAGTGGATACTCTGCAGGTATAAGTGAGTGCAGTTTGGTGTGTGTATGTGTGACTGAAGGTGTTCTCATTGGAGTTCAGGGCTAGTTCAGTTTGAGGCCATTGAGTTATTTGAACTAAACAGCGCAGTGGAGAGAATACTTTATTTATCATCTGTCAGCAAGGTTAAGGAACATTTCAACATAGACTGACAGATTTCCTGTCCTATCTGTTTAAGGGTTTGATCTGTTTACACAGTGTCAACAAATCCCAGAACCTTGTCGCCAGACATTTTGATGATTTTTTGTGGCAGACATCAGTCACTAAGGAATGGTTCCATGCACACTGTTGATGTGAGGAAAGATCACTTATCATCTTCAAAAAAAAAAGCATAGGCTCAATCAGCTGCCAGACTGAACTCAGTGGGTAACACTCTCATGCTCTGAATCAGAAGGTTGTGGATTCGCGTGATGATTGACAGGCTGTGACATGAACGCTCCTTCAATGGCCGTAGCCATCTTTATACCAGCCAATAGGGATGGTTAGTCCTATATGGCAGGAGGGTTTTATGGGCTCCCAGTCCAGAGACTTGACCACATAATCCAGGCTGACACTTCAGTGCTGTATTGAGGGAGTACTTCATTATCAGAGGTGCCGTCTTTCAGATAAGATGTTAAACTGAGGCCCTGTCTGGCGTCTCATATGGATGTAAAAGATTCCATGGCACTATTTTGAAGGAGAGTAGGGGCCTTTTCCTTGGAGTCTTGGCCAATATTTATCCCTCAACCAACATCACTGAAACAGATTGTCTGGTCATAGTTCCATTGCTGTTTATAATACCTTGCTGTGCATAAATTGGCTGCTTTAATTTTGCACTCAGCTTTCTGGAGTGGGGCTTGATCTCACAATCTTTGTGATATAGCTGCAAGTGTGCTACACACTGAGCCACAGCTGTAGCCGTTTTGTTGTGTATGGAGAGAGGGAAACTGCATTGCAGGCCTGCGCAGCTGGTCTGAAGACTCGACACATCTGCAGCCAGGAAAATGCGTAGCTTGCAGCAATGTGGCACCTCTGGTTTGCATTAGGATTAGAGCACCCGTCAGATAAAGCACTGTTTGAAGCATCTCTTCATGCAACCAGAGGCGCCATAACTTGTTCCTTTTACAGTACAACTGAAGCCAGGGCTGAATGTAAAAAGCGGTTTTTAAAAAAAAAGCTCTCCTTATGGACTCTATGTAAACAAGTCACTTGTAATCGAAAAGTCTGCCACTGTGATGATAGCATTGGGGCTGACGTTCAGGGCTGTGCTACCTCAGGCTCACTTGCACTGTGAGTGAAATGTCCCTTAATATGCTTAGGATATTAAAGTTGAAACCCAAGCCTGCTGGCTTATCAAGTTTATATCCTATTAGGAAGATTTTTTTTTTTGGAAGGGAGCTACAAGTTATGCAGCTCAGGGAGATGTCAGTGCCAGAGAACAGAACTTGTCAGTTGTTGCAGTAGGTTTGATATTGCTACAGTTTGGTGCTTTAATGAGAACAGGATTGAGACTTTCATACCCACCAATATCCCCTGCTCACTGCCTGAGACATTTCCCCCTCACTATTAAAGGCATCACCGCCACTATTTTCCTTGATGGCACATTATGCACAGCAGAGTGACATTGGCCCAGATTTTGCAGTCAGCAGCAAAGTAACGGTGCTCGCAGCTGCCCTCAAGGAAAGTTCCTCACAAAGATCTAGTAAGCCCTGTGGCATGGATTTCACCTTTCCCTGATGTTAATTTCATCCTGGCACTAGCTATAGGAAATCTCTGGTATCTGGCAACAGTGATGTCATCGAGTAGGCTAACTAACCAATCATATTGAGGAATTCTCACAGCCAGCAAACCTGGAAGTAGCAAGCACATTTTATCATTCACTTTTAATAAATTTACAGGAAATGAAATAAAGTTTCGGACATGGACATCGGATTATGGTAGAAGCTGAAATATCACAAATAAATTTCAAATTTTTCATAATTATTTTAAAGATCATGGCATTTTTATCATTGAATGGCAAAATGTTATATTCCACAAATTCCAGAGCCAGAGAGATTGTTCAGCAGTATTTATGCCTCAGTACACTGTTTAAACCCAGCTATAACTCATCAATAAGGTGTAATCTTTTTCAATGGTTTTTACAATGAGAACAATAGTGCAAAAAGTAGAAGTTCACATCAATTCAGTGATTGCTAACTGATTTCCATCTGCGAGGGCTTCAACACTGCACCCTGTGGAGGAGGGGAGAGTCACTTACAACACCTTCAGGACATCTGAGTTTAACTGCACATGTCCGGATGCCAGAGGTTGCTGTCAGTTTCACAGAGTAATAACCATGAAGTTGGACAGTTTCGCAGACAATGCAACTGCAGATTCTGGGCTAAAGTATACGATGCACTCCATGCTGATTTGGATTGGTGTTTTATTCGGGGATAGGCACATGGAGCCAGGACTCAATGTGTGCCACATCCAGAGTTTCAAACAGGATAGTCTTATTCGAACTGCACCCTTTTAATGCCTGTTTTTTCACCCTTTGGCCCAAATAATCCCCTGAGTGTTTATACAGCGGGAAACCCAAAAATCAAAATCCCATGCAGATACTTTTGATCTAAGGCATCCTGCATACATTAAACACAGTTGTTCTGCTTTGCCTCTTACCCCCTGTTAATCTGACCCCCTGCGAATCCCATCATCAGGAACAAATGAGCATGGCAGTTTCTTTGCCTGACAGAGTGACATAAATAATTTATTGTGTGAAGTATTTTCAAACATCTTTGCACAATAAGGCACTAATACAGAGCATGTATATTATTATTATCCAATCTCGACTGTTTGACTGAATACGTTTTCTGAGGATCACTTCTTTTTTGGCTGTGATTTCCTCCAGTGATAATCCAGTTGATGGTCAATGGGGAATCAGAATGCATGCCTTGTGTAGTAAACAGAACGTTCAGTTTGGCTGAGCGTGAGAATTTACAGGCATTTATATAGCACCTTTCGTGACCTCAGGACATCTCAAAGCACTTTACAGCCAATGAAGTACTTTTTGAAGTGTTGCGATTGTTGCAATGTAGGAAACATACATCCAATTTGCACACCGCAAGATGTCACAAACAGCGATGAGCAGATAACTTGTTTGAGTGATAAATATTTGTCAGGACACTGTGGAGAGGTCCCTTGCTGTTTCAAATGGAGCCATGGGATTTTTTATGTCCAGCTGAGAGAGCCTGTAGGACCTTTGCTTAACATTTCATCTGAAATACAGCACCTCTGATCGTGCAACACTCCCTCAGTACTGCACTAAAGCATCAGCCTGGATTATGTGCTCATGTCTATGGAGCAGGGCTTGAACCTAAAGCCTTCTATTCAGAGGAGAGTGTGCTATCACTGAGCCACAGCTATTTAAAGATTGTGGCTTTGTTTATTTTTAAGAGATACATTAAAATAGGTTCCATTTATAAATTAAAACAATGAGTCTCACTTCAACTGAGTAATGTCTGACTGGAGTGGTAATTCCATTCTGCCTCGCTGATGCAGTTTGGATCTTTAAACTGATGTAGACTCTATGACTCTGTCGTATGCAAACCCTCAGTATTAACAGTGTTACTCGTGAGACTCAGCATGAGTCCTGGTGAATTCTCTTGCCATTCCTAGCCTATTTTGTTGACATTTAATAGTTTGTTGACATATATTAACTCTTGCTGAAAATTGTACACACATGAGCATTGGATAAGGACAGCATCAGATTTGCTTGTGAGGCCCTCATGATCACACCCGCTGTCAGAGATCAGCACATGAAGAATGGCAAATTGTGGCCTGTGGAGCCATGGTACATTGAAAGTTGGTGCATGCAGAAACAGGGCCAGAGAACAGGAGCAAAACTTGTGAAAAAAACTTAATGAGGAGCCAGTTGTAATCCTGGGAGAGGAGGTGAGACAGACAGAAGTTATTCCCTATAGCAGTGCTCTCTTGTGACAATGTTCAGCAAACAGTGGAGTGCCAGACAGGTGGAGCTGCACACGAGAAGCCATTGTGTGATTGAAACAGTGCTTCCCCAATAGCTCTCTCAGTAACTGTCATGGCGCACCCCAGCCCAGAGGGCAACGAAGTGTCTGGCGCACTCCAGCTCCGGAAAGCCAGGAGCAGTGATGTCTTCGAGGAAGAACAGAGGGGAAAGACACCAACAGCAGAGGACAGCACAAGCCTTGCTGCCAACAAGACCCCCACCCTCCCCCGATGTCACCCCAGCGGAACAAACCCCCCATGAGAAACCAGGAGGGGTTTCTGAGCCCAATGAATGTGAAACAGTTTGCGTACATTATGGGTATGCAGGAACATACCCAAGGACTGGGACTAGCAAGGACAACTGGTGTAGAAAGCAACAACTAACATAAAAATGGGTATAAAGACTGCTTCGATTAACATACGTAGCATTAAATCCACTACGTGATGTGTTTCAACCTTGGACTACCTCGCCAAGGTCAAAGCCAACTTGCTATTTCTGCAGGAGTGTGGAATTCCAGACCTCAGCATCTACAGGCAATGGTTTCGATGGTGGTCTCTCGGGCCATCGATCTGGTCAGGGGGTAATGATTCCTGTTCCTCTGGCCTGGGTATTCTGCTGCGGGAAGGTAACTTCACTATCTCCGAAGTTAAGGAGGTGGTGGGCGGTCGCCTCCTCATAGTACAACAATGCTCCGCTCTGGTTAATCAACGTGTACGACCCGGCCCAATACAGCGAGCAGCTGACGGTCTTCCAGCAGCCCCCACTGCTGCTGGCAACGTCCAGGCCGATCATTCTAGGCGGTGACTTCAACTGCATCATCAATGCAGCTGGACGATCCGGCAGAGACGACAGCAAACTGGATGCTACATCCAGATTCCTAATGGAAACAGTAAAAGATACCAAGCTGCACGACATCTTCAGCAAACCTGCAGATGGAGCGCAGTGTAGATACACCTGGTCAAGATTGGACAGGTCTGCCCATTCCAGGATTGACTTCCTGTTTGTGTCCCGTGCTTTCACGGTCAGATCCACCGACGTCAAGCTGGTGTTCTTCTCTGACCATTGCCTCATACTGGCTGACTGTCACTTACAGGATGACCAGCGGGTTGGCAGAGGGACATGGAAGCTCAACGCTACACTGCTAACCCCAGAAAACGTTGAGGAACTCAAAAGGGATTACAAAGGTTGGAGAACTGTGAAACCCCTCTTTGAGACTCCAGTTCACTGGTGGGAGATGACCAAGGAGAACATCAAGAGGTTCTTTATCTTCAAAGGTGTTCAGAGGGCGAGATAGAGAAGGAGGGAAATGTCTCGACTCCAGAAAAGAATGCAAAATCTGCTCCAGCTGCAGTCGATGGGGGTCGAGGTCAAGGAGGATCTCCAAGAGGTGAAGAGCCAACAGGCATCGCTCTTTGCAACGGAGGCCTCCAAGATCGTCTTCCGGTCCAGAGTCTGCTCTATTGAGCAGGATGAGATGTGCTTGCGTTACTTCTTCCAAAATGCACACACAGAGAGCTCTGTGATCAGCAGCCCAAAGAAAAAGGATGGCTCGGTAACGTCTTCGCAGTCCAACATACTAAGGATCAGCAAATCCTTTTATGCTGGGCTGTACGACGTGAAGCCCATGGATAGCATGGCTTCCCAGTCCTTCCTGTCATCTATCATGGAGGTCTTAGATGACAGCATGAGGGAGAGACTGGACAAACCGCTAACTCTGGATGAGCTGACAAACGCCGTCAGGTCCTTCGAGACGAGTAGAACTCCCAGAAGCGACGGCTTACCAGTTGAGTTGTATTTCGGCCCTGTGGGACTGGATCGGCCCAGACCTGCTGGAAGTATATGAAAGTATGCTTCTGGCCGGCAGCATGTCAGAATCCATGAGGAAAGGCATCATCACCCTCATCTACAAGCGGAAAAGGGAGAGGGCGGAAATCATAAATTGGTGGCCCATCTTACTGCTGCATCAAGCTGTGCGTAGAGCCCCAGTACGCAAACTCCAAGTGTCACTACGTGCTGAGGTTCTATCTGTCCCTGGTGTTGCAAAGGATGGGTCTGGTCACATCGCCGCGGAATGCTCCATCCAGTTGGACCGTGCCGTACCATCTATCGTTCGTGGAATAGTTTCTGCAGGAAAACACCATTGACCACCACCAATCCATCAGGCAGTGATCTGCATGGAACATCCTCAAGGCCCTACGGGAAAAGGTGATGGTGGATCCTGTCGGATGGTTCCCCAAGCAGACTGCCAAAGTCATTTGGCAGAATGCCTCATCACCAGAACTTTCAAACAAGCACCAAGACGTAGCTTGGCTGGTGGTGAGAATTGCCCTCCCCGTCAGATCCTTCATGCTCGCCCGAATCCTGCCCCCTCCACACGCTGCCCTCAAGGTGGTTGCTATGGGGATGAGACAGTTGCACACCTCATTCTGGAATGCGTCTTTGAAAAGCAGGTGTGGAAAGAGATGCAGTGATTTTTGTTGCGGTTCATCCCAAGCAGCTCTATAACACAGGAGTCTGTGCTCTACGGGCTGTTCCCACGGATGCACGCCGAGATAAACATCAACTGCTGCTGGAGGACCATCAATTCGGTGAAAGATGCTCTTTGGTCTGCCCAAAACTTGCTGATCTTCCAGCTCAAAGAGTTGTCCACGACCGAATGTTGCAGACTGGCACATTCCAAGGTCCAGGACTACGTGCTGAGGGACGCACTAAAGCTTGGGGCAGCCACTGCAAAGGCTCAATGGGGAAAGACCACAGTGTAAGGTCCTCCCGCCAAAGTGAACAGAGGGGCTGGACCCATGGGAAACCCCTCGGGCTGTCTACACCAAATATGGTTTTGCTGTAAAATGTACATGGCAGGTAAAATGGAATGGAAGGGTTGTGAGGCAACTCACTCCTGTATTGAAGAAAACTGATTTCCTTTGCACTTTTTGGAAAGTCAACTTGTTGCTGTTTTGAACTGTTTTGTAATGTATGTTTTACAGATTTTTATGAAGAAAGTATATTTTGGAAAAAAAAATCATGGTGGACCTGAGTCACACATGTTCAATTCCTACTCTATGCAAGACTATTTGATCTCAGTCAAAGTGGCAGTAAGGATGCTACATTGAGGCTGAGCACCCTTGGGCTGAAGAGTGAAAAACATTGCCCAGGATTCCCAATCCCTGTTGAAAAATGTGTGGTGAGGACATGATTGGATTCAGCTGCCTAGGTCCCACTCTCTAGAATTCCCTTCCATCCCTCTTTTGATAAGACCCATCTTCACGATCAAGCATTTGATCACCCTTCCCAATCTCTCCTCCTTCGGATGACCATTTGTTTTACTGCAATTGTCTGTGATATGCCTTTGTTTGTTTTTTCTACATTAAAGGCGCCATATAAATGCAAGTTGATGTTAGTGGTCGAACTGCCTGCCTGCCCCTGTTCGTTATCTATGCTCACACATAGGATGAGGTCCTGGAAGGATAGTCCATGTTCAGGATATTGTGTCCCAGCATGTACCAGCACAGTTAAGAGAGTGAAAAAAACAAAGTGCCACAGGTTGCCTTATGCCCTCTCTTCCCCCTTCCACCCCTCCTCCCCACCCCCACCCCAACTTCTACATTGAAAAATATTGAGGAGAAATATAAAACAACTCTTCAAGCAGTGTTACTGGAAGGCTCACAGGAGGCTTCAAATTCACTACCCTCTTGGACAAGTGATTTAGTTATCATATGAACCTGTAAATTACCCGATTTTGAAAAAAGACTTGTATTTATATACTATCTTTCATGGCTTCAGGATGTCCCAAAGCACTTTACAGCCAATGAAGAAAAGTCTATGGAATTTTTATCTTGTACTTGAAGTGTAGTCACTGTTGTAATATAGGAAATGCAGCAGCCAATTTGCACGAGGTAAGGTCCCACAGACAGAAGTTAAATAAATGACCAGATAAACTGTTTTAGAGATGTTGGTTGTGGGATAAATATTGGCTAAGGCATCTGGTATACAGAACTATCCAGCTCTTCTTTAAGTAACACCATGAAATCTTTACTAGCCACCTGAAAGAGCAAGCAGGGCTCAGTTTAGCATCTCATCCAAAGTTAGCACTCCCTCCATACTGCACTCAAATACCAGCCGAGATTATTTGCTCACCAGAATGAGATTTGAAACTGCTACCTTCTAACTCAGAAGTAAGCATACTACTAGCTGAGCCAACACTGACACCTAAAAGCACTTATGTCTGAGTCTTTCATTACTGGTTAAAGCTGATAAACACAGAAAGCGGTTTAAAAGCATCTTGAGGTGATAATGTTGTTCTAGCCATAGTCCCAAAGGACAATGGGCATCTCTCTCCATTAGAGAGAGACAGTTGGTAATTTATAGCTTGAGGAGGACCACTTCTCAAGCATGGGGAAAGGTGAGGAGGCAAGCCTCTTTGAACTACCACAGCCGGCATGGGGATTGAACTCATGCTATTCACATCTTTCCCAATCACATACCAGCCAACTGGGCTAATTGACCCCCCTCATGTGATGATGTAATAACCAATGTCCCAATGCCATCCTCGATGTGTGTCAAGGGTATATTTATATATCGACTTCACCCTCCAATGGACAGCATATACTGCAGCATGGAAATTAAATCAGCAATGATAGCTTGAATGGTACGTTTGTAAGGGTTTTGAACAAACTTGGACAGGATGAATATGGTTACTAGTGGGCTGGAATCCATGACATAAAACTGTTCATGATTCAACATTAATTGTCATTAACTTCACAATCTTAATCAAACCAGCCATAATATTAGACTAATTCCTTAATTATTTCAAAATAAATTTTAGAGGACAAATAAGTAATATTTCATTATATCGTGCAACATTTTCTTCAACCAGTTATTTCATATCATAATAAAAGCAAAATACTGCGGATGCTGGAAATCTGAAATAAAAACAAGAAATACTGGAACCACTCAGCAGGTCTGGCAGCATCTGTGGAAAGAGAAGCAGAGTTAACGTTTCGGGTCAGTGGCCCTTCATCGGAACTCTGCTTCTCTTTCCACAGATGCTGCCAGACCTGCTGAGTGGTTCCAGCATTTCTTGTTTTTATTTCATATCATAACCCTGTCCAGCTTATTATTCGATTTAAAAAAATCATTATTCAATCCTGTTGTTCCTCTTAGCACTAGTGGGCACTCATGCAGAGTAAAAACCACCTTCAAAGAACTAGCTGAATCATATAATAAGTAGTTATGTTATAATTCCTACACTATTGTAATATTTGGCATTTTATTGTGCAATATAAGAGCACGGTGTAGGAGAGGGGCAGGAGATAATGAAGTCAGAATGCTAAATCGCTAGTCAGTTGTGTAGGCTCCTTTCACGCATAGAACAATTTTTTACATTCAGCAACTGGACACTGAGTGAATGACAGTGGGAATCACAGGCCACTCCCTGTCTGCAGGGATGGAGGCTTGGGGAGACAGAGGGGCCAACTGTGCCTTAAAACATATCTCTTTAACCAAGCTTTTGGTCATCTGTTCTTATAACTCCATATATGGCTCGGAGTTAAATTTTATCTGACAATGCTGCTGTGAAGTGCCTTGGAACTAAACACACTGTGCAAATGCAAGTTGTCATAGGCATTGTTAAACACCTCCATGAATTCTGCTCTGACCAAGCATGTGACAGTTTGCTGTATCAAACCTTTTGCTGAGTTCATTAGGAAGGATGCGAGCATAAGAGGGGTGACAATCCCAGGGAGCAGAGGCACTTGGGTCAAAGCCTCCCTGTACATGGACGATGCCACCGTCTTCTGCTTGGATCCGCCGTCCGTTCGCAAGCTGATGAGCATCTGCGACCAGTTCGAACTGACCCCGGGAGCCAAAGCAAATCGCGGCAAGAGCGAGGTCATGTTCTTTGGGAACTGGGCTGACCGATCCTTTGTCCCCTTCACCGTCAGGTCAGACTACCTGAAGGTGCTGGGGATATGGTTCAGAGGGGCCAGGGCATGTGCCAAAACCTGGAAGGAGGGTATAGCCATAAACTGAGCATGTGGGAGCAGCATTCTCTCTCCTTTGTGGGTAAGAACCTGGTCATCAGGTGCGAGGAGCTCACCTTGTTACTGTACACGGCGAAGGTCTGGCCCATACCCCTGTCCTGCGCCGTGGCGGTCACCCGAGACATCTTCTGCTTTATCTGGAGATCGAAAATGGACCGGGTCTGGAGAGACATGATGTTCAAACCTCTGGATAAAGGGGGGAATAAAACGTACCCAATGTTGCCCTCATCCTGATGGTCACCTTTGTGTGCAGCTCTATCAAGCTGTGCGTAAAGCCCCAGTATGCAAACACCAAGTGTCACTCCGTGCTGAGGTTCTATCTGTCCCCGGTGTTGCGAAGGATGGGTCTGGCCACATTGCCATGGAACACTCCATCCAGTTGGACTGTGCCGTACCACTTATCCTTCGTTGAAAAGTTTGTGCAGAAAAACACCTTTGACCACCAATCCATCAGGCAGTGGTCTGCACGGAATGTCCTCAAGGCCCTACAGGAAAAAGAGATGATGGATCCTATCGGATGGTTCGCCGAGCAGACTACCAAAGTCATTTGGCAGAATGCCTCATCACCAGATCTTTCAAACAAGCACCAAGATATAGCTTGACTGGTGGTGAGCAGGGCCCTCCCCATCAGATCCTTCCTGCATGCCTAGAATTTCACCGCCTCTGCCCGCTGCCCTCGAGGTGGCTGTGGTGGGGAAGAGACTGTTGCCCACCTCCTTCTGGAATGTGCCTTTGCAAAGAAGGTGTGGAAAGAGATGCAGTGGTTTTTGTCGAAGTTCATCCCAAGCAGCTCGATAACACAGGATTCTGTGCTCTACGGTCTGTTCCCAGGGACATACACTGAGATAAACATTAACTGCTACTGGAGGACCATCAACTCGGTGAAAGACGCTCTTTGGTCTGCATGAAACTTGCTGGTCTTCCAATGCAAGGAGTTGTCCACGACCAAGTGTTGCAGACTGGCACATTCCAAGGTCTCGGACTGCATGCTGTGGGATGCATTAAAGCCTGGGGCAGACGCCGCAAAGGCTGAATGGGGAAAGACCACTGTGTAAGATCCTCCCGCCATAGTGAACTGAGGGGCTGGAACCTGAGTAAAATCCCTCGGGCTGTATGCACCAAAATATGGTTTTGCTGTGTAATGCTAATGTACATGGCAGGTAAAATGGAATGGATGGGTTATGAGGCAACTCACGTTGTGTATGGAAGAAAACTGATTTCTTTTGCATTTTCTGATATGTCGACTTGGAACAGTTATGAACTGTTTTGTAATGTTTCTTTTTTACAGATTTTTATGAATAAAGTATATTTTTGGGGGAAAAAATGCATGTGGCAGAAGTCTGGGAATTTTTACTCCTGTGAACCTCCCTCTGTCCATGGTAAAGAAGTTTCTGTTTCCTGCTCATTGCCTGGACACTGCAATACCTGAGACTCAGCAGTTGGAAAATCAGCAGTGGTCTCAGACATGCTGCCCCACCTGACTGCTCAACAGGATTTTGCTTATTCCACAGGTACAGAATCATACAATCATGCAGCACAGGAAGTGACCACTATTGAATCTGCTTCTAACACCCTTTAAGGCAGCGCATTCCAGATCATGACAATTTGCGAACAACCATTCTCCTCATTTCCCTGCTGATTTTTTGTAACCAATAATCTTAAATCTGCGTCCACTGGTTACTGAACGTCCTGCCAGTAGGTGTATGAAATTTAGAAAGGTGCAGTTCTTTTTAACATAACTGAATTGACAGTATTATTTTTCTCCTAAATAAAATGACATCGTACCTGACAGTGTTATATCACTGAGGGCTGTATCACATTCTGTGACAGTGTTATATCACTGAATGTTCTAAACATTCTGTGACAGTATTATACCACTGAATGCTCTATCACATTCTATGACAGTGCTATATCACTGATTTCTCTATCACATCCTGTGGCAGTTATATCATGGAATGTTCTGTCACATTCCGTGGCAGTAATGCATCACTGATTTCTCTATCACATTCTGTGACAGTGTTATCTCACTGAATGTTCTAAACATTCTGTGACAATGTTATATCACTGATATCTCGATCACTTTCTGTGACAGTGTTATATCACTGATTTCTCTATCACATTCTGTGACAGCGTTATATCACCAATTTCTCTATCACATTCTGTGACAGTGTTATATCACTGATTTCTCGATTACATTCTGTGACAGTGTTATATCACCAATTTCTGTATCACATTCTGTGACAGTGTTATATCACTGATTTCTGTATCACATTCTGTGACAGTGTTATCTCACCAATTTCTGTATCACATTCTGTGACAGTGTTATATCACCAATTTCTGTATCACATTCTGTGACAGTGTTATATCACTGATTTCTGTATCACATTCTGTGACAGTGCTATATCACCAATTTCTGTATCACATTCTGTGACAGTGTTATATCACCGATTTCTGTATCACATTCTGTGACAGTGTTATATCACCAATTTCTGTATCACATTCTGTGACAGTGTTATATCACTGATTTCTGTATCACATTCGGTGACAGTATTATATCACCAATTTCTCTATCACATTCTGTGACAGTGTTATATCACCGATTTCTGTATCACATTCTGTGACAGTGTTATATCACCGATTTCTCTATCACATTCTGTGACAGTGTTATATCACCGATTTCTGTATAACATTCGGTGGCAGTGTTATATCACTGATTTCTCTATCACATTCGGTGACAGTATTATATCACCGATTTCTGTACAACATTCGGTGACAGTGTTATATCACCGATTTCTGTATAACATTCTGTGACAGTGTTATATCACCAATTTCTGTATCACATTCTGTGACAGTGTTATATCACTGATTTCTGTATCACATTCTGTGACAGTGTTATATCACCGATTTCTGTATCACATTCTGTGACAGTGTTATATCACTGAGTGCTGTATCACATTCTGTGACAGTGTTATATCACCAATTTCTGTATCACATTCTGTGACAGTGTTATATCACTGATTTCTGTATCACATTCTGTGACAGTGTTATATCACCGATTTCTGTATCACATTCTGTGACAGTGTTATATCACTGATTTCTGTATCACATTCTGTGACAGTGTTATATCACCAATTTCTGTATCACATTCTGTGACAGTGTTATATCACCGATTTCTGTATCACATTCTGTGACAGTGTTATATCACTGAGTGCTGTATCACATTCTGTGACAGTGTTATATCACCGATTTCTGTATCACATTCTGTGACAGTGTTATATCACCGATTTCTGTATCACATTCTGTGACAGTGTTATATCACCAATTTCTGTATCACATTCTGTGACAGTGTTATATCACCGATTTCTGTATCACATTCTGTGACAGTGTTATATCACTGAGTGCTGTATCACATTCTGTGACAGTGTTATATCACCAATTTCTCTATCACATTCTGTGACAGTGTTATATCACCAATTTCTCTATCACATTCTGTGACAGTGTTATATCACCGATTTTTGTATCACATTCTGTGACAGTGTTATATCACTGAGTGCTGTATCACATTCTGTGACAGTGTTATATCACCAATTTCTGTATCACATTCTGTGACAGTGTTATATCACTGATTTCTGTATCACATTCTGTGACAGTGTTATATCACCGATTTCTGTATCACATTCTGTGACAGTGTTATATCACTGATTTCTGTATCACATTCTGTGACAGTGTTATATCACCAATTTCTGTATCACATTCTGTGACAGTGTTATATCACTGATTTCTGTATCACATTCGGTGACAGTATTATATCACCAATTTCTCTATCACATTCTGTGACAGTGTTATATCACCGATTTCTGTATCACATTCTGTGACAGTGTTATATCACTGAGTGCTGTATCACATTCTGTGACAGTGTTATATCACCGATTTCTGTATCACATTATGTGACAGTGTTATATCACCGATTTCTGTATCACATTCTGTGACAGTGTTATATCACCAATTTCTGTATCACATTCTGTGACAGTGTTATATCACTGATTTCTGTATCACATTCGGTGACAGTATTATATCACCAATTTCTCTATCACATTCTGTGACAGTGTTATATCACCGATTTCTGTATCACATTCTGTGACAGTGTTATATCACCGATTTCTGTATCACATTCTGTGACAGTGTTATATCACCGATTTCTGTATCACATTCTGTGACAGTGTTATATCACTGATTTCTGTATCACATTCTGTGACAGTGTTATATCACCAATTTCTGTATCACATTCTGTGACAGTGTTATATCACTGATTTCTGTATCACATTCGGTGACAGTATTATATCACCAATTTCTCTATCACATTCTGTGACAGTGTTATATCACCGATTTCTGTATCACATTCTGTGACAGTGTTATATCACTGAGTGCTGTATCACATTCTGTGACAGTGTTATATCACCGATTTCTGTATCACATTATGTGACAGTGTTATATCACCGATTTCTGTATCACATTCTGTGACAGTGTTATATCACCAATTTCTGTATCACATTCTGTGACAGTGTTATATCACTGATTTCTGTATCACATTCGGTGACAGTATTATATCACCAATTTCTCTATCACATTCTGTGACAGTGTTATATCACCGATTTCTGTATCACATTCTGTGACAGTGTTATATCACCGATTTCTGTATCACATTCTGTGACAGTGTTATATCACCGATTTCTGTATCACATTCTGTGACAGTGTTATATCACTGATTTCTGTATCACATTCTGTGACAGTGTTATATCACCAATTTCTCTATCACATTCTGTGACAGTGTTATATCACCGATTTTTGTATCACATTCTGTGACAGTGTTATATCACTGAGTGCTGTATCACATTCTGTGACAGTGTTATATCACCAATTTCTGTATCACATTCTGTGACAGTGTTATATCACTGATTTCTGTATCACATTCTGTGACAGTGTTATATCACCGATTTCTGTATCACATTCTGTGACAGTGTTATATCACTGATTTCTGTATCACATTCTGTGACAGTGTTATATCACCAATTTCTGTATCACATTCTGTGACAGTGTTATATCACTGATTTCTGTATCACATTCGGTGACAGTATTATATCACCAATTTCTCTATCACATTCTGTGACAGTGTTATATCACCGATTTCTGTATCACATTCTGTGACAGTGTTATATCACTGAGTGCTGTATCACATTCTGTGACAGTGTTATATCACCGATTTCTGTATCACATTATGTGACAGTGTTATATCACCGATTTCTGTATCACATTCTGTGACAGTGTTATATCACCAATTTCTGTATCACATTCTGTGACAGTGTTATATCACTGATTTCTGTATCACATTCGGTGACAGTATTATATCACCAATTTCTCTATCACATTCTGTGACAGTGTTATATCACCGATTTCTGTATCACATTCTGTGACAGTGTTATATCACCGATTTCTGTATCACATTCTGTGACAGTGTTATATCACTGATTTCTGTATCACATTCGGTGACAGTATTATATCACCAATTTCTCTATCACATTCTGTGACAGTGTTATATCACCGATTTCTGTATCACATTCTGTGACAGTGTTATATCACTGAGTGCTGTATCACATTCTGTGACAGTGTTATATCACCGATTTCTGTATCACATTCTGTGACAGTGTTATATCACCGATTTCTGTATCACATTCTGTGACAGTGTTATATCACCGATTTCTGTATCACATTCTGTGACAGTGTTATATCACCGATTTCTGTATCACATTCTGTGACAGTGTTATATCACTGAGTGCTGTATCACATTCTGTGACAGTGTTATATCACCGATTTCTGTATCACATTCTGTGACAGTGTTATATCACCAATTTCTCTATCACATTCTGTGACAGTGTTATATCACTGATTTCTCGATTACATTCTGTGACAGTGTTATATCACCGATTTCTGTATCACATTCTGTGACAGTGTTATATCACCGATTTCTCTATCACATTCTGTGACAGTGTTATATCACTGATTTCTCGATTACATTCTGTGACAGTGTTATATCACCGATTTCTGTATCACATTCTGTGACAGTGTTATATCACTGATTTCTCGATTACATTCTGTGACAGTGTTATATCACCGATTTCTGTATCACATTCTGCAACAGTGTTATATCACTGAGTGCTGTATCACATTCTGTGACAGTGTTATATCACCGCTTTCTGTATCACATTCTGTGACAGTGTTATATCACCAATTTCTCTATCACATTCTGTGACAGTGTTATATCACCAATTTCTCTATCACATTCTGTGACAGTGTTATATCACTGATTTCTCGATTACATTCTGTGGCAGTGTTATATCACCGATTTCTGTATCACATTCTGTGACAGTGTTTTATCACTGATTTCTCTGTCACATTCTGTGACAGTGTTATATCACTGATTTCTCGATTACATTCTGTGACAGTGTTATATCACCGATTTCTGTATCACATTCTGTGACAGTGTTATATCACCAATTTCTCTATCACATTCTGTGACAGTGTTATATCACTGATTTCTCGATTACATTCTGTGACAGTGTTATATCACCGATTTCTGTATCACATTCTGTGACAGTGTTATATCACCAATTTCTCTATCACATTCTGTGACAGTGTTATATCACTGATTTCTCGATTACATTCTGTGACAGTGTTATATCACCGATTTCTGTATCACATTCTGTGACAGTGTTATGTCACCAATTTCTCGATCACATTCTGTGACAGTGTTAGATCCCTGATTTCTCTATCACATTCTGTGACAGTGTTATGTCACCAATTTCTCGATCACATTCTGTGACAGTGTTATATCACCAATTTCTCGATCACATTCTGTGACAGTGTTAGATCCCTGATTTCTCTATCACATTCTGTGACAGTGTTATATCACTGAGTGCTGTATCACATTCTGTGACAGTGTTATATCACCAATTTCTGTATCACATTCTGTGACAGTGTTATATCACCAATTTCTGTATCACATTCTGTGACAGTGTTATGTCACCAATTTCTCGATCACATTCTGTGACAGTGTTATATCACTGATTTCTCGATCACATTCTGTGACAGTGTTAGATCCCTGATTTCTCTATCACATTCTGTGACAGTGTTATATCACTGATTTCTCGATCACATTCTGTGACAGTGTTATGTCACCAATTTCTCTATCACATTCTGTGACAGTGTTATATCACCAATTTCTCGATCACATTCTGTGACAGTGTTAGATCCCTGATTTCTCTATCACATTCTGTGACAGTGTTATATCACTGAGTGCTGTATCACATTCTGTGACAGTGTTATATCACCAATTTCTGTATCACATTCTGTGACAGTGTTATATCACCAATTTCTCGATCACATTCTGTGACAGTGTTAGATCCCTGATTTCTCTATCACATTCTGTGACAGTGTTATGTCACCAATTTCTCGATCACATTCGGTGACAGTGTTAGATCCCTGATTTCTCTATCACATTCTGTGACAGTGTTAGATCCCTGATTTCTCTATCACATTCTGTGACAGTGTTAGATCCCTGATTTCTCTATCACATTCTGTGACAGTGTTAGATCCCTGATTTCTCTATCACATTCTGTGACAGTGTTATATCACTGATTTCTCTGTCACATTCTGTGACAGTGTTATATCACTGATTTCTCGATTACATTCTGTGACAGTGTTAGATCCCTGATTTCTCTATCACATTCTGTGACAGTGTTAGATCCCTGATTTCTCTATCACATTCTGTGACAGTGTTATGTCACCAATTTCTCTATCACATTCTGTGACAGTGTTAGATCCCTGATTTCTCTATCACATTCTGTGACAGTGTTATGTCACCAATTTCTCGATCACATTCTGTGACAGTGTTAGATCCCTGATTTCTCTATCACATTCTGTGACAGTGTTATGTCACCAATTTCTCTATCACATTCTGTGACAGTGTTAGATCCCTGATTTCTCTATCACATTCTGTTACAGTGTTATATCACTGAATGCTCTCTGATTCTCTGGACCTTTTTTCCTGTTATCAGAAGCCATTCGATTTTTGTTCATCCATAAACGATATATTAGTTCCTACCAGCCTTATAATTAAGGAGCACATTCCAATCTCTGACTAGATCTGTTATTGGCTGAATACAGTCTCATGGTTTTAGCCCTGTGTTTGCATGCCCTTTATCTCCACATGCAGATGATGCTGTCTTCTATGGTCACCCTTGATTCCTCATCAAGTGTGATTGGTTAGGTGTGAACCGAAATAGCGAGGGTCAGCGTGCTATTCGACTCTGGAGGAAGTCAGCATCACTGCTGCACTCAACAGACGTCCACATACACATACGATCCGGCAGGGGCCGCTGGATGGTGACCAAGTGCAGGAATATATGGTGATTCTCCCTGGAAATATCTACCTTGGTTTAAACCAGTTAACTCAGCGTTGACTGAGCATGGAACGTGTGAACTTTTTGGTCTGCATAGTTCAGTATCACATGGGGCACATAGCGACCCAGCCACTGAGAGAGCCCTGTCGTGTCTTCACTGTACCCCAGATACTTTGCAATGACACTTGTGGCATAAATGTTGATTTTACTGGGACGCTCCCAAATATCACCTCTGCTTTTCACAAGACACACTGACGAGCAAAGAGAACCCTACGCTAAGGGTTTTCTCTCCCTTTATCCGCAGGGATCGCTCCCAGATTAATTGATGAATCTGATCTCAGTGGGAATGGGACAGTGGCGGGGGGCGGGGGAGGTTGGAAAGAGTGGGATTCCCGAGAGTGACAGGCAGAAGGTGCCGAGTTCTGGGCAGTGGAGAGGGGCGGGCTGGACTGCGTGACGGAATCAGCTGGGAAGTTGGAACAAGTTAACAAGAGACAACTCTGCGCGGCCAAGAGAAGGGACAGAGAGAGAGAGAGAGAGAGAATGAATGAATGACTGAAAGCGGCCTGGATGTATTGAGAAGAGAGGCAGGGCGATCGGGAGCACAGCAGTCACTCCCTGCGACTCACGGGGATATATGGGGGCGACACCGGGAAAGGTTGCCGAACGCCTGTTGTCAGTTTCAGCCGGAGTTTGAGTGAATTTCGTCGGGTGACCAGGGGGTTCGGAGCCTGGATGCGCCGCTTCCTCTCTCGCTCCTCCTGTTGGATCGGATCCAGAGAAGAGGGGTCTTTTTGAAGGAAATTTTTAGTGCATTTTTGTTTGTACTGTAACGATCTGGGACGGGCGCTTTGAGGAGCTCCGTGATGTCGAGCGTCCCCGGGATACTCCACTTTCTCTTGCCTCTCCTCATCAGCTCGGCTGCGGGTAAGGAATAAGCAAGAATGGATTTTTTTTTGTAATGTGAATTCAAGATTGAGGGAAGGGTGGGGGAAATCAGTAAAGCAAAACCTTTCTGTGGATTTGTCACTTCCAAATTCTCCTATAAACCGTCTTTCTCTGGTTACTGGCATAGCTCGTGTCGTAAATATACATTTAGAGGCTTCTTCGCAAAAATGAATTTGAACAGAACTGAATTAGACAAATAATAAGGGAATTCATTGTTAGAAAGGAGCTTTGATTACTTTTCTGTGGGTTTCCGTTTAGCATTCAGAGGGCGGGGGAGGGGGTGAAAGGATGGAATCTTTGATTCCATCAGAGGCAACATCAAAAAGTTGGTCAATGTGTAATACAGATGTGTGCGGTTTACTGCGGCTGCTTTAAAGGCAGCTGCCAGGCTCGGGGATAAACTTTGTACTGAAACAGTGTGTGTGGAGAGAGGTTCTGGCTGATTTAACCGCACCTCACGCACACGCAGAATCAAAGGGCATCGCATATTTTACGCTGAAGAATAGTTAAGTAAAAATCAGAACAAAAATAATTGTGTAAATTACCCAATATTCCCTACCCCTCTCCCCGTGTCCTTTGAAACTCACTGTAAAGGGGGTAATGCTACTGTACACAGACGGGACTGTGCAAGAGGTTGGAACAGTCGTGTAGGATACACACTGACTCGGAGATAGATCATTCACCAAATATATTAAAGATAAGTCCAATAGCTTAAATTGCCTGGATCTTATCTAAGATGCCGAAAGTTTAAAAATATGCGTTGCTGAAGAACAGCAAAGCACGGGAAGGATTTAAATGTGTTGTATTGACTCGCCGTGAAGATGTCCTATATTTTTTTCCTTGGTTCCCTTGCATTACTGAGTTTTTACAGCTTGCCCTCGCACCCCGGCAGTGTGTATCCTGCGTGGAACGCTTTCTACTGTTTTTACGGAGAGCTGGCAACGTTGTAAGGTCGAGGATTGTGAATGATGCAGGTTGTGAGCGTAAACACGTGGTGCGGCTGGGCAAACACCAAAATCAAACTGAGAAGTGTGCATGTCACAGTGTGTGAGTGTAAAAAAACAATAGTCTCTCCAAACAGGAATCACAAAGGACCTGGTGCTATCATGAACTGTCAGGGAATGAACGAAGTCATTTGATTTCCAGAAGAAATTTGAGGCAAAAAGACGCTGTAGTTTATGAAAAAGCCCTGGTGAATTTATTTCTATTTGGGGTTAAAATTCTAATTGTGTTTCCATTACGTCTCGTTGACCAATTGTGTTGATTTACTTTATTTTTTCTGGGGTCCTGCGCTCAATTATCCCTGGTGAGAGTCACTTCCCATTTAGGAATTTCCCTCCTCAGTTGCCAACATAGGAGGAGGTGGGTATAATCCAAGTGTCCATCCAGGCTGTTCCTTAACCATTTCTGTGAGATGATGCAGCTCCAGCGGTGACTGTGGATCTGATTCCCTCCCCCCGCATATTGGCTGACGCACCCGCTCAGTTTTGCAGTTTGCTTTTGGAGGTGTCCGCTCAGTTATTTTGAGATATGCAAATACTAGATTTTTCGATAAAGGTTGTGAACTTGCAAAATACTAGGTCCAACATGTGCACGGAGGAAAAACGCTATGTTCACACCTGTATAGAGGCAGTTTGGAGGCGCTTTAGGATTTAGTTATGTGTGAGAAGACTCGTTTCTTTATTTGGGTCCATCGCATGTCTGAATTTAGACTTTTTTTAAAAAAAGAAACATGCCCCGTCCCCATTCCAAGTTTGAACTGAAACCGCCGCTCTATTGTTACAGGAATTCATATTTATGGCAAATCGCATTTTCACAGCTGAGATTGGAAAGTGTTGGTCAATCTCGGACATAAATCCACAAACTGTCCTCATGTTGGTGCAGGGTTAATCCTTCCAACTGTCTGCTCCGCCTCAGTCTTCCAATAAAACGTTTAGGAGCGTTTTGTTTTGAATTACCAGGATTGGTTAGTTAATGGCTGCAGATCATTTTTGTGCCTTTGGTCCATTTCCTTGTTTACATGTTCTTGTGATTTTTCTTACTTGTCCAGGGGCTTAGTGAACTGGAAAGAAACAATAATAGTGATGAACATTACTGGCTGGGAATTAAGCACACAATGATTAACACTTCAATGAAAATGTTCAACACAGAAACGGACATTATAGCAAACTAATTATTTCACAAAGATAGGATTATAAATTTAACCCTTTCAGAACTAGAGTTGATTGAGCACCACCTTCATTATCAAACTCTCAGTTATATCACTCTCTTACACACCTCACCTTCATTACCAGTAATAACACTCTCTGTTACACCTCACTATCATCACGCTCGTTAACAGCCCCTTGGTAATAACACACTCATTACTGCACCCACTGTCATTATCAGGCTCTCTTTTACACACCAGACCCTCACTCCAAGGCTCCCTGTTGTAACAACACTCTTTATGACATACATCCCGCGCTCATTCTGTTATAACCAGGATCCCCAATGCCAAATCCTCAGTCACAAAAAACAAAACAGAATGCTGGAATTTGCCCAGTGCTATGGCGGATCCGTGAAATAGCATTTCTGACTATAAAAAAACACTCACACTTGTATTAAAGGAAAAACTTACATTTATATAGCGCCTTTCATGACCTCGGTATGTACCAACCAATGAAGTAACTTTTTGCAGTGTAGTCACTGTTCTAATTAAGGAAACTGGGCAGGCAATTTGTGCACAGCAAGCTCCCACAACCCCCAGTGTGATAGTGGTCACATAATCTGTTTCATTGATGTTGGTTGAAGCATAAATATTACCCAGGACACCAAGGAAAATGTGTTCGGGCATATATATGTGTGGGTCCCTTGTCAATGTGTTACAGAAATCACATTCTCTTGCCACAGAATGTTGGTGGGCTTCTGTAAACTACCTTTGAATTGCAGCAGAATTGTAGGAATGCTGGTTAGAGCATTCTGGTAGAAACTCGCCTTCACTCTAAGTTTCTCAGTTCTAGTACTTTGCCTGATACAAGTTCTGCTATCTTAATAAGGTTTTCAGTTAGAACACACCACATCCTAAATTTAAGTGAGAACACTCTTTTACACTCACATACAATTCCAGTATAATGCTCCCAGTTATATTACTGAATACAGCTCCTAAACTTTTGATCTTTCGTTGTGTGCTATACCATGGGTTGTTGCTAGTCGTGTTCACCTTCCTTTACTTGATGCCAACAGGCAATATCCCAGTGATAACCCGCAGCTGGTTCTGCAAAGGTTTGAGCGATTACCCTTTCCAATGTGGGCTGCACTAAACTGCCACAAATAATTGGAAATGAAACAGCGGAGTCTGGTTGTTGAGCTGCGCAGTCTTTTTGCAGATCTGTCCACCACCTCTCCCGCCCACTGATTACTGGCGGAGGCCCAGAACTTGACCATTCATGCCCCATCAGGTTTTGTGTGCTCTACTTGACCATCTAGTTGTCTTTATGCTTTATTAAGCTGGCTGCATGTTAGCAAAATACTAGTGATCAATCTCCAAACGGTCAAAAATCATTAGTCACTGCTGGGGAGCGGCTGATGTTTCTCGACACCCATACAGATGAAACAGTGATCCAGCAGAACTCCGTCACATGTTACCTTAAGGCAAAGCTGGTGGTCACAGAAAGTAACTGTCAATTATTGAAATGTTCGGATAGGAAAGCTGAAAAGAGATGGGGGACGAGAAGAATTTTAGTTCTTTCCACGACTGATTCTTGGCATTTGCTCCTGCAGCTGCAACCTGAATTTGCTACTTTTAATCCAGCTCAAAGCTGGAGCCGCCTCTTTTCCTGAAGTTAGCTTGACATGGCTCTCAATCTGTCGTGTTGAAAGGGTGGTGGGAGTGCGGTTTTCGATGCAACCACTAGGTCAGCTGGCTTGGCTGCTGACTGTTTTCTGAGCAGGACTGCTAACTGCCTCGGCGATCCCGAGTCAAACGAGGCAGCCGACAAAGTGAACCTCTAATTTGATTGGATTGCAATCAGGCTGGACTAATTCAGCTCCCTGCTCACTCCCCTTCCAATCATCGAATGATACAGCACAGAAAGAAGCCATTCGGCCCGTCATACCCATGCCCATGCCCGCTTTTTGATAGAATCATGGAAGGTTTACGGCACTTGGCCCATCGTGTCTGTGCTGGCCGAAAAACGAGCCACCCAGTCTCAGCCCACCCTCCAGCATTTATTCCGTAGCCCTGCAGGTTACATGGACTGAGGTGCATTTCCCCATAGCAATGTAAATTTCTCATTTTTGAAGTGTTTATGCAATATGCTTTTGAAAGCTACTGGCCAAGTCTGCCTAGCTACATGGAGTGTCAGCCTGGCTGCCATTTAAAGGGGCTTTTACATCCTGATAGCATGACTTTCAGGCTGGATGTGATGATGTCATCAAGCCCCCCCACTCACAATGTCAAATAACTGGAAGAATATAAAATGTCTGCACAGTAGTGATATAGTTGGTCAGACTTCCATCTTTGGAACCTGGGTTCAAATGCAGAGCTGATTAATTAGACGAATGGTTCCCCTCTTGTCAGCAGTAAGGATTCTAAGCAAATGACTATGGACAGTCTCAATCCAGTCTCTGTCTACAATTTAATACAATGTGGCACCAAGTTATCAATCTGACTCAGACCACTTGAATACTGAGTGTGGGAATGAAAACATCAGACAGGTACAATAGCAGCTCTCCTCTGGGGCTGGGATTAAGGCAAATTACTCGACATAGTATAGATGAAACTTTGCTCATGCCTCTTGCTTGTACCAGCCCTGACCTGGAAGTACTTGATTGGAGAATGTCAAGAGAGCTTCACTCTGCACCTAATCCATACTGTTATTGATGGAACCATATGCCAATGAATGCTGCCTGAAATCAGTCCAGCAAGTGGACATTATGATCTGGCTATGCTACAACCTGATAAATCCAATGAGAAGAAACTTCTTAACTCTGAGAGTGATGAGAATGTGGAACTCGCTACTGCATGGTGTAGTTGAGGTGAGCAGCATAGATGTGTTTAAGGGGAAACTAAATAAGTTCATGAGGGAGAAAGGAATACAAGGATATGCTGCTAGGGTAAAATGAAGTAAGGTGGGAGGAGGCTCGTCCAGAGCATGTTGGGCTGAATGGCCCGTTTCTGTGCTGTAAAATTCTATGTGAATCTAATTTCAATAATATGGTTCAAAGACTTGTTATGATTCCAAAAATCTTGTCTAACAAGTAATTACTGAGTTTATCCAAAAACATTTGAGAGATATAGATGCCTGCTGCAGTCAACCTTTACATGATTTCTTCTTTATATTGAAGCTGTATATTTACATGCAATCCTCTGCATCATTCTTAACTTGATGTATGGCTGTGATTTACATCAGTGAAAATTGTTGTCATTGCTAAGCATTAATGAATATTATTGAGATTTCTCTGTTCTGCTTTTGCAGTCTCTACACAGGCTCAACACCTTTGTCCCTTCTGAAATATCGAATTAATTGCTAACAAACGGCAGAGCATGAACCTTTACTGAGTTGTAACTCTACTTGTGAAGGAAGGTCCAAAGCTGGGTCATAAGTTCAGGGTTGTATGGCTGACAGTAAGAAGTATCTCTTTATACAGAGGATGCTCAACAGCTGAAGCCGGTTACCAAAGAGGGTGGTTGGGACCAAGGCACTGGACTTACTTAAGAAGAATGTTCGAATAAGTAGGATGGAAAAGCCTTGTTCATGCAAACTTCTCTTGTAACCTTAACTGAATAGAATGAAACTCCTCATATAGTGAAGCTACTGCCCACTTATAGTGAAAATGATATATGTACATTCAATGTCATGGTGTACTTAATTTAAAAAGCTAAATGGCAATGATTTAGTTTAAAATTGCCATCAGATTTTGCAAAAGAGGCAATAAACCTTGATGAAGCACTCCCTGGTGGCTTTGTTGATAAATGTTGTAGCTGGTGTGATGCAGCAATGCATGGAGCAAGAGGTTCCCTGGTTCAATTCTTGGTCTGTGCTTCGTTAACTGATCTCACATTCAGAGCAACTGGGACACTACAATGCCCCCAGCACCGCTGTCTGAGGGAGGGGGACAAAGTCATTCAGAAATCTGGTTTCTAATCGCTGGTGCTAGAAGGTGTGCAGATTGACTGAGAACAGTACTGGGCTTGGCTTTGCTGCCTCCAATTTTGAACAGTTGTTGGAAGACTAATTGTCCATGAAAGCAATAAAACCAATTCCCAATCCTGTTCACTGTATAGGCTCAAACACAAATGGGGCAAATTTAACCTAACATGTTCATCGGGAAATTGACGGGATGGGGTGCAATATTAATTTTAAACACCATCTAATTTTATTGCCCTTTTGAAGATAGTGGAGAATAATATTGAGCGAGGTGTGAAACTGGGAGTTCACCTTATCCCATGGGTTTCCCCTAGGACAGCTCTGTTAAAGTTATACCCCAAAGTTTCTTTCTGGGCTCGGTGCTTGATAGATTTCTGCTTTTTAAAATTCTGGTTCTCCTATCTCTACAGAGGAACCACTCCTCTGACAATTTTCCAAGCCTATTTAAAATTAAAGCCTCTTAGGATGCTTTTCACATTGGCAGAGCTGACCTCCTATTCGGGATGCTCTGCTACCAGTGGAATTGACTGAGCTTCTGCTCAGTCACTGGAAGAAGCTGCGGCAGAGAAGTCATACTTGTGACAATTGCCCAGGCTCTAGTTAAGATACAATGGAAAGGGGGCTATGCTTTCTCAGTGATGCATAAACTCCTTATGGATGCTGCTTTGGTTTTTGTTTTTTGTGTGAAAAATGTCAGAGATTCACACTGACTGCCTGTATTGTAAAGCTACAGCCTCCAGTGAGGGATATTTGCAATTGAATTCCCATGTCTTGCTGTAAAGGGGTAGGTGAGGGGGAAGGGAGGAAGAATGCCCATGAAAACCAAAGGGGTATTATTCAAGTGCTCTTCCATTAGAAAAGGAATTGGGATCAAGACTGATTAGCGTCTTAGGTGTTCTTTGACACAAGAACTATAGCAACAGGCATGGGCAGGAACAGAATGTGAAAGGTCCATGGACATGGTGAAAATAACTGTGCCAAACAAATTGAAATTTACATGGGGCTGTGCCTGGGTCGAGTAATGAGTAAACTGGGCTTTTTGTTAAGGGCTGTTGTGTTTTATTGAAGTCCTTTTTAAAGAGACTGTCCCATGATTCTCCTTTTTACTGATTTCTGCTCCACATCACAACATCCAGTTGAAGTGGGAGCTTCGTTTGGATCTATCCTAGAAACCTGGAATAAAATATAGTGGAACATCTGCTGACTGAACTTTGGAAATTGCTCAGTCTGTTCTGAAAAATATTTTATTCAGGGTTGTTGACCAATTCTGTTAGTCTGACAGCTGAGATTTTCTGATAAACCCTTTTTAAAATGCTGCTAATGCAGCATAACTGAAATCTTCACAGTCTCCCCTTCCCTCCTTCTCATTAGGATTTTTCTTTTGTCTTGGTGCAGTTGGGTATTTTAGGATAAATTTCCCATTTACGTTCTCCTGGGTGCAGACTCTTGCTCACTGGAACCGCCTATTTGGAAATAATTTAATTTCTTGGAAAATCAGAGGCTGTGTCCACACAATTCTCCCAATATGTGCCCTAGGTGGAGGAGGCTCCGTGCTGGGAGCACGGAATCAGAAATTGTACCCTTTTGCTCACTATGTACAAATACAATGGGCTATGCAGCCAGTATAAAGCCATGCTAGATGTGATAACACATCAGAGATGGGGCTATAATCTTTGAGCTTGATTCTGCAACCCGTGCGCACCATTAGCTGTGCTCCACAGTAATGGCGGGTTGGTGGAAATGGTTATTCTGATTGATAAAGTAGTGTTACCTGTTTCTAAATTCAGATGCTCAGTTGGCAGTGGTAGGTGCATATGGCTTCACCCTCTGTACTTTGTCCAGGGGTATTATTGAGTTTGATGGCTCCTCTTGTCCCTAGAGTTCATGGCGACTCCCATTTTACCCTTTTAGTTTAGCATCCCCATTTGTGGGGGAATAATGTGGAGATAATGGGGAAAGGGTCTTGTATAGGCCTCGATTAAGGGGAGTCCAGATTGCTTGCTGCTTTTCCAGTCCTTTGCTAAACTAAAAATTACTTTGTCTGACTATCCATGTTTCATAGGTGCTTTGTCCACATATTTAGTTGGGACACTTTGCCCAGCTGAGATGGGACATCTTAATGCTAGATATTTAGATGAATTTTCTCTTTTATTTGATGCCCCTGCATCATTCATGACTTCCTTCCCACTTCCTTGCAATAGGACACCGGAAGGAACCGGCTACTTCGGCCTTTGTGAAGGAGGCGTCTTTTGACCCAGACAGAAAGTCGCTTGGGATGAAAGCGGACTTCCCTGTGGGGAGTTCACTACCTCCAGGGCAATCCACCTATGCAGTGCAGATCATTGAAATACAGACCAGTATTTGAATGAGGCCACAGACAAACTTCACTGTTGCAATCTTGTGGTATCTGTGCTTCTTTTGACTGAGAGTCAGGCTCCTCAGTTTATTGAAGTAGCTTCCATTTATATAACACCTTTTTTTTAACAGACTCTGAGCCTTTGTGGAGGAGTTAAAAGTGGTGGCCGAAGGCTTGGCTGAAAAGATGGGTTTTTAGGTCACTTTTGATGATGAAGAGAAGTAGAAATGTTGCGGTTGGTGGCTTGGGGCAGGGGGAGTTCCGAAGAGTACGGCCGAGCTTTCACCACTTTCTTTTGCATAAATTGTACAAGAGAAATTCACAGACACTGGGGCATGTTACTGAGTTTTACTTTTCATCAGTGACTTGACTGGACATGTGACAGCAGTGATTTGCCTATTATTACAGCGGTTTATTTATTGACTGCGTTTAAATTAGCCTAAGCACGCTGCTTGGTTACATTTCAGTTTTGTGAAATTGACTTACAATTAGCAAGCTGATTGTTGAGAAAGGGAGTTCAGGGGATTCTCTTTTATGTGACTTGCTTGCATTATTTTTTCATCTTTGATGGTATCCCATATCCTGCACCCTGAGAGGCTTCTTCAAAAGATTATTGAGTGACAGTCGATGTTGCTGCCTTTGCCTAGTGTTGCCATTTTCTCACCCCTTGATATAGAGATATATCCAGCTGTGAGGAGACCAAAACTAGGGGCCATATATCTAAGGTAGCCACCAATACATCCAATAGAGAATTAAGGAGAAAATTCTTTACCCAAATAATTGTTAGAATGTGGAACTCGCTACTATAAGGAGTGGTTGAGGTGAATATCATTGATTTATTTAAAGGAAAATTAGATAAGGACATGAGGGAGAAAGGAATAGAAGGATAAGCTGATAGGGTTAGATGAAGAGTCATGTGGGAGGAAGCTTGTGTAGAGCATAAATACTGGCATGGACCAGTTGAGCCAAATGTCCTGTTTTTTCTGTAAATGCTATGTAATGCTGTGTCTCCTGTCAGTGCTGATTCATGCTGGGTTATGGTTCCATGGGTGCTTGTAATGTTCCAATACCTAGCCCAAGTGGCCATTCCTGACAGGTGATCTTAGACAGTGAGTGTTAGTTGACTGCTCAACTGCATAAGCCATCATAGCCCAGCCTGCAATTGATGTCATTCTCACGTGTGAACTATCTAACGGGGTCATGGATGTGTAAACCCTAGCTGACTGTTTGCCTCTTCCCTGGTTCAGGGATATTTGAACGCATTTATAGTGCTACAGCTATTACCCCATTGAGCTTATCTAACTCTGGACATAGCAGCGTTGAGCTTGTGACATTCCTCGATGAAACGGCTCAGCATTACACTGGGCGGTGTCTTTATTAAAAGAGAAGAAAGAGGAAACTTGTATTTATATAGCACTTTATAACATTCCTAGGAGTCTCAAAGTGCTTCAGAACCAATTAATTACTTTTCTTGTGTAGTCACTCTTGTTATTGTAGAAACACATTGCAGCCAATTGCTCCACAGCAACATCCCACAAACAATGAATGAGTCAAATGAACACTTAATCACTTTATTGTAGTGTCTGAGAGACAAATTTTGGCCAGGACACCAGGAGGATTCCCAATATTTCTTCAAACAGTGCCATAAGATTCAAACAGGCAGGGAGATCTGCTAGTGCTGTTGGGGAGGGTTTAAACTAGCTTGTCAGGGGGATGGGAACCTGAGGGGTAGCTCAAATTGGAAGGAAGTAAAGCTGGTTACAGGAGGTCGAAAAGTAGCAAGCAACATCCGAAGGCAGGCGAAACAAAGGCAAGCATCAACTAGACTTAGAGTGCAGAATACTATCAAGCAGACAAGGTTAAGAGCACTCTACCTGAATGCATGCAGCATTCGCTACAAGGTAGATGATTTAAAGGCACAAATAAAGGTAAATGAGTATGATCTAATTGCCATAACGGAAACGTGGCTACAGGGAGACCAAGATTTGGAACTGAATATTCAAAGATACTTGACATTGAGGAAGGACAGGCAAAAAGAAAAAAGGAGATGGTTTTGCACTGATAATAAGGGATGGAATCAGTACATTAGTAAGGGAGGATCTCAGATCAGAAGAACAAAATATGGAATCTGTTTGGGTGGAGCTAAGAAACAGCAAGGGGCAGCAAACATTGGTAGGAGTTGTTTATAGGCCACCAAGCAGTAGTGATAGTGTGGAGCATGGTATTAATCAGGAGATTAGAGAAGCATGTAGCATGGGTAATACAGCAATCATGGGTGATTTCAATCTGCATATAGATTGGGTAAACCTAATGAGCACTAATGGTGTGGAGGACGAGTTTCTGGAGTGTGTTAGGGATGGTTTTCTAGAACAGTATGTTGAGGAACCAATGAGGGAACAGTCTATTTTTGATCTAGTATTATGTAATGAGAAAGGGCTAATTACGAATCTTGTTGTAAAAGAACCTTTAGGGATGAGTGCCCATAATATGATAAAATTACATTATGTTTGAAAGTGAGGTAGTTCTGAAGCCAGGCTGTTAAATCTGAACAAAGGAAATTATGAAGGTATGAGGGGAAAATTGGCTGAGGTGGATTGGGAAAATACATTAAAAGGTATTACAGTACATATGCAATGGATAGTCTTTAAATAATTATTACATAGTTTACAGCAACTATACATCCCTTCAAGGCACAAAAACCCCAAAGGAAAGGCAGTCAACCGTGGCTAACAAAGGAATTTAAGGATTGTATAAGATGAAAAGCAAAGACCTATAAAGTTGCCAGAAATAGTAGTAAATCTGAAGTTTGGGAGGATTTTAGAAAACAGCAAAGGAAGACCAAGAAACTGATAAAGAAAGGGAGAATGGAATGTGAATGTAAACTAGCAAAAAACATAAAAACGAACTGTAAAAGCTTCTATAGATACGTAAAAAGTAAATATTTGGCTAAGACAAATTTGGGTCCATTACAATCAGCGTCAGGAGAATTTATAATGGAAAATAGAAAAATGGCAGAGAAGCTATATGATTACTTGGTGTCTGTCTTCATTGAGGAAGATACAAGAAATCTCCCAGAATTAGAGATCCAAGGGACTAGCGAGAATGAGGAATTGAAGTTTTTAGTTTTTTAGTTTTAGAGATACAGCACTGAAACAGGCCCTTCAGCCCACCGAGTCTGTGCTGACCATCAACCACCCATTTATACTAATCCTACACTAATTCCATATTCCTACCACATCCCCACCTGTCCCTACCACCTACCTATACTAGGGGCAATTTATAATGGCCAATTTACCTATCAACCTGCAAGTCTTTGGCATGTGGGAGGAAACCGGAGCACCCGGAGGAAACCCACGCAGACACAGGGAGAACTTGCAAACTCCACACAGGCAGAACCCAGAATTGAACCCGGGTTGCTGGAGCTGTGAGGCTGCGGTGCTAACCACTGCGCCACTGTGCAATTAGTATTAGTATGAAGGTTACATTTGAGAAATTAATGGGGCTGAAGGCTGAACAGTCCCTGGGACCTGATATTCTACATCCCAGAGTGTTAAAAGAGGTAGCTATGGAGATAGTGGAGGCATTGGTGATCATCTTCCAAAATTCTATAGATTCTGAAGTGGTTCCTGCAGCTTGGAAGGTAGTAAATGTCACCCGACTATTTAAGAAGGGAGGGAAAGAGAAAACAGGGAATTACAGACCTGTTAGCCTTACATCAGTCATTGGGAAAATGCTAGAATCTATTCTGAAGGATGTGATAAATGGACCCTTGGATGATCTGATTGGGCATAGTTAACATGGATTTATGAATGGGAAATCATGTTTGACGAACCTGTTGGAGTTTTTTGAGGATGTTACTAATGGAATTGATAAAGGAGAGTTGGTGGACGTAGTATACTTGGATTTTCAGAAGGCTTTTGATAAAGTCCCCCACAGGGCGGCACAGTGGCACAGTGGTTAGCACCGCAGCCTCACAGCTCCAGCGACCCGGGTTCAGTTCTGGATACTGCCTGTGCGGAGTTTGCAAGTTCTCCCTGTGTCTGTGTGGGTTTCTGCCGGGAGCTCCGGTTTCCTCCCACCTCCAAAGACTTGCAGGTTGATAGGTAAATTGGCCATTGTAAATTGCCCCGAGTGTAGATAGGTGGTAGGAGAATGTAGGATTAGTATAATTGGGTGGTTGTTGGTCGGCACAGACTCGGTGGGCCGAAGGGCCTGTTTCAGTGCTGTATCTCTAAAATAAAAATTTTTTAAAAAGGAGGTTGGTTAGCAAAATTAAAGCACATGGGATAAGAGGTAATGTACTGACATGGATTAACAATTGTTTAGCAGGCAGAAAACAGAGAGTAGGAATAAACGGGTGATTGTAGCGTTGGCAGGCTGTGACTAGTGGATTACCGCAAGGATAAGTACTTGGGCCCCAGCTGTTCACAGTATATATCAATGATTTGGATGTGGGGACCAAATGTGATGTTTCCAAGTTTGCAGATGGCACAAAACTAGTTGGGATTTTGTGTTGTGAGGAAGATGGACAGCTGCTTCAAGGGGATTTGGACAGGCTAAGTGAATGGGCAAGAACATGGCAGATGGAATATAATGTGGAAAAATGTGAGGTTCTCCACTTTGGTAGGAAAAACAGATGTGCAGAGTATTTCTTAAATGGTAAGAGATTAGAAAGTGTAGATGTACAAAGGGACCTGGGTGTCCTCGACAATAAGTCACTGAAAGCTAACATGCAGATACAGCAAGCAATCAGGAAGGCTAATGGAATGTTAGCCTTTATCACAAGAGGATTTGAGTACAGGAGTAGCGAAGTCTTGCTTCAATTGTATGGAACCTTGGTTCGACCGCACCTGGAGTAACTGTGTGCAGTTTTGATCCCCTTACCTTAGGAAGGATATTATTGCCATAGAGGGAGTGCAACAAAGGTTTACCAGACTTGTTCCTGGGATGGTGGGACTGTCCTATGAAGAGAGATTGGGGAAACATGGAGTGTATTCGCTAGAGTTTCGAAGCATGAGAGGTGATCTCATTGAAAGCTACAAAATACTTAAAAGGATAGACAGGGTAGATGCAGGTAAGCTGTTACCCCTAGTTGGGAAATCTAGAACCAGGGGACATAATTTAAAAATAAGGGGGAAGCCACTTAGGACTGAGATGAGGAGAAATTTCTTTACTCAGAGGGTTGTGAATCTTTGGAATTCTCTACCCCAGAGGGCTGTAGAAGCTCAGTCATTGAGTATGTTTAAAGCAGACATTGACAGATTTCTAAATACCAACGACATAAGGGGAGATGGGGATAGTGTGGGAAAAAGGCATTGAAGTGGATGATCAGCCATGATCGTATTGAATGGTGGAGCAGGCTTGATGGGCTGAATGGCCTACTCCTGCTCCTATGTTCCTATGGGGCCTCGATGTAATGCTTGAAAGAGTCATTTAAGGCACAGAAGGAGGCCATTTGGCCCATCGAGTCCATACCAGCTCACCGCACAGCAATCCAGTCAGTCCCGTTACCCCGCTCTATCCCCATAGCCTGCAAGTTTATTTCCTTAAAGTGCCCATCCAAATTCCTTTTGAAATCATTGATTGTCTCTGCCTCCACCACTCTCATAGGCAGTGAGTGTTCCAGGTCATTACTGCTCACTGCATAAAAAAGTTCTTCCTCACATCCCCTCTGCATCTCTTGCCCAAAGCCTTAAATCTGTATCCCTAGTCCTTGTGCCATCAGCTAATGGGAACAGTTTTTTTTTTGTCTTGCTTATAATTTTGTACACCTTGATCAGATTTCCCTGCAATCTCCTTTTGCACCAACAAGAACAATCCCAGTTTCTCTAACCTAACCTTGTAGCTAAAATCCCTTATCACTGGAACCATTTATGTGAACCAAGGCATCTCCAGCAATGTAGCACTCCCTCAGTAATTAATAGATTGTCAGCTGAGATCATATGCTCAAGTTCTAGAGCGGGGCTTGAACCCACAACTTTCTGGCTCGGGGAATACAATGTTACTAGTGAGCCAAGCTGACAGATAGCCATTGGAGAAACTCTGACCACTTGGAATCTCATTTCACCAATAGTGGGAGGCTAATACAAGAATTAAAGACGAACTCCCCCCAACCCCCACGAACTCATTCATTTGTAGAACTCCCTCCTCCCACACCACTCCCCCTTGCCTTCAGCTAGCACCTTGCTTTGTCTTGGCACTGCGGAAAGGAATAACCAAAATAGGCATAGGGGTTGACGGGGTGTGATGTCGGGAGGGGAGCAGGAAGGGAGTAAATAGGAAAGAGCTTTCCAGCGCACTTTCCATTAACATTCCCAGTTGTCCCTGCTGGAATTCCTACTCATTTCATTATCGGCATAATGTAACTTTTTATTGTCAGTTCTCACCTATTGTCCTTTTTCAAACAGCCTCTTTCACATCGACTTTATCATCATTACCCTGTCAGACCCGTCAGGTACAACTGCTCTCAGCTGCTCCTTATAAAGTGTCAGTGCAATCCGAATCTCCATAAAACTAGGGCAAGGAGTGACGGCACTTATTTCACACATATTATTTCGAAAAGTTTCATCTTCTACCTCCCCTCAGAGAAATGCATCAGATGTGCTTGAGTGAAACCTGGCTTTGTCCCTTCACTATCTCATAAGGTCTTCAACCGTAAATTTCTTTATTGTCCTCTTCATCCCCATGTTGGCACACATCTTTTTCTCAGCAGTTTGGCTTTCTTTCTTGTCAACAGTCAGTTTCAATGCAGTCTTGTGGTACAACCCCGCCCCAAATAAACCAAGGAAGCTTAAAAGCCACAGGGCTTTAACTTAATTGTTTTTAGATTCAGTTTTCACCTGACCTGAAGAGAGAATTTGCATTATTATAGTGCCTTTCATAACCTCGGGACATCCCAAAGTGCTAGTAATATTAGTTGAAGGTTAAATATTGGCTGGGATAACGCCCCTGCTCTCCTTCAAATTGTGCCATGGGTTTTTTTATATTCATCTAAAGAGGGCAGATGGATCCTTGATTTAACATCTCATTTCATGCCCTCACTGCTGTACTGAAGTGCCAGCCTAGATTCTGTGCTCAAATCTCTGGACTGGAACTTTGACCCAAAACCTGCTGACTGAGAGGCAAGAGTTCTACCTACTGAGACATAGCCAGCACTGTAGGTGAGAATTTGTGGTGAGATATGTTTCTACAGGTGATCTCAGACTTATGGTACCTCATCGAAGTGGCTATTTGACTAGACATTGAGTATCATCAGGGTATTTGAGCCTGGTTGTCAATCCTAATATCCCAAGTTTTAATTTTGCAGTAAAGGTTGCTGGATAGCATTCTGGTGTGGAAACAGTGGCCATTTTTCTTTCCTCCTCATCTTCGGTTGCAAAGTTGATTGGAGCAGCTCTGCCTCTGCCGCGCTTGAGATCAACCAACGACAGAATGGGTTCCAAACTGGTCTGTGCGATTTTGCACTACCCATGCTCACTCATTGTGTAATCAGGCTACAGGCTTCTCAGTTTCCCTTACACTGTTTGTACGAAACCGGCAGTCTGCTCCCTCTCTGATGCTTGTTGAAATGGGAGTGAGAGCTCAGTACTGGAGTATTGACCAGTTATTGAACGATCTGCAGTTACTGCACCCTCAGGATCACTGATATGGCCACCAGAGTGAGAACAGCAAGGGCGGTAATACATAGTGACGCTATTTTGAAAGAGCTTTTTATATTTTCTAACACACCCGCGACCCATCAATATCATGCTCCAATTATGCAGAAGATTTCTCAAATAATTAGCACAGATGCACTGTATACTTGAGCAGTTTTATCCATCTTTTACATTGCAAATTTTAGCTTGTGCCAGACTCTTAGCATAAGATGCAACTGCGACTTCAAGCAGGAACTGGCAAACACGGTGCCAGGCTGGTGGTGCAATTATCAGGTGCCATTTTTCATGAGCTTCCTAATGTGGAGAAGGTCGGCATTGTCGAGCGACGTTTTGCTTAATGCAGGACAATCGATAGCACAATGTGCACATTTAGTCATTTATTCGAAGTGCGCAGTGTAACAGAACATGTGTCTTCACCCCTGAGGCCTGGGTTCAACTTAAACCAGACAGATGGGGTGAAAGCTGTTACTTTTTGCATTTAAATACTTCATTTATGCAGCCTCAGTCTAGTTTGTGTTGATACAAATCTACAGTACAAATTGCATTCCCCTCCCCCACCCCACTATTGACTATTCACAATAGTGAAAAGAAACAACAGAACAACTTAGATTGCAACAAAGAGCTTTTGGTTAAGGTGTCAGCCTGGATCATTGGTAGTGCCCTTCCCTTTGAACAAAAGGTTGAGGGGGGGGGGGGGGCGGTGGGGTCAAGCCCCACTCCAGAAACTTGAGCACAGTTTCTAGCTTCAGTGCTGTACTTGAGTGCTGCATTGTTAGAGGTGCTATCTTTCAGCTGAGAGGTTAAACTGAGGCCCTGCCTGCCTTTTCAGGTGGAAGGAAAAGATCCCACGGCACTACTTTGAAGATCAAGAGAATTCTGGCCAGTATTTATCTCTTAACTAGCACTTTAAAAAAAGGCAAAAGCAAAATACTGAGGGATGCTAGAAATCTGTAATAGATATAGGAAATCATTAGCAGGTCTGGCACTGTATAAAGAGAAATGATCTGGTCATTTATCTCAGTGCTGATTGTGGGATCCTGCTGTGTGCAAATTGGCAGCAATGTTTCCATAGCTGATAACAATGACTATACTTCAAAAGTACTTCAATAGCAGTGAAGAGCTTTAGAACACCCTAAAGTTGTGAAAAATACTAGATGGAAAGATATATAGCACAGAAGGAGGTCATTTTTTTTTCTTTTCTTTGAAATGCACATTAGAGAACGAGGCCTTCAAGAGGTGGACCCTCAAGTATTTATTTGTGTGGTGCACTTGTACACGGGTCATTTTTTGACCTTGTACTGCTGACAGAGAGCCCTGCTGCTAGGAGTATGTATTGGAAATTTGAGCATGGAATTTTCCAACCAACCAGTTGGAAAGTCATTCGCAGCAAATCACTCGACTTACAGAATGTGCACCCGGTGCCCGAGGTGACCTGCCACTAGCGCAAAGTCAGAAAGTTAGTTCTGCAGGGTGATGTTATTGACAATAGATGGCACCACCGCTGGCAGCAGCCATTCTCCATTCTTCTTTGGTAGTATCTTTGACCATGAGGGCCATTAGTACCAATCCTGATCTTAACATAGCCACACACCAGATAGTAGTCAGGCGCAGGAATCTTTGGCTGAGTGTCCTGCAGTCAGTGAGGCAAGTTATATCCCTTTGTACAAACTAATGACTACTTTTCGGATGGCCCAAAAAGGAAGAACTAAGTGCCCCTAATGATGGAGGGGAACCACTAATATATGGTAACAAAAACTTTGAAGGAAACTTAACAATTCAAATTAAATAACATTCTTGGGGGTGATGATGCAGTCCAGTCCGCCCGGTGCCCACCAGTCACGCAGGGCCTCAAGCGTACCAGTGGATACCACACGCTCTTTCGCCATGGACAGCCGGATGCAGAGGTAGCCGTGGAAGAGAGGCAGGTAGTCGGGCTGAACGACCCCCTCAACCATCTGCTGCCTGGACCTTTTTATGGCCACCTTGGCCAGGCCCAACAGCAGTCCCACGAGGAGGTCCCTCGACCTGCCCACTCGCCTCTGCACCGGGTGGCCAAAGATCCAGAGTGAAGGACTGAAGTACAGCCAGAACTTGAGGCGCAGCCCCTTGTGGTCAGTTATAGCCAGCTCATCTCCACCTTCACTGAAATCAGTTAATACAGTAGAAATCAGAGATGAGGCCTGGTACCTTGCTGGTCATTGGGGCACAAGGAATGGGGAGGTTGGGGCCAGGCTGTCCACAATTTTCTGACTTCAGCTGTCTAGGGCAGAAACTCTGGAATCCCCTCCTTCTACCTCTCCAACTCTTTTTCCTCGTTTAAGATGCTCCTTAAAACCAAAAGTGTTTCTTTTAACCAAGCTTTCGGTCACCTATCCTGCAGTCTCCTTCTTTGGACCATTGTCAGTTATTGTGCTTTGATTACTCTTCTGTGAAACATCTTGGGACTTTTTACAATGCTAAAGGCACTATATAAATGTAAGTTGTGGTTGCTGTTTTTGTTTGGAAAGCAGTGGGCACTGTATGCCTGAGTTTCTGAAATACGTTCATGGTGTCAAGGGTCCCCACTGGCACTGCAAGATTGTGACATTGCTTCGAAGGTGAGCAGGCTGCCTACCCCTTTTACCAGCTTACAGATGCAGTATCCAAAGATGCCTGGGAGACCAAGCTCAAGGCATGTAATATCCCTGTTGACATGAGGCTGGTGAAGCCGCATTACCACGCTCCCCGCGTACTAGCATCTCTCATTTGAAAAATAAATGACTACATGAGTTGAGAAGACAGTAACAGCTTGCAGAACCCGCACCAAGTGCTAGTGACCATCCAACTCTGACCAGATGCTTCTATGCTGGGGCCACTGAGAGGCGAGTGGTCTACTGATCGATGGATTTAACAGGCAAGTGGAGGCATTTTTAATAAGCTAGCCATCCATAGTACGAAGAGAAAACTACATACATACCACAGCATGGAGCACCACAGGTTCTAACATCACAGTCAAATTACTGAGCAATATATGAACCCTTACAGCAGGGAGACTGACAGATGAGCAGCCATGGCATCAATAATTGGGAGTGCTTTATGTTCAGATCAGGAATGCCTGTAATTGGGAATGCTGAGTCTGAAACCGTTCAGTCAGGGCTGTGCTGGGATGTGGCACACATTAATCTCCATCAATAGCAACTAAAACATGTGCTCGCTCTATTCTGTTTGCGAGTTGCCCTTAAAGCAAAACCCCAAATTATTTCAGTTGTGAGTGGCAATTGCCAAGCAGCCACTCTACAAGACAAGGAGTCCATAAATATTCTAGAGCCGTGTTCTTCAAGTATAGCTCCTTGTGTTGTGTGGACTTTTCTTGGGGGTATTGTTTAATGTACTACACAGCCGATGTTCCTTAGGGAGTATTTGTAGTGTTGAGGTCAGCTGCAAGCCTACGATTTCCATTGAGATAATGAAGAGACTACGATGGTCCGAAATTTAATTTGGAGACAGAAAATCTGCTGAATCTGGAATATGTTTGGGTCTTTTATATGGATGGGATTTAACCCCTTCATTTATCTTTTTTTTACAGCTCTGAGTCTCATTAACAACAATAACAACAATTTGCATTAATATAACACCTTTAACATTGTGTGGGTCCCAAGGTGCTTCACAGGAGCATTAGCAGACAAAATTAGATACCGAGCTACATATAAAATATTAGGACAGGTGACCGGATGCTTGGTCAAAAAGGGAGGTTTTAAGGAATGCCTTAAAAGGAGGAAAGAGGTGTATAGAGGTTTGGGAGGGGGAGCGTAATTCCAGATTTAAGGCCTAGATGGATGAAGACACAGCTACCAATGCTGCAGCAAAGGGAATTGAGGATGCTTAAGAGGCCAGAATTGGAGGCAGACAGAGATCTCAGTGGGTTGTAGAGCTGGAGGAGATTACAGAGATAGGGAGGGGTGAGGGCATGTTAGAATCTGAACACGAGGCTGGGAATTTTTAGATTGAAGCATTACAGGACCAGGAGCCAATATAGGTCCGTGAATGAGACTTGGTGCATGTTAGGATATAGGCAGCAGAGCTTTCGATGAATTGAAGTTTACTGAGGATGGAAGGTGGAAAGCCTGCCAGAGGCACATGGAACAGTTGAATGTGGAGCTAATGAAAGCATGAATGAGGGTTTCCACAGCAGACGGACAGAGGCCATTCCTTATGCCACTAAGAAATTGGGGTACGTTTCTATCTTAAATGTTCTGTATAATTGCGAGCTGTTATGATATTTCTACAGACATGTCTCTAGTCAGGCTCCTTCCATTGTAGTCTGCAGTCAGCAGTTCAGTGGCAATTTCCTTACAGGGATTTTGGGACACACTGCGGTCTTTTTTGTTAAACATCATTTCCTAGGAATTAAACAGTTTCTCAATGCCAGAAGCAGAATTGATTTGGAATACTGTAATCATGAACAAAGCAAAGCAAAGCCCAGAGGGATGCTGAGCAAGCCGAGGTGCTTTTACTGATGAAATCTCCAGGGATTAAAGGAATAAAGGGGTTATTAGGCAGCAACCATGAATAAGGTGTAAGCAACTCATTAGTATGTGTTGGGCAATGCTACTTTTTCCAATTATTTTGAACTGTTCCATCGCTTTCCCTTTGTTCATTTATTTTATGAGTTTTTGATCTCATCTACATGAGGAATATTAATGCTGTAGAATTAAACACATTCATACTTCAGGCATCCAGCACCACTATCTGACACTGCCAGGTCAGGGAGAGAATGGTTCAACATAATGTTTTGTACAGAATAGTCGTTGAGTTTTCACCAGGTCTTTCTACAAGTACCTCACTCCCTGAACAGAGAGATCAGTAAGAATTTAGTAGTTGATGATCTGTCCAACTTGACCAACATCATCCAGCAAAAAAAAAACGATAACAGCATTAGCGTATAATTTCAGAGCACAGAAACAGGCCATTTGGCCCAGCTGGTCTCTGCTGGTGTTTATGCTCTACGCAAGCCTCCTCCCACCTTACTTCATTTCGCTCTATCAACATATCCTTCTATTCCTTTCTCCCTCATTTCCTTATCGAACTTCCTGTTAAATGCATCAATGCTATTTTCCTCTACCACTCCATGTAGCAGCAAGTTGCATGTTCTCACCACATAAACCAAAATGGTGAGGGCCATTCCAGACAATCTCCTATGTTGCACATGCAGAGTGAGGCCTAGGCAGTGGGAGACACCACCAATGGTAGGGTGAAGGAAGGAGGAGCGCACAAGAGTCAGGAGAATTGAGAGTTAATAGGGTGCAGTGGGGTGTTGTCGGGCAGTAGCAGGTTACAAGAGAAAGTTGGGGGGAAAGGCCATGGAGGGATTTAAACACATGGATGAGAAGTTTTTAATTGAGGTATTGGGAGCGTGAGAACAGTTGGTTAGTCATTATGCTCTCTTTACTCTGGCCCAGTGGGGCTAATGCTGACTTTGTGCCATAATGTAAAATAGGTGAGCTCAGTGGAATTAAAAATTGGAAGGGATGTAAAATCCATTTGCACTATGGCACAAAATCAAAATCTACCCCACTAAGTGCCTCAGCCCCAGTTACAGGAGAACATCTCCTACTAGCTTTAGTTATCACATCAGCCAACCTGTGGTCTCTCTGAAACTGTCTTTTATGTAGTCAGTGAAATGTTTGCCCATTCAGTGCCAACCACAAGCCTAGTCCAGCTGATGATAACCCTGATATAAAGGTGGCCACATCCAGCAGAGCCTTTTTTTCACCAAGAGAATAAAATGAGCCTTTGCTTTAGATTAAATGGAATTCAGTGAAACACTCCCTTTCAGCGACACATAAGCAAAATGGATACATTTTGTTTATGTTTAATAGCTTTTATTTTTCTAGTACTCTTGACACAGCAGTTAATTGTGAGGATGCAGATGAAATGTTTGTACTGTTGAACTCCACAGCTCTGAGTGAATTCATGTCCTTGTTTAGTTCTGTCTGAGTGTGTGATTAGAGGCTGCTGGTAATCTTTGAAAGTTGGATTGCCGGCTGTTGCAGCTGCTGATTAATTATTCCTGCTAATTTGTTTGTGTGTGAGCCAATCCCTAATGGCACTCTTGACTAGTATTTTATTCTCTGCTGTGATTTGAGTGCCATTTCCTTCCCTTGTTTTTAGGGCCTCAGCAAGGGCATTGACCCAGCAAGCTGGCTCAAGTAGCCTGAGTGTCAGCTTCCTGTATCCGGGTGGAAGGCAATCTCCTAGTCGACAGCTCTTAAAAGAGCTTTAGCACCAGTGTCAGCCATCACTCAGTAGCTAGTCCTCTTCCTTCTGAGCCAAAATGTTGTGGGTTCAGTTCCCACTCCACAAACATGAGCACATGATCTGGACTGACACTCCAGTGCATTTACTGAGGGAGCTCTGCAGTGTTGGAGGTGCTATCTTTCAGATGAGATATTAAACCAAAGTCCTATGTGCCCTCCTTGGTACTATTTGAAGCAGGGAAGTTGTCTCATGTGTCCTGTTCAATATTTATCTCTGAACTAACACCTATTAAAACAGATTAGTTTGTTATCACATTGCTGTTTGTGAGATCTTGCTTTGGGCAAATTGGTTGCATTTCCTACATTACAAAAGTAACTACACTTCAAAAGTACTTTGTTGGCTGTAAAACATTTTGGGACATTCTGAGGGCATGAAAGACATGATATAAATGCCAATCTTTCTTTCATGTCTCCCTGACATAATGGCAGGAGTCACGTGAGAGTGAGTGGGTACCTTCATCTGCCAATTTCTGTCCCACCCTGTGGAAAACTGCTTAGCTAAGGCATGACTAAGATCAGCAACTCAGAGGTGTCACTGGAGGAGGGAGCAATGCACAATGTGCTTGGGGCTTTAATGAGTTGTGCTGTGATGCTCTACTCCTTTTTAAATTGAGAAGCCTAGATGAAAGCCAAAGACTTGCAGGTTGTTAGGTAAAATTGGCCATTGTAAATTGCCCCTCGTGTAGGTAGGTGGTAGGAGAATGGTGGGGATGTGGTAGGGAATATGGGATTAAGTAGGATTAGTATAAATGGGTGGTTGTTGGTTGGCACAGACTCGGGGGGCCGAAGGGCATGTTTCAGTGCTGTATCTCTAATTAAATAAAAAATAAATAACAAGACCCATAGTGCAGCACAACACAAAGACTTGGAAGGAAGGCTCAAGTAGGTACTTGACATGTAACTCACGCTTGTAAGATGTAAGGGGGGAGGAAGACCTAGGGAGTTGCACATATTAGAGGTCCCGGGAAAGCGTGTGTTGGAACTGAGACAATATCGTAAGTCCTGATTTCACTGCAGTGAAGTTACCCGCAAGAGGCAGAGCATGGCAGATAGATTACTTAGAGAATAGCAAGAGAGGAAACATCAGAGAAGCAATAACCATCCGTCCAAAGGAATAGGTACAACATCTATTCATCGAGGCAGAAACACGATGTAACCTTCCCTTAATGACCAGCTCTGGAATTCTAACATTTATTGTGGCCTTGTAAGCTGCAGGAATCAGTAATAGACACTACTGCAGGTTAAATCAAGTGTTGAACAGTGCGTTGTGCTGTGCAATATTCTGCAACATTGGCCCACGCACCTCACATAGTGGCATCTCTGTAGCCTTCAATGAACAGTGCACGGTTCACTGCCTCTCTCCCCATTAGAACTGTCATCACCTAGAAATTCTGATAAATTTTCACATTTGCGCTTTGCTGCCAATTAGTAACTTATCCTGTTCTGCTCTGGTGATAGAGCAGGGAGAAAGGTGCAACCTCCCAGCTCTCCCACCCCGAATCCCAAAAAAATCCCATTGCTCTAAAGTCTGCATTTTAATCGTGTATTTTGTGGCTGTAGTTGTAATAAATGAATATAGATTTTAACAAAACATATAAAGATGATTGATGGCCTTTTTCTTTCATCAAATTCTCTTTGAAATGCCAGTCTTGTGCTCTAACACATTTTACGAAGGTTGCTGTTATAAACAAAGAGGGATTACAATTTGACAGATAATATTAAGTGCAAAGCACTGTCCTTGGAGGCCTCACAGAAAAGATTTTACAGTGAGGGGTGTATTTGTAGCATATTCCTTTCAGAGAGGAAGCCATAAGTATTGTGTGCTGTATCAGTGTAACAGACAGGAACATCACTAATAGAATGTGTTATGTGGTTTCTCTACAACTGAAAACGAGTATAAATTATGGTTGATATGTTACAGCGTAGTGGGACAGTGATCCTTTTAAAGGGGGACAGGGAATATTAGGAAGAGTAAGATATGTATATTACACTGCAATGGAGTGCAGGAGGCAGTATGACCATTTTGCTGGTCCAGAACACTTAGACCCAAGGAGGTGCCTCTGACATTACCTCTTGCTGTAGGAGAGAAATAGGGGCATTAAACCCAGATAGAAAGTGGCAGGAGACATAGTGAATCTATAGGGTATTGAAGCTTGTCAAAAGAGTTTGCTTCAGGTTTTCCCTATTGGATATTTGTGGAATGGCTACATAAGTCAGCACTGGAGAGCACTGCTGGCATCTGCTGAACTGTATTGGTCTGTGCCAACTTGTAACATTCACAAAACATCTTTTTACAGGAGCTATGGGCAGTTTCAAGTGTGCCAACTGATGCCATCCACATGCCACGCCATTGCCTTTTTTTTTTAGAGCTACAGTCTTTGTAAAGTTGCACCATCAAAGAATAAAAGCACTCAAAACATGGCTCAGATAGGCTTTTTTTAACTTTACCTGTACTGGCTTTTCATTAACCAACAGCTAACTAACCAGAGAAAACAAATCCTAAAACAAACAGATTTCCTTCTGCTCTATCACTGATTCCATTGTGCAATGTGTTACTGACAGTACTGAGCAGTAAGGTCCTGGGTTTGAACATTTGTTAGTTTGGTTGATTAGTTGATGGTAGATAAGCTGCAGATGACTGTAGTGCCCATGTGCCAAGAGAAGAAATAAAAAATATAGGCCAGGTTCCCCACTCCTGATCACTGCCCTGCCCTGCCAGCATTGGAAAGTGGGCGCATTTGTACAACAACAAGAACGTGCATGTATTTAGCACAGCTGATGCAGTAAAACGTCCCAAGGTGTTTCACAGAAGAAGTATCATACAATCTTTGACACCAGATAAGGAGATACTGGGATAGGTGACCAAAGGCTTAATCAAGGAGGTAGGTTTTAAGTATTGTCTGAAAGGAAGAGAGAGAGTCGGAGAGGTTCAGGGAGGAAATTCCAGAGCTTAGGGCCTAGGCAGCTGAAGGCATGGCCACCAATGGTGGGGTGAAGGAAATTGGGGATTACAAGAGGCCAGAATGGGAGGAATACAGGGTTCTTGGAGGACATTGGGTGAGGCTGATTCGGGCTTGGCAGTGATGCCACCCGTGTTTGAATAGCCGGCCAACACTTATTTCTAGGCTCAACTTAGAGAAGTGAGGGAATTGAGAGGAAGAAACTATATCCTAGCAATAGTCAATGCTGCAGCAGAGGAGGGGCAAAAGGAGGAAAAGATAGGAAAGTCACAGCAGGCAGTGTGAGGAACTGGATGGAGGGCTCAGGAGGAGCTGTTCGATACCAGATGGAGCCAGGACACACAGAAGGAAGTGACAGCTGGAGACAGACATCTAGCAAATCTCTGTGTGCTTACCAGCCTCAACAGAGCTAAACAGTGTCGATGATTGGAACCTCAAAGTCCAACACCCCATCAGGACAAGGCATGCGCGCATAACCAAAACTGTACTCATGCATGGTGATCTGTTGATGCTTTAACCAGAGTCTTGTTAAATTCCAAACTGCAGAGTCATTTGTAAGAGGAAACAGCATTGGCTAGTCAATATTTAATAACATTGTGCTTCGGAGTGGGTGGTTGAGTGGCCAGAGATAGCTCAGTGCTCACCGGTGAGTGTTTAATCAGGATAGCTGATTTATGGTAATGCACTGAAAGGATGGCAGTAGCAATTTAAAAAACACAGGTTGCTTCAGGCTTTAAAGAGCGTATGTCACCATCGGGACACCTCGTAAAAAAAGTCAAACAGTTGCTAAGAATTATTAACATTCACAACCTTTTTCGTTTAGTTCTGTTTTTTTAAAACAAAATCTTAATAGTTTTAGCAGTGAGTGCTGATGGTGTAACTGAGTGGACATGGATTGGAGGAGTTACACAGTCTAATATTGTGATGGAGCTAGATTAGAACCAGTAAATATAGCACTAACGTTAGTTGGAGGAGTTACTGAATCTAATTGCATGAGTGAGTTGGATTTACATCAGTAGAGATATAACAAGATGTTTTACAAATCCGAGCTCCCAATGAGCAAAGGTCTACTAGGAAGGTAGGAACAGGATTAGGCCATTCAGCCTGTTCAACCAATCAATTAGATCATGGTCGATCTGTACCTCAATTCCATTGACACCACTTTGCCCCATGTCCCTTGATGCCCTTACCGAATAAAAATCTATCGATCTCAGTCTTGAAATTTTAAATTGACCCAGCAGCCACAACCTTTTGGGATATTGAGGGCTTTTGGTCTCCACCAGAAGCACAAATTCATGAAATATACCCTTCAGTCAGTGACTCGGATTTCTGTCTGAGGGAGGTTCCTGAACCCAATAACAGGAGTGAGTTGGATTAACATTAATAGAGATGTAGGCAGTGAGTATAGGTTCCCAGTAATTCTTCAGAAGAGCGTTGGCAAGATCTTGAGAGGCAAGCATTTAAAAAAAAATTATTTGATGGGATGTGGGCATCACTGGTGAGGCCAGCATTTGTTGCCAATCCCTAATTTCCCTTGACAACCGAGTGGCTTGCCAGGCCATTTCAGAGGACATTGCTGTGGGTCTGGAGTCTCATATAGGCCAGACCAGATAAGGATGGAAGATTTCATTCGCTGAAGGAAATTAGTGAACTAGATGTGTTTTTATGACAATCAATGATAGTTTCACGGCACCATTACTGAGACTAACTTTCAATTCCAGATTTAAAAAAATTAATTAATTGAATTTAAATTTCACCATCTGCTGTGGTGGGATTTGAACCCATGTCCCCAGGGCATTAGCCTTGGCCTCTGGGTTACTAGTTCAGCACCATTACCACTATGCCACCAACTCCCCCTTCAAACTATAGAGGGTAAGATGCAATGAGTGAGATTCGTGACTTACTCCAGTCTTCTCGACCTTGTTTGACCACTTTACTGGGTCGGAGAGGAACTTCCCAATGCTTTTCCTAAATTGGTCTCAGGTTGTTCTTAAGACTAAGGGACTGGAGGAGGGTCAGTGGGGACATGAGTGGCTCTGGCATGTCTTGATGGGGTAGACTGGCCCAGAGAGTCATATGAACATACGAATTAGGAGCAGGAGTCGGCCACTCGGCCCTTCATGCCTGCTCCGCCATTCAGTAAGTCCATGGCTGAACTGATTACTCCACATTTCCACCTACCCCCGATAATCTTCCACCCCCTTGCTTATCAAGAATCTAACTACCTCTGCCTTAAAAATATTCAAAGACTCTGCTCCCACCGCCTTTTGAGGAGGGTCTTTTCCCAACCTGCTTTTCTTTTGTATTATTAACGCAATGTTTCAGCTCCTTTTACTTCCACTTGACTAAGTAACTCCACCAAATTTCAGCAGATAGCACTGACCAGTAAAACACCTGCAGTTCTGATTATTACACACATTATTGAGTTTTACCAGGTAAATTGCAATGATTTACTGCTCCCGAGAGCACAAATTGGCAATCTGGTTCTGGAAGGCAACACACCTGATTCCTGGCTCATGCCAACCCTATGTCCAAATTCCAAGCACATGAGGCATTGTCCAGAAATGCTGTATCATAAAATTACCTGTTGATAGAATATCATGCCAGCCTGCAAATTAGAACACTGACTTCTGTGCCTGAATCCCTCATATGTGCTCCCATTGGGCAAAACCCTGCATTGGGAGTATGATGTTGTATAATTTACCATGAGATAAGCTTGAAAGGCAAAAGGTCCAGTGACTCCTGCGGTCAAGTGTGTTGGACACTCACCTGGTGCGTTCCCATTAGGAAAGCAAGCATTTCCTCCAATCAGCTTTTGTGTATCACCTTTCAGTTTTCAGAAAGTGGTATTGGTAGAAGCCTGCCTGTAAGTTATCTACTCTACCTCTTGGCCACATTTGGCTATGGTGGCCAACAGAGAATGGAACGAAACAAACCATAATTTTAAAAGTGTATTAGCAATCTTATGTCAGTATGCACTGTCTTCTACAAAACGTTACTTCCTGTTTTTGTGGTACTTTCGTGTTCATTTTTCCATTTTAATTTTCTGTATCCACATTCAAAATGGCAGCTCCCTATGTAAACCTGTCACACTGTAATGGGATCCTCCCACCAGTGGTGGCACTGTAGTGCTTCGGTTTTGGGTGTCAGATCAGTCTTATCTAATTTCTCGAATTGTTGCAACACTTGCTATTTGCATTATAAGTAATAATACAAATTAAAAATATTATATTGAAAAAAAGGACAGAATGCATGACTATAAAATGTCATCTAACCCTGCTTCACCAGAAGATTCTTCTTTGGCCTCCTTGTCTCGAGAGACAATGGGTAAGTGCCTGGACGTGGTGAGTGGTTTGTGGAGCAGCGCCTGGAGTGGCTATAAAGGCCAATATTAGAGTGACAGACTCTTCCACAGGTGCTGCAGAAGAAATTGTTTGTCGGGGCTGTTACACAGTTGGCTCTCCCCTTGCGCTTCTGTCTTTTTTCCTGCTAACTGCTAAGTCTCTTCGACTCGCCACACTTTAGCCCCGCTTTTATGGCTGCCCGCCAGCTCTGGCGATCGCTGGCAACTGACTCCCACGACTTGTGATCAATGTCACAGGACTTCATGTCGCGTTTGCAGACGTCTTTAAAGCGGAGACATGGACGGCCAGTGGGTCTGATACCAGTGGCGAGCTCGCTGTACAATGTGTCTTTGGGGATCCTGCCATCTTCCATGCGGCTCACATGGCCAAGCCATCTCAAGCGCCGCTGACTCAGTAGTGTGTATAAGCTGGGGATGTTGGCTGCCTCGAGGACTTCTGTGTTGGAGAGACGGTCCTGCCACCTGATGCCAAGTATTCTCCGGAGGCAGCGAAGATGGAATGAATTGAGACGTCGCTCTTGGCTGACATATGTTGTCCAGGCCTCGCTGCCATAGAGCAAGGTACTGAGGACACAGGCTTGATACACTCGGACTTTTGTGTTCCGTGTCAGGGCGCCATTTTCCCACACTCTCTTGGGCAGTCTGGACATAGCAGAGGAAGCCTTTCCCATGCGCTTGTTGATCTCTGCATCGAGAGACAGGTTACTGGTGATAGTTGAGCCTAGGTAGGTGAACTCTTGAACCACTTCCAGAGCGTGGTCGCCAATATTGATGGATGGAGCATTTCTGACGTCCTGTCCCATGATGTTCGTTTTCTTGAGGCTGATGTTTAGGCCAAATTCGTTGCAGGCAGCCGCAAACCTGTCGATGAGACTCTGCAGACACTCTTCAGTGTGAGATGTTAAAGCAGCATCGTCAGCAAAGAGGAGTTCCCTGATGAGGACATTCCGTACTTTGGTCTTCGCTTTTAGTTGGGCAAGGTTGAACAACTTGCCCCCTGATCTTGTGTGGAGGAAAATTCCTTCTTCTGAAGACTTGAACGCATGTGAGAGCAGCAGGGAGAAGAAAATCCCAAACAGTGTGGGTGCGAGAACACAGCCCTGTCTCACGCCACTCAGGATAGGAAAGGGGTCTGATGAGGTGCCGCTATGCTGAATTGTGCCTTTCATATTGTCATGGAATGAGGTGATGATACTTAGTAGCTTTGGTGGACATCCGATCTTTTCTAGTAGTCTGAAGAGATCACTTCTGCTGACGAGGTCAAAGGCTTTGGTGAGATCAATGAAAGCAACGTAGAGGGGCATCTGTTGTTCGCGGCATTTCTCCTGTATCTGACGAAGGGAGAACAGCATGTCAATGGTGGATCTCTCTGCTCGAAAGCCACACTGTGCCTCAGGGTATACGCACTCGGCCAGCTTCTGGAGCCTGTTTAAAGCGACTCAAGCAAAGACTTTCCCCACTGTGCTGAGCAGGGAGATTCCACGGTAGTTGTTGCAGTCACCGCGGTCACCTTTGGTTTTATAGAGGGTGATATTGGCATCGCGCATGTCCTGAGGTACTGCTCCCTCGTCCCAGCACAGGCAAAACAGTTCATAGAGTGCTGAGAGTATAGCAGGCTTGGCACTCTTGTCAATAAAATGTTATCTAACCCTGCTTCACCAGAAGATTACATTTGTTCTTAACTCCCTTTTGGCAGTGTCACAGGTGATCGACTAGTATTAAATAATAAAATCCTGTTCTGAAAATGATTCTCTGTTCAAAATTACCCTAATCATTCCTTTAGGTATGTATAATGCATTAGTTATATATTCTTCAAAGATCTTAGCCATATAAATTGCTAGTGTATGTCATAAAGCTTAGTTTAAGGGCAAGGAGGTCAAGTTTAATTGTTTGAACCTAGTAGTGGGTGGTCACTTGCACAGCTGTTAAGTTGGCGGTGGAATGTATCTGTAAAACAAGCCTCTCCCAGTGGCTCTTTCAACATGCTGCAGTTTAGTCATGCTCCCAGATCTCTAGGTTGAAAGGAGAATCTGCTTTATGATATTTTGCAATAAAATACTTTCCTTCTCCTCCGATTGTACCATTCCCCCAGCAAGCCACTGGGTAAATACATTGACACTGACCCTTACAGGCCAGGAAGGTCTCAGGTTCTATCCCAAGCCTGTGCAAGTTAGGAAATCTCAGCTGGGTTGGAAATGGGAGTGCCACAATTGGTTTCAGTGACCTTAAACTAAGAAAGGGATGAATCAGCCAATGATTCCCACCACTGACTCATCCTGGAATGTGAAGGGCAGGTAAAGACCACATCAGGCTCCACAGCAGTAACCTCCCCCCACCCCTTATGATGGTCGAACAGCCTGACACTCACTGTCAAGACTCACCTATGAAGACTGGTGAATTCTAGCAGCAGTCGTTGAATAGTGATCAGGACTCTTGCCCTTCATTAACCCAAGTGAAGCTAAACCTTGTGCCCTTCTGTCCTTCCCCACATCCTCCCACACTGCTGAGATAAGAATTCCTATCACACTTTCTCACATCTTTCACACACATCCTAAAACTCCTGATATAAGCTAATTATTGTTGGAATTGTATTGTTGTCACATTGATTCAATGTAGCAGCTATTTGTACAAAGCAAGATCCCACAAGCAGCAGTGAGATGATTGACCACTTTGATATTGGTTTAAACAAATAATTTTGGCCAGGTTCCCAGGAGAAGTACCTGCTGTTTCCAGATCGTAATGTGGTGTCAGATGTGGCCCAGTGGTATCACTTTGTCTCTGAGTTTGTAGGTTCAAGTGTGAGCACAAAATCTGGGCTGATACTCCAGTGTAGTACTGAAGGAGTGTTGCACTGTTGAAGGTACTGTCTTTGGGATGAGATGTTAAACCAAGGCCCTCTTAGTAAAAGATCCCATGGTGTTAATTTGAAGTAGAGCAGGGAAGCTCACACTGGTGTCTTGGCCAATATTTAGCCCTCAACCATCAAGACTAAAATCAGATTATCTGATCATCAATGTTTCCTGTAAAAGTTTGTTGTTGTGCATGACCAGCTTTTTCAGTGCGCAGTACCTGTAAATTTTTTTGCACAACCACTGTCGCAGGCGCTGTATTTAATATCGAACAAGGCCTGCGCAGTACCTTTCAGGCTATTGTGCAGCCGTGCGCACGTGCAGCTTAGTGGGAGTGTTGCTGGTCATTATCACATTGCCGTTTAAGGGACCTTGCCTTGTGTAAATTGGATGCCACATTCCCTACATTACAACAGTGACTATACTTGAAATGTACTTCATTGGCTATAAAGCGCTTTGGGACGTCCTGAGGTTTTGAAAGGCGCTATATAAATGCTTGTCTTCCCATTCTTTTAGATCTTTGATGTCCATTTAATTTGGCAAAACAAGCAGGCAATTTAACATCGGACCATGGCACCTCAGGCCATGCAGCACACCCCCAGTGTCAGTCTAGATAATGTACACAAGTCATGTAGTAGGGTTTGAACCCACAACATTCTAACGGAAAGGCGATTAGCTAATTCAGCACAGAATCGGGACAGAATCTTGAATCTGCATGATTGGCCTCTTCATTTCATGAAACCACTGAGCCAACACTTTAAACAAGATAACAATGACCATTTATTAAATTTCCTTTGAAATACAAACACAAGTTTTATCCAGATACAATATAATGGGACTGATTTTCTGATTGCAGGAGAGTTACCCCACCTCCCCCATGAGCACATAGCAGGAATATTAGGGCTGTGGTTCCCAGAAATTTCCATCCATGGGGAGCGTGCTGGCAAGCTCCTGATGAGCAGCTCCAGTGGGTGAGGGTCTGCACCAGTATTTGAAAAGTCAGCTCTTACATCTCAATCTACATGACACTGATGTGATATCAATATCAAGAGGATCTGTCAATTTCAGGTCAGTTTCATCAATTTTTAGATCAATCAGCTGGACAGAAATTCACTGAAAATTTGGGAAAGTGTCTGCGCATTACATAGAAAGCTGATTAAATTCTGATGCCAGCTGATTGTATCCAGCAGTGATCAACCAGTGCAGTGCGCATACACACAGATATATAATATATATGCAGGCACAAATACACAGGTACGCACACATGCAATGATAATTGTAATTCTGAATCTTTTTGTTTGTGACCACGAACAGCCAAGAGCTGCCCCTGCCCCTCCCCCAATGTCCACTATCCCCATCTACTATCCCCCTCCTTCCTTGGTTTTTTGAGCAAAAACATTATTTGGTTTGGTACTGAGCCTCGCAGCTAGAAAAGAAAAAGTCAGTTCCAAGTTTGATCCCTGGTTGATGCTGAATTGGCTGGGCGGGAGTTGGGACTGTTACAGTTAACGACAGAACCTGCACTAGGGTGAGGTCAGCATCAACTCTCCTACATTTGATTGTTATTCATGTGGGCTTTGGGATCAGGCTGAGCTGTGATGCCCCCTTCCACCCCCTCCCCTCCCCCCCCCCCTCCCCAATTGTCCATTGCCTGCTAACAGTATCTAAGCTAATAAATGACCACTTTGGTAAGGAGTTGGAAGGCAGTTGACATGCATGTGACCAAACTTTTACATGGCGCATAAAGGGACAGGAAAACTAATTTATTTTAAAGAGCAATTTCTATAGAAAAAAAAACAAGCACTTCTGGATTACAGAGTTGAATTGGTGAGTAAAAGATGGAGGTCTGTAATACCTATTAACATGTGACTGCTGGAGGTGCAGAGAGATTTGTATCATCAGCTTTGTATAGTGCATTACAACACATGGGTCTTGTGCCTCCCAACTGCTCACATTATAGAAGAATCCATCAATGGAGGTGATCAGTGTTGGTGCAGGAGTAGGGAGGGAATGAAAAGGTAGTAGAAATCTGAAATTTTCTTCCCTTAAAAAGCTGTGACTGCTGGTACAATTGGAGCCTGAGAGCGATAGGTTTTAGTTAGGTGGAGATGTCAAGTGCTATAGAGTGAATGTGGGTAAATGGATTCAAGGTGCTTATCAGCCATGGTCTAACTGAATGGCAGAACAGGCTTGAGGGGCTGAATAGCCTCCTCCTGTACGTATGTTTCTATCGTCATGAAATGTCTAATATTTGTGGTGTATCAATGCAGGCATAGCTGCTCTGTCTAAGGTGCTGAAAATACACTCAGCAATCTTTGGGAACTGAGAGATGAGCACATCGACTATGACTCAGGCACAGAAACATTCACCACACTCTCTTAAGAAGTTGATGCTTTTTCATTAGTTGCATTTTGAGGGATGATTGTAAATGTCAATCACTGGCTTGTTCCTTAAAGTGCACTGCAACGTGAGTGTTGCTTTGTAATGCTACACCAGCCACTGAGAGACTCAAATTCCGAGATATTTGGCATTCCTGGAATGTCTGAACCATCCACATTCAATTGCAAGTTATTATCAGGCTGGTGTCATAACCAACATGGCACAATGAGCGAGACACTGTCCAACAACACGAGATCTACTCCTGTGCCTCAATCTTCTGTATCAACCCTGAAATGTCTGACATGGACAATCAACAAAGTACAGCTGTGGTCTCTGCTGTCAGTGGAGCATTTCCCCCAGTTGGCAGGAATAGCATCACCTCACAATCACCACTCTAATGCAAAGGAATGAAGTTTTCTTTGGTTACATCGATACAGTCCAGGCAGAATCTGCCGAAGCAATGTGAAAGATTGGGAAATTTTAAATGTAAGTATGTTACGTCAAAACCACTTACACCCGTGTTTTCTGCAATCTTTGACACTGCTTCAAGATTCAGTTTGCTCAGATCAGGCCAGACCTCTGGGAGAAATTATGAGATTCCGCTGATTCCTCTTCAAATTGTGCTCATATTCTTCGGCGCACAGCCATAGGAGGCACATTTTAAAGGTCTTTTCATATGAAAGGTATATAATTCACTAAAATAAACTGACTAGTGTACACCAATGGAAGTATTAAATGGTTCAGTATCTTTTTTAAAATTATTTTTCCTGAGCTTCAGGCTTGTGAAATTTCCAGCTTCATCCTGTCATGACTCTGCTTAGTATAAAGCAGGAAAAATTGCTGTCAAAATGTTCCATTCTCAACACAATCTTTCCTTAAAATCACAAATACCAGGAGAATGCTGAGGTAAATATTTGTCTTAAGTGCTCAAAGAAAAAGTGCTGTGTCCTGACAATACATGTCAGGAATGTGGCTTTTGTGCCCACCCCAAGTTTTCCATTCAATTATTTTAAGACAAGGGTTATGCATACATTACGTGATCCAATTCATGTAGTTCTGCAGTGGGACCACTAAATTAATAAGACGGTGTTTGTGTGACAGAGAAAGTCTTAGCGTTAAGAGTCTGACAATGAGGGTGGGATGTGCAACAAAGAGAATGTTGTAACCAAGAGTCTGAAGTTGAGGACGGGGTGTAACAGAGGGAGTGTTATAACTGAGAGTGTGGTAATGAGGGTGCTTTTGGGTAACATTCAATTATAACTGCAAGCCTGTTCATGAGGCTAGCTTGTGGTTTAGATTATAACTGTGTGCATTACCATGCATAGTCCATAATATCATGTTGGGTGCAGAATCCTCAGGAATCCTGGACCATCCTTCCATCCCACCAGTGCTGATTCTTCAATGGATGTTGGGCAAACAGATAGTCAGTGGCACGATCTGCTGCATCCCTGTCATTTTCTATGGTCAGGTCTCCCATCAGGATGGTGTACACCCACCAACACCCATTAATCTGATGCAGGTGAGGTAAACACAGCCTCCGCATTTGACAAGTTCAAATCCTGGTTAGGCCTCAGGCACCAAGTTGGGACATCTCAGAGTGCACTTGTGCACAAGTCTCACCACCAACCACTTCAGTCCGAATTAGATGTTCTCGGCAAAATGTTGGAAGTTATCTCTGCGACCCATCACAGATGATCACCAAGGCCTGCCATAGTAAGTCTCTACCCCCAGACTGGCATGAAAGGTGAAGGCCAGAAATACAGCCAGCATCAGGGGCATCTCCTAGACTTTGCTCCCCCAATCAGCAAGCCTTGGCTTACTTCCAGTGGCTGTCCTTTTCTAACATACGTTTCAAAAGGCAATTGGATAAATACTTGAAAAGGAGATAGTTGCAGGTCCATGAAGAAAGAGTGGGATTGATTGCATAGGTCTAGTAAAGAGCTGGCTCAGGCACAATGGGCTGAATGACCTCCTCCTGTGTTGTAAAATTCTATGATTCTGTACTGAAAGCTCCCCGGTAAGAACACACTGTGGCCCAGTTTGACAGGTTGCGGAGAAAGTACAGTTCGTGCTTCTCGCCTCCGTGTACAGCAAAGCCACGCTGACCAGGGTTACCAGCTCTGATGGGATGTATTCCTAGAGGTTTATCATCTGATCTTCTGGCTCCAACCACCCCACCCTCAAGCTCCCACCATTGCTTAACTGACATGTCCATCCTCGCAGTGAAACCGCCTTCCCACACCAATCAGAAAGCAAACAGGCTCTTGATTACCTGATTGGATGGTGCTTGACTGCCAGTCAAACAACAGTTTTATCCCATGTCCAATATTTTTATAACTAATAAATGAACCAACACACCTTTTTTCATATTGCTATGATTTCTCTCCTGGAATTGCTTGCAATTGTTTTCCTGGAGATTAATCTTTAATTCCTGGAGACTTCAGGACAATTCTGGAGGGTTGGTAATCCTAATGCAGACCAGTGGACTTTAAAACCTGCCCTCATTGTGACAGAGGTCGAGTTATAATGAGAATAGGGTCCAGTAGATGTTATAACAAGGGTGCGATGTGCAGTCCAACTCTTCACTCTCACAGTAATTGACTTTATGTACTGCTTGAAAAGGGCACATTTTGAGTGACTATGCTGTGTTCTGATGTGATTAAATGGATGATATTAGCATAAAAATGTATTTATGTGAAGGAGCCAGGCTTGGGGAGATAAGGAGAATTTTCCTTCGAACAGAATCCCCTGTTTCCCACTGTTGTACCTGTAAAACCCTTCAGGGTCAGAAGAGATAAGTGCAGCTGATTGTGAGGTGATTAATCTTTTTGTCACAAAAATGAGATTCGCATTCAATGGAATACACATTGAAATTGCAGCTAGCCTCACACAGACTGAGATAAACACACAGCAGCCAGACACAGTTATATCAGGGAAAATGAAGCCATTTCCCTGAGCTGTGAATGCAGACTGGACTGTTTTGTCTGTCCATCTTGATTTCTGGAGATGATGCAGTATATTTAAAGGGGTGTTGTCTATTGCAGAGGGTGCTTGGCCAACGATTTTGTTTTGGGGAACTGGTAAAACTGCTGATCAGCTCCATCAACGATCATTGTATCCTGTGTTTGGCCAACCTTTTCTAATTTTCTTTTATGTAAACGTTCTGTGATGTTAGTACCCCTTTAAAGGATGTTGAGCAGGTGATGCCAATGAAAACAAGTTGTCCTGTAGGTCCTCTGCTGTCTTGATTGGTAAATGCACTGCTGGTGTGGTACTGAACAGTGCAGATCAGTGAGGCTCTCAGTTTGATTAGGGAGCTGTGTGAAGTTAGCTGATCTCAGGCTGCCATGTAGCTTTGGCCAACCTCCCGTCTTCCACCCTCCGTAAACATGAGCTCATCCAAAACTCTGCTGCCCGTATCCTAACACCCACCAAGTCCTGTTCACCTATCACCCCTGTGCTCACTGACCTACATTGGCTCCTGTTCTCTGATTGCTTCCATTTAAAAATTCTTAGCCTCATGTCGCTCCATGGTTCCACCCCTCCCAATCTCTGTAACCTCCTCTAGTCCTACAAGCCTCCAAGGTCTCTATGTTTTTCTAATTCTGGCCTCTTGTGCATCACCGCCTTCCTTCAACCCACCATTGGTGGCCATGCCTTCAGATGTCTAGGCCCCAAGCTCTGAAATTCCCTCCCTAGATTGCTCCACCTCTTCATCTCTCCCCTCCTTTAAGACACACCTTCAAACCTACTCTTTGACCATTAGTATTCGTCCCCTGTCCTAATATCTCCTTATGTGGCCTAAACAGGAACAATTACCCATAGTTGCCGATCCTTATTGCTGTCCAGCGATCTGGTGGAAAATGCAAGTGTGGATACAAAATTGCACACAATAGTAAAGATCATGAATAACTTTCCCCTTTTATAGCACACAGGTACTGAGACCAATTGTAATGCCTGTTCTGCTACCCTGTCTGAGGTCCACTTATTGAGCCTGAAGCCTCCCTGGTCAGTGGGTATTGCCATCAAAGCTGCATTTCTGGCGTATCCCTAACTGCCCTGAGATGGTGATTGTGGGGCCTCCCCTTGAACTGTTGCAGTTCTTGAGGCAATGGTTCTTCCACAATGGTGTGAGGTAGGGAATTCCAATTCTAGCACTACCACCACATGGTGCATTACCCACTGTGCCAAGACAGAGCTCAGAATCTATTAGAATGAGGTGATTGTTAACAAATCTTCCAGTGACATCATCGGCTTAGTAACCGGGCTAATCCAGACTGGATAATCACAATGGCAAATCTGATTTAAAAATTTTTTTTTCAGGCTCTAGGCTGCGTCTGGAAGACTCTGCACCCCGGGTTATCGAGCATCCCTCAGACCTAATTGTGTCGAAAGGGGAGCCGGCCACACTGAACTGCAAAGCAGAGGGGCGACCCACTCCTATCATCGAATGGTACAAAGATGGAGAGCGAGTGGAGACAGACAGGGATGACCCTCGCTCCCACCGCATGCTGCTCCCCAGCGGATCGCTCTTCTTCCTGCGCATCGTGCATGGGCGGAGGAGCAAGCCCGATGAAGGCATCTACGTGTGTCTCGCCAGGAATTACCTCGGGGAGGCGGTCAGTAGAAATGCATCGCTGGAAGTCGCGAGTAAGTGACTGGGTGAAAAGAGACCCCTGCTTGGTGGTGTGCTGATCCATGCTAGCCCTCAAGATCCAATAGGCCTGAGTTTAAATGCATGCCTTAGTGAGCTGTCATTCAGGAATTAGGCAGCACTGTCTTAAATGTTTGCAGTGACTAGAGAAGCTGGGACTGTTCTCTTTCAAGCAGAGAAGAGTGAGTGAAAGATTTAAGAGAAGTGTTATGACTTGTTTTGATAGTGTAGGTAGGGAGAGCCTGTTTCCACAAAAGGGTCAGTTACAACAAACACAGATTTAAGATAATTGGCAAAAGAACCAGGGAGGAGAGGAGAAATTGTTTTATGCAGTGATTTGATTTGGAAATCATTGCCTGAAGGGAAGGTGGAAACAGATTCAATAGTAACTATCAAAAGGAAATCGCATAAATAATAGAAAAGGGAAAATTTATAGGGCTATGGCAAAAGAGCAGGGGAGTAGATAACTAATTTGGTAGCTCTTCGAAAGGGCCAGCACAGACATGATGGGCCAAATAGCCACTTTCTGTGGTACAAGACTCTATGATTCAATGAGTTCAAAGCTATTTCTTTGCTCTGATCCCAGGAACTGTTGCTGGTTCCAGTGGTTTGTTTAAAGTGGCTAGCACATGCAATTCAATCCCTCCATTTACAAAAGGAATGCCTTTCTTAAAGGAAGCAATGCTCAATTTTCAATTCATTACAGCTGGCAGTTATGAGCGATATAATTGGAGCCAACCTCTTGTCCCGAGCATCCATGAAATCCTCTTCACACCGAGTGTTTATCAAATGTCGCTCAGTTGAGTTAAGCCATTGATCAGCCAATCAATACTGCACGGCCGAGCATTGCAGCTTCCAGCTAGCAAAGGCCAAAGGTCAATGCTCACAGAACATTAACACCCGAATTGCAATGTCAGTGTTTGCGAGGTGTTTCAGGCCTGCAGGCTGCGACTGACAGCCCCGATGCCATTAGGACACCCTCAAGCCCCAGTTTCCCATTTTGCTGACAGCTCATGTCAAAACTCTTTAACCCTTTGAGGACTGCAATCAATTTCCCTCAAAATGACAAGACTTTTGTCACATTTATATGTCTGGTATAAGCTGTTTGGAGCTGGATTTTCCTTGGTGCAGTAGTGTATTGGGCATACCTTTTGATAATGTTGCACCCCCACACCCCTCGACCCATTTTTCAGGGTTGAGGGATACTTGCCCAAGCACCACAGGGACACCACTGCAGCACCCCGAGAGGCAGTGAGGGATCATAAAGTAGCAGGAACTTCAGTCTTGTAGGCCCTGGCAAGGTTCCAAGGCCTAAATAGCTAAGTGAATAGAAGCCATTTTGGAGGAAGGGATGGCTTCTCCTAGGCCCAGTTCCTCCATTGCTAAACTTCAGGGGTACAAATGCTGCTACCCCACGTTGACCATTACCTTTATCCATGGAAAATGCCAGTAACTAGGACGGGCCAAAGGGAAATGGGATGACAGGCTGGTCTCGGCCTCCCTGTTACTATTTAGATGGCAGCGGACAGGCATCCAGTGGCCATTGCAACAGTGACCGGGCAGGAAAACCTAGGTCAGGTTGGGAAATTGGCAGCTGACCTCAACGCTCTATTTTCCCACTATTTCCACCGTTACCCGGCCTGAGTGCAGGAATAGTAGCAGAAAAAATTCAGTATCCCACATTGCAAGAGTCGGTAATTTCCATTTTGCATTTCATGGAAAAGTTAATGTAGAATCTTTGAATCCTACTCGCATAACAAAAGGCCCTTCAGCCCGTGCTGGCTCCATTGAAGAGCCATTCTCTTGCCCTTTCTCCAAGAGCTTCCTGTGATTTGAGATGTCGAAGGCAAGAAGCTCCGAGGTGATGTAATATTTATGTTATAGTTCCAGTGCAAGATTGTTGCCAAGTATTATACAGTTCTCCATACTATGCACAGTTCTGGTCTCTGTATTATAAAAAGGATATAGACGCACTGGAGAAGGTGCAGAAAGTATTCAAAAGGATGAGTGGGGAGCACAAAGTGATCTGGGAACAAAGTGCTTTGTGGACTGAGTGCTAAGTCAGGAATTTGGTGCAAGTGGAATCTCTCTGGTGAGTATTTCTCAAGCTGTAACTTAGATTAACAGTCAGACTCTGACTGAGAACTTTCAAACTGCAAGCTAGTTAAGATACCAAGTTAACAGAAACTGTCTGGTGGTGGCAGTCAGTCAATCAACTGAAAGTGGTTAATTACTGTAGCAGGAAGCTCATTCAACAGTTGTAACTTGGGTGTGAGCCATAAGCTCTCTTAAAAAAACTAGACAATGTTTGCACAGTAACCTGGGAGCAGAATGATATGTCGAGAATTTGGTGCAAGTGAGCAAAGGGGGAAGGAGGTGCTGCTTTTTATTCTTTTTCTTTCACCTCCAGTAGCTGGTGAGTGTTCTTCATTTGTCTCCAGGCTAGGAGACTGTAGCTAATTAAATTAGTCACTAATTAACTAATCAAATAAATAAATAAGGTTAGACAGACATGGCAGGGATGGTGATGTTCCGTGACTGCAATATGTGGGCATCTGTGGAATACATTACATTCCTGGATGACCATATCTGCGTAAGTGTCTGCAGTTTGAGCAACTTCAACTCAGAGCTGCTGAACTGGAGTCAGAGCCTCAGACATTGCGGGGCATCAGAAAGGGGGAGATTTACCTGCGTGGACACTTTGTTCCAGGAGGCAGTCACACCGCTTAGGTTAGGTTGAGCTTTAGAGTTGGTCAATGGTCAGGGATACGAGTGTATGACCATGAGCCAGACAGGAATGGGGATCCAACAAGTAGTAATGGAAGAGCCTCAGCCCTTGACTTTGACCAGCAGGTACGAGGTGCTTGCTACCTGCGTGGATGACAGCAAGGACTGCAGGGTGAATGAGCAAATAAAACGCTAGTTAGGCCACAGCTGGAGTACTGTGTACAGTTCTGGGCACCATACTATAGGAAGGATGTGATTGCCCTGGAGGGGCAGATTCACCAGGATGTTGCCTGGGCTGGAGCATTTCAGCTATGAAGAGAGACTGAAAAGGCTAGGGTTGTTTTCTTTAGAGCAGAGAAGGCTGAGGGGGGATATGATTGAGGTATACAAAATTATGAGGGGCATTGATAGATTAGATAGGAAGAAACTTTTTCCCTTAGTGGAGGGGTCAATAACCAGGGGGCATAGATTTAAGTTAAGGGGCAGGAGGTTTGGAGGGGATTTGAGGGAAAAAATTTCACTCAGAAGGTGGTTGGAATCTGGAATGCACTGCCTGAAGAGGTGCTAGAGGCAGGAACCCTCACAACATTTAAGAAGTATTCAGATGAGCACTTGAAATGCCATAGCATAGAAGGCTACGGATCAAGTGCTGGAAAATGGGATTCGAATAGTTAGGTGCTTTATGGCTGGCACAGACATGATGGGCCGAAGGGCCTGTTTCTGTGCTGCATAACTCTATGACACTATGACCTTGGTGCAGAATGCTATTCAAGAGGGGCGAGCAAAAAGGAATGTGGTAGTGATCGGAGACAGTATATTCAGAGGGATTGATACAGTTCTCTGCAGCTGCGACCAGCTCCAAAGGTTCTGTTGTCTGCCCAATGCCAGGGCTAAGGACATCTCCTTGTGGCTAGAGACAAACTGGGAGGGGGAGGATTCAGTGGTCATGGTCTACGTAGAAACTAACGACATAGGTAGAACTAAGAATGATATTCTGCTGAGAGAGTTTGAGGAGCTAGGGTCCAAATTAAAATGCAGAACATAAAATGTAATCATCTCTGGATTGTTACCTGAGCCACGTGTCAATTGGGTCAAGCAGATTAGAGAATTAATTGCATTGCTCAAATAGTGGTGTGGGAAGAAGGGGTTTTGACTCATGGGACAATGGTACCAGTACTCGGGGAGTTGTTCCATTGGACTGGGTTCCACTTAAACCAGGCTGGGATCAATGTCCTGGAAAATCGTATAACTAGGGCTGTGGATAGGGCTTTAAACTAACGGTGGGTTAGGGGGGCAGGGTGCAGGGCTGCACAAGGGTTCAGGTGAAGGTAGATTTAGAAATCCAAAGAGAAAAGGCGGGACAATAGAATAATGTAACTATGTGGGTAAAGAGAAGCAGAATGGGACAGGAAAGAACATATCATTGACTGGTAATAGTGCATCAGCAAATAAGGTCCATGCAAAGAATAGTAGTTAAAAAATAAAATTAAAGGCTTTTTATCTGAATGGGCAAAGCACCCGCAATATAAATGATTTAGATCTAATTGCCATTATAGAGACATGGTTACAAGGTGATCCAGGTTGGGAAATAGATATTCCAGGATATGCAACATTTTGAAAAGACAGACAGAATGGAAAAATAGGAGGAGCAGTCCTAATAGTTAAGGATGACATAGGGACAGTAGTGCGAAAGGATTTTGGCTCAGAAAGTACAATCAGTATGGGTGAAGATTACAAATAACAAGGGTCAGAAAATGCTGGTGGGAGTAGTTTGTAGGCCCTGAACAATAGTTGTACCATTAGACAGAGCATTAAACAATAAATAATTGGATAAAAGCAAAATACTGCAGATGCTGGAAATCTGAAATACAAACAAGAAATGCTGGAACTACTCAGCAGATCTGGCAGCATCTGTGGAGAGAGAAGCAGAGTTAACGTTTCAGGTCAGTGACCCTTCATCACAAACGATTGCAGATTGTAACAAAGACAATGTAATAATTTTGGGGGACTTTAATCTTCATGTAGACTGGACCAATCAAATTGGCAAAGGTGATTTGGAAGATGAGTTTTCGGAATGGTTTTGTTGCAGTTTCCTGGAACAATACATTGTAGAACCAACTCGGGATAAAGCTATTTTAGAACTAGTATTGTGCAATGAGGCAGGTTAATTAGTAATCTCTTAGTAAAGGATCCTCTGGGAGGAAAAAGTGATCATAATATAGTTGAATGCCATACTAAGTTTGAAAGTGGCATACTCCATTCACAAATATGAATCTTAAACTTAAACAAAGCCAATTACTTTGGTATGAGGGGAGAGCTGTCTAAGGTTGATTGAGGAAATAGACTAAAAGATACGGCAGTAAATTAAACAGTAGGAAACATTTAAAGAAACAATTCAAAATGTTCAACAAAAGTACCGTCCATTAAAAAAACCCAGCAAGAATGATCTATCCGTGGCTTACTAAGGAGTTTAAGGATGGTATTAGATTAAAAGAAGAGGCTTATAATATTGCAAAGAGTGGTAGTAAGCCTAAGGATTGGGACTGTCTTAAAAACCAGCAAAGAGTCACCAAAAAGTTGATAAAAGGGAAAAAATAGAACATGAGAGTAAACTAGCAAGAAATATACAAAACATATTCTATGAGCTTTTACAAGTCTACAAAGAGGAGGAGAGCAGCTAAAGTAAACATTAATCCCTTAGAAGTAGAAACAGGAGAAAGTATCATGGGAAATGAGGAAATTGTAGAAACATTGAACACATATTTTCTATCTGTCTTTACAGAAGACACAAATTAATTGCCAGAAATAGAGGGTAATCTAGGGGCTAATAACAGTGAGGAAATTAAGATAATTGATACCAGCAGAGAAAAAATACTGGAAAAACTTCAGGGACTAAAATCTGACAAATCTCCAGGACCTGATGGTCTACATCCTAGGGTTCTAAAATAGGTAGCTGCAGAGATTGTGGATGATCGGTTATGATTTTCCAAAATTCCCTATATTCAGAAGATTGGATGTTAGCAAATGTAACGCTGCTGTTCAAGAAAGGAGGGAGAACAAAACAGGGAACTACAGACCAGTTAGCCTGACACCAATCATCGGGAAAGTGCTGGAATCTATTATTAAAGAAGTCTTAGCAATATGCTTAGAAAATCACAGTATGATCAGACAGACTCAACATGGTTTTAAGAAAGTAAATGGTGTTTGAAATATTTATTAGAGTTTTTTGAGCATGCAGCTAGTAGGGTAGCTAAAGAGGAACCAGAAAATGCAGTGTATTGCATTTCCAAAAGGCATTCGATAAAAGTATCACCCAAATGGTTAATATGCAAGATAAGGGCTCATGGAGTTAGGAGCAATATATTAACATGGATAGAGGATTGGTTAATGGACAGGAAGTGAAGAGTAGGGATTAACAGGGCATTTTCAAGTTGGCAGGCTGTAACTAACGGACTGCCACAAGGATTGGTGCTGGGACCTCAGTTATTTACAATCTATATTAATGACTTAGATGAAGAGACAGAGAGTAAGGTATCTAAACTTTCTCATGATACAAAGCTAGGAGGGAATGTAAACTGTGAGGAGGACACGAAGAGGCTGCAAAGAGATTTGGACAGGCTAAGTGAGTGGCAACAAAGTGGCAGATGGAGTATAATGTGGGGAAGTGTGAGTTCATTCACTTTGGTTGTAAAAACAGAATATGTTTAAAAGGCATGAAACTTGTAAATGTTCAGAGGGACTTGGGTGTACAAGGAACACAAAATGTTAGCATGCAGATACAGCAAGCAATTAGGAAGGCAAATGGCATGTTGGCCTTTAGTGCAAGGGGATTAGCGTACAGACATAAGGAAGTCTTGTTCCAATTGTACCGGGCTTTGGTGAGACCACACCTGGAATACTGTGCGCCATTTTGCTCTCCATATTTAAGGAAGGATAGACTTGCATTGCAGATGGTACAGTGAAGGTTCACTAGACTGGTCCTGTGTTGACAGAGTTGTCCTACTGTGAGAGGTTGAGTAAATTCGGTCTATATTCTCTGGAGTTTAGAAGAATAAGAGGGTGGGCTACCATCTGCCCACCTGTTAATTGGCTGCTGCTGGCAAAATGCCACCCAGGGTCCTGCCACCCGCTGGAGCGAGTCAACTTTCGCTTTCAGCCTCAGCGACGGGGCATCAGCCTCTCCCAAAAATTTCAGCCCAATGTTTCCATTTAGCAGTGAGACCAAAACTAGCGACCATAAGTGTAAGAATCACTAATAATTTCCATAGGGAATTCAGGAGAAACTTCTTTATCAACAAAGTGATGAGAATGTGGAACATGCTACCACATGGAGTAGTTGAGGCAGATAATATGGATGCATTTAAGGGTAAGCTAGCTAAGTACATGAGTGAGAAAGGAATGGAAGGTTGAGATGAAGGGGGATGGGAGGAGGCTCGTGCAGAGCATAAATACTGGCAAACACCAGTTAGGCCAAATGGCTGTTTCTGTGCTGTGGGTGCAATGTATGTATACAGAGAATGACTACTAATGCATAGAGCTGATTGTAGCAGGAGACAGGTTGGTTGCAGTGTGGAGTCTGAAGCTGCTGATTGTACATATTCAGACTGTGCTATAAATACAGGATCCTCCCTTGTGCCTGCACCTCATGTTTTAGAATGTTTGAAGGAGTCAGCATTTGCTATTTTTTTTTTTACTGAACATCATTTTTAAAGTTCAGTTTAGGAAGAGTTTCGCGTGAAAGTGGCACTGTGCAATATTAATAACAAATGTATTATTCCATTCATGCGAAATTCTTCTGTCTGCCATTTTAATTTAACCAAACAGGTTAACGTCTTTAATATAAAGGAAGAAGAAACTTTTGAAGTGTAGTCGCTGTTGTAATATAGGAAACCCAGCATCCAATTTGCACACAGCAAGCTCCCACAAACAGCAATAAAATAATAACTAGGTTATCTGTTTTAGTGATGTTGGTTGAGGGATAAATATTGTCAGGACACCAGGGAGAACTCCCCTGCTCTTTTGCAAAGTCCTACCATGGTATCCTTTAGAGAATCATAGAATGGCAACAGCACAGAAGGAGGCCCTTCGGCCTGTCATGTCCATGCCAGCTCTCTTTAACAGCTACTTAGCTAGTCCCATCCCCTGCCTTTCCCCCATAACCTTGCAAATTCCTTCTCTTCAGACAATTATCTAATTCCTTTTGAATGCCACAATTGAATCTGCATCCACCACACTCTCAGGCAGTGCATTCCAGATACTGACCACTCACTGCATATACAAGTTTTTCACTTATGTCACCTCTGCTTCTTTTGCCACTCGCCTTGAATTGGTGTCCTCTGGTTCTCAACCCTTACACCCACCTTAGCGAGCAGACAATGCTTCAGTTTAACATCTCATACAAAGGAAGGAACATCTGATAGTGCAGCACTCCTTTAATACTGCACTGAAGTGTCAGTCTAGATATGTGGTCTGGTTATGAGAATGGGACTTGAACCCATGATTTTCCTGGCTCAGAAACAAGGCAAGAGAGAAAGGCATTAATATGGGAAATGATAAACAGACATGTGACAGGAAGGGACAGAGAGTACAAATCTAAGATCAGGCTAGAGGTTACAAAAATAATAAAAGGACAAAACTAAAGGCTCTGTATCTGAATGCATTTAGAATGACCTAAATTCAAGAAACCAGGATATAGAAGTGGTTTGGGTAGAGATAAGAAATGATGAAGGCAAGAAGTCACTTGTAGGAGTGGTGTACAGGCCCTTAACATTAACCACATGGTAGGACAGGGTATAAAGGAAGATATAATGGGACCTTGTCAGAAAGTACAATGATAATCATGGGGGATTTTAATGTACATATTGACTGAAAAAATCAGATGGGCATAGGTAGCTTAGATCAGGAGTTCATGGAATGTTTTTGAGATAGTTTATTGGAATAGCACATTTTGGAGCCAATCGAAGTGCAGGTTATACCAGACCTGGTACTGTGCAACGAGATAGGATTAATTAATGACCTCATAGTGAAGGCACCCCTAGGCAGTTTCAGGGAGAGAAGACTGGGTCTAAGACTATTATTTTAAACTTAAATAAGGGCAATTATGAGGGCATGAAAGCTAGCTAAAGTGAACTGGCAAAGTAGGTTAAGGGATAAGTCAATAGAGATGCAGTGGCAAACATTTAAGGGGATATTTCAGAATACACAGAATAGATACATTCCAACGAGTAAGAAAATTTCCAAGGGTAGGACCCACCATCCGTGGTTTACTAAAAAAGTTAAAGATAGTATCAAAAGTAAAGAAAAAGAATATGATTGCGCAAAGATGGGTGGCAGGTCAGAAGATTGGACAGAATATAAAAAAAACAACAAAAATGACTAAAAAATTAATGAGTGAAAAATTAGAGTACAAGAGAAAGCTAGCGAGAAGTATAAAAACAGACAGTAAGAGTTTCTATAGATATTTAAAGAAAAGTTAACAAAGTGAGCATTGGTCCTATAGTCTGGGGAATTAATAACGGAAAATAAGGAGGTGGCAGATGAACTGAGCAATATTTTGCATCGGGCTTCACTATAGAGTATACAAGTAACATTCCAGAAATAGCTGTAAATCAGGAAATGGAAGGGAGGGAGGAACTCAAGAAAATTACAATCACCAGGGATATTGTACTGAGCAAATTGTTGGAGCTGTAGGCTGACAAGTTCCTGGGTTCTGATGGACTTCATTCCTAGGGTCTTAAAAGAAATGACTAGTGAGATAGTTGATGTGTTGGTTTTAATTTTCCAAAATTCCCTAGATTCGTGGAAAGTTCCAATAGATTGGAAAATAGCAAATGTAACTCACAAGTTCCAGGCACTCACCGCCCTTTGCCTCTTGCCTCGCACATCCCCTCTAAACCTTGCCCCTTGCACCTTAAACCTATGTCCCCTAGTAACTGACTCTTCGACCCTGGTAAAAAGCTTCTGACTATCCACTCTGTCCATACCACTCATAACTTTGTAAACCTCTATCAGGTTGCCCCTCCACCTCTGTCATTCCAATGAAAACAATCCGAGTTTATCAAACCTCCCCTCATAGCTAATACCCTCCAGACCAGGCAACATCCTGGTCAACCTCTTCTGTACCCTCTCCAAAGCCTCCACATCCTTCTGGTAGTGTGGCGACCAGAATTGTACGCAATATTCCAAGTGTGGCCGAACTAAGGTTCTGTACAGCTGCAGCATGGCATGCCAATTTTTATACTCAATGCCCCGACCGATGAAGGCAAGTATGCCGTATGCCTTCTTGACTACCTTATCCACCTGCGTTGCCACTTTCAGTGATCTGTGGACCTGTACGCCCAGATCTCTCTGCCTGTCAATACTCCTAAGGGTTCTGCCATTTACTGTATACTTCCCACCTGTATTACAGCTTCCAAAATGCATTACCTCACATTTGTCCGGATTAAACTCCATTTGCCATTTCTCCGTCCAAGTCGCCAACCGATCTATATCCTGCTGTATCCTCTGACAATCCTCATCACTATCCGCAACTCCACCAACCTTTGTGTCGTCCGCAAACTTACTAATCAGACCAGCTACATTTTCCTCCAAATCATTTATATATACTACAAACAGCAAAGGCCCCAGCACTGATCCCTGCGGAACACCACTAGTCACAGCCCTCCATTCAGAAAAGCACCCTTCCACTGCTACCCTCTGTCTTCTATGACCGAGCCAGTTCTGTATCCATCTTGCTAGCTCACCTCTGATCCAATGTGACTTCACCTTTTGTACCAGTCTGCCATGAGGGACCTTGTCAAAGGCTTTACTGAAGTCCATGTAGACAACATCCACTGCCCTTCCTTCATCAATCATCTTCGTCACTTCCTCAAAAAACTCGATCAAGTTAGTGAGACACGACCTCCCCTTCACAAAACCATGCTGCCTCTCGCTAATAAGTCCATTTGTTTCCAAATGGGAGTAAATCCTATCCTGAAGAATCCTCTCTAATAATTTCCCTACCACTGGCGCAAGGCTCACCGGCCTGTAATTTCCTGGATTATCCTTGCTACCCTTCTTTAACAAAGGAACAACATTGACTATTCTCCCGTCCTCTGGGCCCTCACCTGTAGCCAATGCGGATACAAAGATTTATGTCAAGGCCCCAGCAATTTCCTCCCTTGCCTCCCTCAGTATTCTGGGGTAGATCCCATCAGGCTCTGGGGACTTATCTACATTAATGTTTTTCAAGATGCTCAGCACCTCCTCCTTTTTGATATCGACATGACCCAGACTATCTACACACCCTTCCCTAGACTCATCATCCACCAATTCCTTCTCTTTAGTGAATACTGATGCAAAGTACTCATTTAGTACCTCGCCCATTTCCTCTGGCTCCATGCATAGATTCCCTCCTCTGTCCTTGAGTGGGCCAACCCTTTCCCTGGTTACCCTCTTGCTCTTTATATATGTATAAAAAGCCTTGGGATTCTCCTTAATCCTGTTTGCCAATGACTTTTCATGACCCCTTTTAGCCCTCCTGACTCCTTGCTTAAGTTCCTTCCTACTTTCTTTATATTTCTCAAGGGCTTCGTCTGTTCCTAGCCTTCTAGCCCTTACGAATGTTTCCTTTTTCTTTTTGACTAGGCTCACAATATCCCTCGTTATCCAAGGTTCCCGAAACTTGCCAAACTTATCCTTCTTCCTCACTGGAACATGCTGGTCCTGGATTCTGATCAACTGACGTTTGAAAGACTCCCACATGTCAGATGTTGATTTACCCTCAAACAGCCACCCCCAATCTAAATTCTTCAGTTCCTGCCTAATATTGTTATAATTAGCCTACCCCCAATTTAGCACCTTCACCCGAGGACTACTCTTATCCTTATCCACAAGTACCTTAAAACTTACGGAATTATGGTCACTGTTCCCGAAATGCTCCCCAACTGAAACTTCGACCACCTGGCCGGGCTCATTCCCCAATACCAGGTCTAGTACGGCCCCTTCCCTAGTTGGACTATCTACATATTGTTTTAAGAAGACCTCCTGGATGCTCCTTACAACTCCTGCCCCATCCAAGCCCCTAGCACTAAGTGAGTCCCAGTCAATATAGGAGAAGTTAAAATCACCCACCACAACAACCCTGTTGCTTTTATATCTTTCCAAAATCTGTCTACATATCTGCTCCTCTGTCTCTCGCTGGCTGTTGGGAGGCCTGTAGTAAACCCCAAACATTGTGACTGCACTCTTCCTATTCCTGAACTCTACCCATATTGCCTCGCTGCATGATCCTTCCGAGATGTTCTCCCGCAGTACAGCTGTGATATTCTCCTTAACCAGTAATGCAACTCCCCCACCCCTTTTACATCCCTCTCTATCCCGCCTGAAGCATCTAAATCCCGGAACGTTTAGCTGCCAGTCCTGTCCTTCCCTCAACCAAGTCTCTGTAATAGCAACAACATCATAGTTCCAAGTACTAATCCAAGCTCTAAGTTCATCTGCCTTACCTGTTATACTTCTCGCATTGAAACAAATGCAGTTCAGACCACCAGTCCCGCTGTGCTCAACAACATCTCCCTGTCTGCTCTTCCTCTCAGTCTTACTGGCCTTATTCACTAGTACCCCCTCAGTTATTTCACCTGCTGACCTACTGCTCTGGTTCCCACCCCCCTGCCACAATAGTTTAAACCCTCCCGAGCGACGCCAGCAAACCTCGCAGCCAGGATATTTGTGCCCCTCCAGTTTAGATGCAACCCGTCCTTCTTGTTCAGGTCCCACCTGTCCCGGAAGAGATCCCAATGATCCAGATATCTGAAACCCTCCCTCCTACACCAGCTGTTTAGCCATGTGTTTAGCTGCACTCTCTTCCTATTTCTAGCCTCACTGGCATGTGGCACAGGGAGTAATCCTGAGATTAGAACCCTAGAGGTCCTCTTTTTTAACTTACTACCTAACTCCCTGAACTCCCCCTGCAGGATCTCGTCACTCTTTCTGCCTATGTCGTTAGTATCAGTGTGTACCACAACCTCTGGCTGTTCACCCTCCCCCTTCAGAATGCCCCCTGTCCGTTCAGAGACATCCTTGACCCTGGCACCAGGGAGGCAACATACCATCCTGGAGTCTCTTTCACGTCCACAGAAACGCCTATCTGTGCCCCTGACTATAGAGTCCCCAATAACAATTGCTCTTCTGCGCTTTGTCCCTCCCTGCTGAACAACAGAGCCAGCCGTGGTACCACTGCTCTGGCTGCTGCTGTTGTTTTCCCCTGATAGGCCATCCCCCCAACAGTATCCAAAACTGTATACTTGTTAGAGAGGGGGACAGCCACAGGGGATTCCTGCACTGACTGCCTGCCCCTTCTAGCAGTCACCCATCTATCTGCCTGCACCTTGGGTGTAACCACATCTCTAAAACTCCTGTCTATGATGTTTCCGCCACCTGCATGCTCCTAAGTGCATCCAATTGCTGCTGCAACCGATCCATGTGGTCTGTGAGGAGCTGCAATTGGGTACACTTCCTGCAAATGTAGTTGTTCGGAACGCTGGAAGCATCACGGACCTCCCACATCTCACAGGTGAAGCACTTTACCCCTCTAACTGACATTTCTAGCACTAATTAATATATTAATTTAAAATAAATACTTATGAAATCCTTACTAAATTAAGTTCCAATTAACTATATGGTCCCTAGTGCTAGATTTCTACTATAAATATTAAATGCTAAATACAGTAATCTCCTCCCTCTGGTTTAGTTACTCCTCTACTTATTAATTAATTAGTTAATTAGGGTTAATTAGCTTATCAATGTTTTATTTTCAAATTCAGTGCAGATTCCCTACCAGTCAATCAGGTCACAGCTTTCCTGTGACGTCACTTTTTCAGTTTTCTTTTTCACCCGAGGTAAGTTACTCTATATACTCACCTCTCCGGTACTCCGCCTTTTGAGTCTTCTCCTTGGAACAAGGCCGTGAATCCCCGAGGTAAGGTTTTTATACTCACCGCTCCGGTACTCCGCCCTCCGAGTCTTCTCCCTGAAACTGGGAGAACAAAGTAGGAAATGACAGGCCAGTTAGCTTAACGTTAGAAGCTTTTATTAAAGATGTTATAGCAGGGCACTTCGAAAAATTCAAAGTCAACATGGTTTTGTGAAAGGGAGATCATGTTTAACCAATTTATTGGAGTTCTTTGAAGAAGTAACATGTGCTGTGGATAAAGGGGAACCAGTGGATGTACTGTACTTAGATTTCCAGAAGGCATTTGATAAGGTGCCAAATCAAAGGTTATTGCGGAAAATAAAAGCTCATGGTGCAGGAGTAACACATTGGCATGGATAGAAGATTGGCCAGCTAATAGGGAACAGAGAATAGGCATAAATGGGTCTGGTAGCCAAGATGTAACAAGTGGTGTGCCACAGGGATCAGTGCTGGGGCCTTAACTTTTTATAGTTTATATAAATGAGTTTGATGACGGGACCGAAGGTATGGTTGCTAAAATTGCTGATGACACAAAGATAGGTGGGAAAATAAGTTGTGAAGAATGCGTAAGGAAGCAACAAAGGGATTTAGATAGGTTACGTGAGTGGGCAAAGATCTGGCAAATGGAGTATAATATGAGAAGATGTGAAATTGTTCATTTTGGCACGAAGAATAAAAAAGCATACTATCTAAATGGCGAGAGATTACAGAACTCTGAGATGCAGAGGGATCTGGGTGTTCTAGTGCATAAATCACAGAAGGTTAGGATGCAGGTTCAGCAAGTGATTAGGAAAGCTAACAGAATGTTATTGTTTATTGCGAGGGAAATTCAATACAAAAGTAGGGAGGTTACGCTTCAGTTAAACAGGGTATTGGTGAGGCCACATCTGAAGTACTGTGTACGGTATTGGTCTCCTTATTTAAGGAAGGATGTAAATGCATTGGAAGCAGTTCAGCGAAGGTTTACTAGACTGATACCTGGAATGGGCGTGTTGTCTTATGAGGAAAGGTTAGGCTTGTACCTGCTGGAATTTAGAAGAGTGAGATGCGACTTGATTGAAATATATAAGATCCTGAGGGGTCTTGACAGGGTGGATGTGGAAAGGGTGTTTCCCCTTGTGGGAGAATCAAGAACTAGGGATCACTGTTAAAAATAAGGGGTTGCCCATTTAAGACAGAGATGAGGAAAATTTTTTTCTCTCAGAGGGTTGTGAGTCTTTGGAACTCTCTTCCTCAAAAGTCAGTGGAAGCAGAGTCTTTGAATATTTTTAAGGCAGATGTAGATAGATTTTCGATAAGTAAAGGGGTGAAAAATTATCGGGGGTAGGTGGGAATGTGGAGTTGAAGTACAATCAGATCAGCCATGATCTTGTTGAATGGTGGAGGAGGCTCGAGGGGCCGAGTGCCCCACTCCTGCTCCCAATTCATATGTTCGTATGTGTGTTCGTAAGATTGCTGCTACTGAGCCATGGCTCAGGTGTGTGAATAAAACCCGCCATGGAGCATAGTATAGTCGCAAAAGACTTCATACAAATGCATGCATTTATTTGTTACTAATAATTGCACTGCAAAATTACAATTGTTTGAGTCTCAACCCATTGGTTGCACAGAAACTTGATCAGGTGATGGAGACTATGGGATCCATGTATTATGTGGACGAGCTGACAAGTTCTTTGTCGTTCTTATCTTTTCAATAACAGGTTGAAAAGCATCATTTACCTTTTGATGACTCTGATGACTCTTCATTATTGGTGGGTGTGTGTGTTTAAGAAAGAGAGAAGAAACACACACAAATACAAACCAAGAGACAGACTTCAAGCAGGGGAAGAGGAGAGAATGCATGCACAATCTGAGAGGGAAAGACCAAAAGAGAGAGATAGTCATAACTAAGGGAAATCAATACAGTCATGGACAGGGCCTGCAATCAAGGAATGAACAAGGCTTCATTTGGTTGAATAGTATTGCAATTTCCATACTACTCACTTGAGAAAGTCCAGCAGTGGAAATGCCTTAGGGGTCACAGTGGGCGGCTAAAGGTCAAAGGTCAGATGTTGTTTAAACCAAGACGTTTGCTATTTCCCTGACCCATCACCGTCTGACAGCTAAAGTGTCCATTCTGAGGTGACACATGTCACAGCTCCTTCAGAATGGAGGGGGCCAGTGATGGATAGGAACTGACGGGCATGTTACAAAAACACTCAGAACAGGTATAAAGTGAGCACGCATCAGAACACAGCTCCAGGAGGAAGCCACTCAAGCAAGTAAAGAGCATTGGGGTAAAATGTAAAACGGAAATAAATAGAATTGTTCCCAGAATTAGTTTTACCATTGTGAAAAGGACAAATACAAATCAAGTTTCACTATGATGAAGCAGTTCTGCAGGCTCAGTGGTCTGTGCACTGCCAGGTCTGGAGCTGAGCCCCACTGACCAAGAATCTTGATCTGTGCTGAGTTAGTTAATCCCATTGAGGGCGATAGTTAGGATTACCTCAATTGGCCTTTGTCCCCTGGATTAGGGAGCAGAAAATGTGGCCAGGATTGCTGCGACGGAGCTATATCCAGTAAACCCTGATTGAAAGTGCGTTATGTGTGGGTGTTGGTGAGGGACAGGATCTGGCTCAGTTGTGATTCTCCCTGAGTCCCCACATTTGCATAACTGTCCAAAACGGTGTGGAGGTTCATACAGGAAGAATGGTCATTTGGACAGGTTATCAGAGGGCAGTCCGCACTCTCAGGGGAGGAGGTGTCCGGGTTTGTCATGTTACCTGACTGTGGAGCCATGTGTAATTTTGGAGGGCTGCAAGTGATAAATTTTACATACAGAGCTCAAAATCATGTGCAACCTGAATTGAATGGGCTGAATTCCCGCTATGACCTTCCACATGGCAAAACTCTACACTGTAGCATTAAATCGTAAAATTTACTCTGATATTCATTTCTCTCGCATTTGGAAAAAAAGAGAATTTATTGGAATTCATTAGAACCGCTTGAAAATGTAATGTTTAAAAGCTCTGTAGATCTGGGCCTAATTTTACGCCTGATAAACACCTGCTATTGTGGAAGCCTTATTAAACCTCTTCTTGCATGGTCGCTACCTTGCATTCCCAAGGTTACTCAGTTGCTCCTTATCTGTCCCGCCGAGTCCTGATTGCACTTCCAGATTTGAATGAAGCTGTTAAGCCATTGTATCTGCTAATGGTTTTATGGAGGCTCAGCCTTGGCAAACACAGGAAAATTGGCCCTTATCACCTTTTAAGATAAATTATTGTACACCTGTGACCTACGTCGGTGGTCAAGACAGCAGTGCAGGGCTGAGCAGTACAAGCACAGCAGAGTGGCGTACAGTGTTCCAGTTATTTCTTTGTATAGTAGATACTGCTAGGAACTCTTTTCTCTAGAAAAGAGAAGACTGAAAGGTGACCTGACCGAGGTCCTTAAAATTGTAAAGGGTTATAAAGAAGTAGAGAAAATGTTTCCACTTGTGCGGGAGTCCAAAACTGCTGGCTATAAATATAAGATAGTCGCTAATAAATCCAATAACCAATTGAGGAGAAATCTCTTTAGTCAGAGAGTGGTGAGAATATGGAATTCGCTACACAAGAACACAAGAAATAGGAGCAGAATTAGATCATACGGCCCATTGAGCCTGCTCTGCCATTCAATACGATCATGGCTGATCTTGGGCTTCAATTCCACTTTCCTGCCTGTTCCCCATATCCCTTGATTCCCTGCGAGACCAAAAATCTATTTTCCCAGGCTTAAATGTATCCAATGATGGAGTATCCACAACCCTCTGGGGTAGTGAATTCCAAAGATTCACAACCCTTTGAGTGTAGTAATTTCTCCTCATCTCAGTCCTGAATGATTGGCCCCTTATCCTGAGATTGTGCCCCCCTGTTCTAGATTCCCCGACCAGTGGAAACAATCTCTCAGCTTCTACCCTATCAAGCCCTTTCAGAATCTTGTATGTCTCAATTAGATCACCCCTCATTCTTCCAAATTCCAGAGAATATTGGCCCGTGGAGTGGTTGAGGTGTACAGCAAATATGCATTTAAGGGGAAGTTAGACAACTACGTGAGGGAGAATGGATTAGTAGGATATGTTGATAGAGTTAAGTGAAGTAAATAGAATGGGAGGAGGCTTGTCTGGAGCATAAAGACCAGCATATACCATTGGGCTGAATGGCCTGCTTCTATACTATAAATTCTATGTAGTTCTGTGTAATAGTAATAAAATGAAGTGCAAATGCATTCAGGGTATCTTGGTGCAGGCTGCACCACAGATGACTGGGAATCTGGAACAAAAGCAAAAAGTGCTGGAAATACTCAGCAGGTCTGGCAGCATCTGTGGAGAGAGAAGCAAAGTTAATGTTTCAGATCTGTGACCTTTCATCAGAACTATGGGAATCTTGTGCAGGCTGCACTATTGGTGAGTGGGAATCTGGTGCAGGACATATTTTTAGTGGAGGGAAGAGTTGATATGGATAATACCCTGAGCAAGGCAGATGACAGGTGTGGCCTATGGGTGAGGGGAATCGGGTGTGGATGGACCTGCAGGTGCGGAGGGAATCAGAATCTAGAAGGACAAGGGCAGGAGATGCTTGGAAACACCATTGCTTTCAAGTTTCCCTTCAAATCTCACACCATCTGAACTTGAACATATATTGTCGTTCCTTCATCGTGGCTGGTCAAAATCCTAGAACTCTCTAACTAATGCCATTGTGGGAGTACCTTCACTACACAGACTGCAGTGATTCAGGAAGGCAACCTATCCCCACCTTCTCAAGGGCAATTAGACAATGGCAATTAATATTGGCCTCATTAGCGATGAGAATGAATTTTAGAAACAGGAAATTACTGTAGCTCAGGTATGGAAAATGGGGATTAATAAAGGGGATAGGGTGCTGAGCACACTCCAGGAAGGATTTGCTGTGCACAGCGTTTATACAGAGTTGCAGTGAAGACTGAGAAGCTTTGCGATGTGGATAGCACACAACTGGTGCCCGTAACGAGTAATTACTCTGAATAGTCAGTAACCACTGACTGGCAAGTGCATCTTGAGCACTGTGAGAGAAACTGTATCCTTTAGTATTGATTCCTTAAATAGTCTAAAATTGCTTGAGTGCATTCTGTTTAGTGAAACCACACAGGAGCGATACTGGTAATTGATAGTTGGTGGGCATTTCGTACAGATTTCTAAAATATTTAAAGCGGGCATTTTTAACTGAGTATGTGGAACTGTTGTTTGAAACTGCAGGGTTGGGATCGGATGCTACTATGTGGGCTCCAATGTGCTGCATTCTGCCATTAAATGATAGGCTACATGCTCACATTCCACCCTCGCGCCGCCAACTCCTAATCTCAGCCACTTCTCTTGGGATCAAACGAGAGGATGTTTAACACTGTTTCAAAAGGTAACAAAGGCAGAAAAACAGGCCCTACCAGCATCTATAAAGGACTGAGACCATTTAAAGCTGTCAGCTGTTGCTCCTTGGGTAACACTGTTACCTTTGGCTCAGACAGTTGTAGGTTCAAGTCCCAGTCCACCTTCAACAACTTGCGTGTGCTATTTATGGTGATACTTCAGCACAGTATTAAGGGAGTGGTGAGCTTTTTGAAGTGCTGTCTTTCCAAATTGATATTCAACCAAACCACATCTGCCCTCTCAGATGGGCATAAAAGATCCAATGACAATATTTGAACAAGAGATGGGAGAGTTCTCCCTGCTGACCTGGCCAAATATCCTTCAACCAACATAATTGAAACAGATTACCTGGTCATTATTAGGTTGCTGTTTGTGGGAGCTTGTTGTACATAAATCAGCTGTATATTTCCTACATTACAACAGTGACTAGATTTCTTAGGTACTTGAGTGGTTGTACAACATTGTGGGGACATGCTGAGGGTATGAAAGGTGCTATATAAATGCAAGTCATTCCTTTAACATTTTGGTTTGTGGCTTGTGTTCCAGTATTTTCAGTTTGATTTCAGATTTCCAAGTTTTACAAGTTTTTTTCTTTAAGCTCCCAAAAAAGGGAAGATTTCTGAAAACCGGATGTGTTTGTTCCTCTTCCACACCCCGTCGCGCAAGAGGCCACTGGGAATGGTGTGTAGGACATTCAAACCCCTAAGGCATCAGCGGAGGGAGTTGTGGATAGTGGGGGCAATGGAAATATAGTTTAAATGATCAAATGGATAGCCTACAGCTTTATTTAATTTTACCCATATTACTGGAGGCCTAAAATATCAGCTTGGCTCAATTGGTAGCCTTTTTGTTTCTTAAGTTAGATGGTTGTGTGTATAGTAGTGTAGTGGTATTATCACTGGATTCATAATCCTGAGGTCTGGACTAATAATCCAGCAAATGTGAATTCAAGTCTCACTGTGATAGTTTGAGAATTTGAATGCAGTTTTAAAAAATGTGGGGATCAGTAAAAATGACTATTGTTGTAAAAATGCAACTGGTTTGCTAATGTCCTTCCAGGCAGGAAACTTGTGATTCTTACAGGGTCTGATCTGTCTGTCTTTCCCGTCCACAACAATGTGATTGCCTCTTTGCTTCCCTTTGAGGCCCAGCAAGTAACTCAGTTGTAGCAAACTGCTACCACCTTCTCAGCGCAATTAGGAACAGTCAATAAATTCCAGCTTCCTGATAATCATTTTAAAATGCACAATTCAGAGCAGTACTGAAAGAGTGCTGTATCATCAGAGGTGCCTTCCTTTGCAAGAGATGTTAAACCGAGGCAAAGCACACTTGTTGTTGAACACATAAAAACCTTTGGAAGAAGAGCAGGGAATTTTCCAAAATTGGATTAACTGACCATTTACCTCACTGGCTGTGCGTAAATTGGCTTCTGCAGGGTCCTGCATAACAACAAACTGCACTTCAAAAGTAATGAATTGGTTGCAAAATGCTTTGGGACATCCTGAGGTTGTGATAGGTGCTATATAAATGCCAGTTCTCCCTTTGCTAGCATGACCTTGCCTGTCATTACCAAGAATGATAAAAAATCATGCATGTTCAGCATCATGAACATGCGTGTCTGAGTGCTGGGCTTTTCCATTGGGGTGAACCCCTTGCTGATGAACTTGGCAATTTATAGGAAAGTAGCAAGTGGAAAAGAAATGGCAGCTTGATTCCATCCAGGGCAGCTTTCAATTCAACCTCCAGTTTCAGAGCAACCATCCGTGAGCAGGCTGTCATTCTCCAGCCCGAAAGTTGGGGTCAAGGGGGCAGAGAGATGAAATGTAACATGGGGGGACCTGAAAAGACAGGAGGCAATAACATACGGAATGGTGTAACAAAATAGGGAAGAAAGAATGATAATTAAAATAATTTTTTTTAAATTTAGAGATACAGCACTGAAACAGGCCCTTCGGCCCACCGAGTCTGTGCCGACCATCAACCACCCATGTTATACTAATCCTACACTAATTCCATATTCCTACCACATCCCCACCTGTCCCTATATTTTCCCTACCACCTACCTATACTAGGGGCAATTTATAATGGCCAATTAACCTATCAAGCAGTAAGTCTTTGGCTTGTGGGAGGAAACTGGAGCACCCAGAGGAAACCCACGCAGACTCAGGGAGAACTTGCAAACTCCACACAGGCAGTACCCAGAATTGAACCCAGGTCGCTGGAGCTGTGAGGCTGCGGTGCTTACCACTGCGCCACTGTGCCGCCCATCATAATAGATGATGTTCCAGTTGGAATGGGAGAGTTGATGGGTTTGAAATTCAATAGCCCAATTTTTGGCTTTTCAGTGGGGAAGGGTTGAAATTGTGATTGTTTCTTCTTTTGCCTGATGCTCTTTGGTTTGATTATTATTGATTGGAAGAATACTTTTAATAAGTGTCATCGGCTCTGCTTACTCTCCTCACTCTGGAGAGCTGTCTACTTCTGTCCACAGTCTGATGAATAAGGAAAGCTCAGAATCTATAGCTATTGATTCTGAGCTTAAAAAGTGCTTCAGATCCTGCCATATGGGCTCGGTGTCACTGTGAGTCTTTCTGTCCTTGCTCAAGTGATTGAGGATTAACAGGTGTGTCGGTTTCTCTTTAATCTCTTCATATCATTCCAGGACAAATGTTTGCTTTGACCTATTCTCCTGACTGTAACGACCTCCCTAGTGAATCGAGGCCACAATAAACAAGAGACATTTTACTAGGAGGGTTTTGTTCCCAGGACCATTGTGTACACAAATTCAGTGTAAAAATCCGCCCAGCAATGTGGCACAAGGAATGCTGTTTCTGGATAACACCAGAGCTAGTTTAATTGTCCTTCAGATGAGGCATTAGATCAAGACCAATCCTTTATTTGTTCCAGAGATTCATCGGGGGTTTACAAGGCCCTTGTGGCAGAACTCAAAGAACAGCACGCAGTCCTCCCATGTACAGGCCAACAATCCTTCTGTGGTCAATGCCCCCAAAATCTATTTCTGCTAGCGGGTTGCTGTTGTCTTCAAAACGTGGTTGAAGAAGGAGATATTCCACCCTTTGTCAAGAAATATCAATTCCATAAATGAAAAAATGAAGCTTATTTTTCCTAACATGAATATAGAGAAAGATAATGAAATAATCCATAGAACACAATGGTTCACGTGCTCCTAGAATGGTGGCTTTGGAACATAGCAGACAAGGGCTGAAGAGTGGAGACATGAGGATGGGTAAGTATATCAAGGGTTTTACTTGATCGCCCTTGGGATCAGGGAGTACCTGTGCAGGTTTATCTAGGGAAAATAAATGGATTGGGAAGGGGCCATGTTAGGCTCGATTGTGTATGGTCTATAAAAGGAGTATGCTTGATGGCTTTTCTTATTCGGGAATTTCTTGCATGCCTATTACATAGTGGTAAATGGACCTTGGTTCAGGATTCAGGGCAGTTATTTAGACTGTAGCAGTGAGAAACAGAACTTCTCCCCTATGTATGTTTTCTCTACATAGAGATCAAATGGATGCCTAAACTCCTCCTCAATAGGATATCAGATGTTTAACCATTTCCCCAGTAGACTCCATCACAAGTTTATATACCCCATATAATAATGAAGAAGGGTCACTAACCTGAAACATTAACACTGCTTCTCTCTCCACAGATGCTGCCAGACCTGCTGAGTATTTCCAGCATTTCTTGTTTTTATTTCAGATTTCCAGCATCCGCAGTATTTTGCTTTTATTTATATACCCCATCTCAGGTTTAATATCAGGGATTGGACTCATGGCTCTCACACTGAGGTTAAATATCCTCCACCATGGTACAAGCCTGGGGCATTGATTTAAATTTGAGGAAGAAACAAATCTCTGGCCTACCTCTGTTGCTAGTTATTATTCAGGGGGAGCCCAGTCATACACCACAAATGCAGGTGAAACTTTTTCTTTACTTATGCCCATGTGTAAAACTGTCAGCAAGGCACTGAAACTATTAGAAGCATAAGGATAGATTTTCACCTTGCACATTATAGAAACTGCTCACCTCTCTGTACAATGTAGCTGGCACTTCCATGGTGCTGAAGTCCTGTGTTTTCACCCGTGTTGCACACACACCATTTTAGCAGTGAGCAAAGAAGCAAAACACAAAAACATTTGCTCACTTTGACTTCATCTAAGTGATTCCTGAGAATGTTGACTGGCACAGCAAGACTTGCCCTGCTCTCCATTCAGAATGCTGTTTGGATGCTATGCCACGATGTGCCCTGTTGGAAATGCTCATTATTCGAAGGGCTTGTTTTATTCAGTTGGCCTGAAGCAGTTATTCTGATTGGTTAAGCTGACTATGATGACAGCTGACATCTGCATACAAGAACTGCCTGTTGGGCCACATGTAAACTTAGACATCCTGAATGCAGCAGGCCCTGCGCTGTCAGCATTCAGGGCAGCCCAGTTTTGGAAAGGAGTCCTGAAACAGGCGTTTCCACCCCCTCCACTACTTACATATGCAAAAGGTCAAATGTCTGTTTCAGGTGCAGGCCCTAGAAGCCTATAATTTACCAATATGGCAGGGGACGAGGTTCTAATGCAGAATGTGTGCGTACATGTTGTCTCCATATTGGACACTTAGGTGCCCATTTTATCCTGTAAAACAGGCGCAACGTCAATGAATTTCTAGGCCCATGTGTCTTGGCAGTTCTTGCCATCGAATCCACTGCTTGCCCACAGATGTTATAAACATTGATCTCTCATTGTAGCATCCCAGTTCATTTTAAAGAACAGAGCTAACCAATGTCTATCCAAACCCTTCATCAATTTAAAACTTTCAATCGGAATCCCTCTATGCCTGTGTTTCTCTAAAGTATGCTGGCTGCCAACTCCCTTTTTAGGTGCTATTAAGTGCGTCAGAGTGGATAGGAGTTGGAGGGGTTTGCAGGGAGTTGCTGTCTGATTACATCAGTGGTTGAGAGCTGAAGATAGTCTGTGTGGAACTTTCATTGCTTTCCTTCACCTGGGGAAATCAGAGTGAATTCAGGCACAGAGAGGCCAGACATTGATTGTAAAGGATAGATGTTAAAAAGAACATCTGCTTTGATAAGAGTTGGTAGTGAGAAACATTGTGGGAAGTAATTGTGATGTCCTGACTGACATGGAAGAACGTACTTGATATGAAAGAATGGATTTGGTATCGATCACCATCACTGCAATTAGTAACTGTCAAACCAGGGAAACATTAGTGGCATTTAAGAGAAACATAATGACTGAAAAAATTCAACCAATATTTGAACATTCTTTTCTTCTGTTACTTGTAATTTCCACCAATGGTGAGCTTGATTACTGACGAGGTTGGCCAGCAAAAATTCTTGACTCACTACCTGCCCAACTTGGATGCAATAGAAAACAGAAATAAAGCAGAGGTGTGAAGTTATGTTGTGCCATTCCCATGACACAAAATCCCAATAAGCTTTACCTCAAGACAAATTCAAAATTTCTTGATTTTAAGATTTTAGACTTATTTTGTTCTTTTATTCTCTCCTTTTCCCCTCAAGCTGGGGTACAATTCCACAACTGCTGAATGTGCTCTGGTACCTGTCCCAAGTGCCCATACTTTATATATGGACCTATATGTTGATTGTCACCAAGTTACACTCTTGTCATTTAAAATCCCTGGTGGATTTTTTTCCCCCTTGTTCCCTGGCCCAGAGAGCCTCAGGCCAATTTTGGTGAGCCAAAAGCAATCCTAGCTGAGATCAGCTGACTCAACACAGACTAGGGATGGAACCTGGGATCTTCTTGTCCACCACACTAAGTACAGTTATTAACTGAGCCATCAGAGCATTTTTAACAAATGAGTGAAGACTGAACAGATTTAGATCGCAAGATAATTTTCAGCCTTACTTTCTTTGTTAACCGCTTTGCGTTTTTTTTCTTTTAAAGCGAATTAAAACATAAAAAGGGAATGCTAGGATTAAAAACAGAACATCTTTGAAGTATGAAGCAGGTGTGACAGCATCTGTGGAGAGTGAAACAGAATTAATGGGATGAATTTAGTCCTGGGGATGGGGTCTGCCAATGGGCCCGAAAGCAGGTGGAGGCAATCCCGCCTCGGTGGTCAGTGGGACCCGGGACCACATCTTCTCAGCGGCAGCTAATTAATTGGCTGTTGCCGGGGTGGCCATCCTGATTAAGGGTTGTTGTCTGCTCCCTCGAGCTGCCAGCCAATCAGAGGGCTGACAGCTTATCAGCCTCAGCAGTGCCACTGAGAGCGGTGGCCACTGCTGGGACTGCACCTGAAGCAGGCAGGCGCAGTGATGGACGCCGCCCTCACAACCAGATAAGTGGGGTTTGGAGGCACTGGGGCCAGTCAGACAGCCCGGCAAAGGTGGGGGAATGGGAGGGGATATGCAGGCTGTTGGTGAGGGCAGGCAACGGCGTTACCATGAGAGTGGCCAATGCCACCAGGGGGACCCCCTCCATGGTCCAAACAGTGCCTGAAAATGAGAACCCTCCCCACCGCCCCCCTCCCAAAGCCTACTGGAAGGCTGCCAGGGTTTAATTGGTATTCTCTGCACATGGCAGCGGGCCGCCTGTCTGCTGACAAAATGCCAGCGGAGGTGGGAAGAAGCCCTTATTTGGCCACTTAAGTGGCTCAATTGGCCTCTGGGCGGGAGGCCTGTCCACCACCTTCCCTGCTGCTGGCAAGATGGCATGGCGGCAGGAAGACTACTGCCTTCCCATGCCATTTTACAGGCCCTCCTGCTCCCAGTCTGTCTCCAGAGGGTGGCACAGTGGCGCAGTGGTTAGCACCGCAGCCTCACAGCTCCAGGGACCCGGGTTCGATTCCGGGTACTGCCTGTGTGGAGTTTGCAAGTTCTCCCTGTGTCTGCGTGGGTTTTCTCCGGGTGCTCCGGTTTCCTCCCACAAGCCAAAAGACTTGCAGGTTGATAGGTAAATTGGCCATTATAAATTGTCACTAGTATAGGTAGGTGGTAGGGAAATATAGAGACAGGTTGGGATGTGGTAGGAATATGGGATTAGTGTAGGATTAGTATAAATGGGTGGTTGATGTTCGGCACAGACTTGGTGGGCCGAAGGGCCTGTTTCAGTGCTGTATCTCTAATCTAATCTAGTCCAATGTTTCAGGTGAATAACCTTTCATCAGAACTGAAAAAAGTTAGAGATGTAACAGTTTTTAAGCAAGCTCAGAGGCAGAGAAAAGGGCTGGCGGAAGAATAAAAAGGAAGGTGGAAGGAAAGAGAGATTAAATCACAAAAGGGATGATGGTGTAAGACTAAAGGAGATGGTAATGGGACAAATGAAAAAGATGTGTCCAGAGGAAGTGTAAATGGGAATAGCAAAACTGTCACCAACAACTGCCATCTGAGAAAATGCAGGTAGAGGTTGTGTTCTGAAACTTTTAAACCCAATGTTGAGTCCAGAAGGCTGTAAAGTGCCGAGTCGAAAGATGAGTTGCTGTTCCTCAAGGCTTATGTTGAGCTTCATTGGAACAGTGTAGGAGGCCAAGTACAGAGAGTTCAGAGTGGGGGTGGAGTGGAGAATTAAAATGACAGGTGATCAGAAGCTCAGATTCACGCTTGAGGACTGAACAAAGGTGTTCTGCAAAGTGATCACCCAGTCTGTGTTTAGTCTCCCAATGAGGAGACCGCATCATGAGCAGTGGCTACAGTATACTAAATTGAAAGATGTACAAGCAAATCACTGTTTCACCTGGAAGGAATTTTTGGGGACAGTGGGAAAGAAGGAGGTAAAGGGCAAATGAAACATCTCCTGTGCTTGCATGGGACGGGGAGGGGAAATGTTAAACACTGCTTCAATAGATTTTCCACAAATAAGTGAACTATTGAGGGTTTGTTGGCTTCAACACTCGCACTTTGTGTGGACAAATGATGAATGACTTTGTGGTGAGCTACAGCAAGCTTGTGATCCCTAATTGTACTGTTTCAGCTCTAATGAAATCCCTGGTTGAATTGAACTAATCATATTTGCCCTCCAGGCTCCTGTCAAGAATTTAATAATCCACAAGTTGAATTAGAAATAGATTGTTCCATTAAATTTTGAGCAGATTGAGATGAATATCTTGTGAGGGAATTTATTGAGTGAGAAGTGAAGGAAAGTGAATGAAATTTCCTTTTCTAAAGGGGATTTTCTGGTGTTGAATACAGTCGGGTGAGTGGGATTAGGCCTTGCTGCCTTTGAGAAATGAGTCATGTACTCTGCCCCATTTATTTTCTGTCTAGAGAAATTCTGTCTTTATTTAAATATTTTCAGTTGCTGTTGGATGTGTTCAAATGTTCAGCTCCTAAGAAAATGCATACTATCATCTAGCATCTTTGTTCAGACATCTGGTCCAGTAATAGGACACAGTTTGGGAGCCCACTGCAGTACTGAGGGAGTGCTGCACTGTTGAAGATATCATCTTTTGGATTTGATGTTAAACCAAGTTTGCACTCTCAGGTGACAACTGACTTTTTGAAGAGTAAAGCACAATTGAGAGTCACAAGAACCAAGATGGATTGATGGTTGCAAGTTTTAAAAGAATGGAATACCAACTTTGTGCACAGTATTGTCTTAATGGTTCAATATCCTCTTCAAAAGAGGCCATGTTGGTGGTAATTGCTCTACAAATTATACGACAATTTCTATATGATAATGAACCTTGTTTCTTATAGGGCGAGTGCAAGTCCCATACTAGTGATTTCAGCAAAAGTTTTACCTGGTGAGGGAGTGCTGCACTGTTGGAGGTACTGCCTTTTGGATGACAAGTTAAACCAAGGTCCCATCTGTTTTCTTAGGAGGATGGAAAAGATCCATCCCATAGCAACATTGGAAGAAGAGCAGGCAAGTTCACCCAATGTCCTTGCCAACATTTATTTCTCAACCAACACCTAAAACAGATGATCCAAGTCAGTTATTGACTTTTTTCGTAACATTACAACAGTGACCATATTTCAAAAGTACTTAATTGGCTATAATGGCTATAAAGGACTTGCAGATACCCTCTAGTTGTGAAAGACACTATATAAATGCAAGCCTTATTTTTCTATTTTATTGAGAGTGTGGGAAATGGTAATTAAGCAAGTAGCCATTTACTTTAGCAGTAATAGTGACACTTTGGCCTTTATAACCACTCCAGGCACTGCTCCACACACCACTGACCACCTCCAAGCGCTTACCCGTTGTCTCTCGAGATAAGGAGGCCAAAGAAGAATAGTGACACTCACAGCTATAAAGAGGCATGGACAGGAATCTTGTGGGGACATTTGAAGCTGTGCAGCCCAGTAGAAGAATGGTTTAAAAAAAGTTTTAAACCAGCCTGTGCTAACATTGCAAGTCTGTTCCTGGTGTTCCTGCTGGGAGCTTGCTTTCCTCTCAAAGTACCAGAAGAAACTGGAGTCTTGCTCTTTACAGTCGACTGGATGAATCTTCCAAGAAGGCTTCTTTCTCAGACTAAGCGACACATTTATTACCTCCACCCTCCGCGTATTGTTTGTGTTTTTCTCCATGACAGACAGAGGACAGACAGAGTTCATCAAGTGCCTTGGGGGTCACTTGGCCCATTCATGACAACTTTCAGCAGGGACCAGTGGGTGAGGCTTTTGAGAGGAGGTGAAAGGCTGGACAGCAAATGAGAATAGTAAGGACTCTAAGTAAGATTCCAGGAGGAGGAGGGCACAGGATGAGAGTGATAGTTACTGTAGGGCAGCAGGCAGGAGTTCATAGTGGTTGCATCATTCTCATGTGTCTCTTTACTGTAAGGAAGCTGCAATAGAGGCTGTTAAAAACTATTCTTCAAAATAAACTGTCAAGGACGCATTTAGGTGTGATTGCTTACCCCTCCAACCCCTATTTCCCCCTGATCCATGCTGGCCCCTAGATTTATTCTGTCTGTAAATTCAATATCCATTTGAATACAAGCTCTCAAACCTGATTGTTTTTTTTAAAATCCTGATATAAGTGTAAGCAAATCAGGCTGGCAAGGGTATACTGTCACTAGCCTTTTCTCATCTGTTGCATAACCATCAGTCTGAAACCCAATTGTGTTGACAGGGCTGAAAAAGTGTGAAAGAACAGGGTAAGTTCATTTTCCCTGGTTAGAAGCAGTGACATTTCTAAACTCAAACAAACCCCTTTTGAGTGAACTCTAACTTTAGATGTTCACTCTATTAATTCAGCTGGTTCCAAATAAACTGGAACTTCAACTCAGCAAATTATTAACTCTATATATAAAGGTCAGCTACATAGTGTGTATTTCTTGTAAGTGTCACATTTAAGTCCTATCACACTTTGCTGAGTACACTCCTATGGTTGTGACTCACCGTAAGCAACATCAACTATGAGCTAGTGTATTTATATAGATCATCTTTTATTTATGCAACTGGATTAACATACAAAAACATTCCAAAGCACTTCACCAAGGCTGAAGACCCATATATAGATACATAGAATCGGATAATTTGACTTTAGAGAAAGGAGAATGGAAGTATCTGGCACAAGAAAGGTTCACTAGATTGATTCCTGGGAGGTGAGAGCTGTCCTATGAGGAGAGATTGCGTAGAATGGGCCTATATTCTCTGGAATTTAGAAGAGTGAGAGGTGATCTCATTGAAACATATAAAATTCTTTGAGGGCTTGGCAGGGTAGATGCTGAGGGACTGCTTCCCTGGTTGAAGAGTGTGGAAGTAGGGTCATAGTCTCTGGATAAGGGGTCAATCGTTTTGGACTGAGATGAGGAGAATTTTCTTCACTTCAATGGTTGTGAATCTTTGAAATTCTCTACCCAGAGAGCTGTGGATGCTCAGTCACTGAGTATATTCAAGACTGAGATTGATAGATCTTAGGGCACTAAGGACATCAAGGGATATGGGGATAGGGTAGGAAAGTGGAGTTGATGTAGAAGTTCAGCCATGATCTTATGTAAATGGCAGAGCAGTTTCAGTGGCACATGTAGCCTACACTTGCTCCTATTTCTTTTGTTCTTATGTTCCTGGAAACAATTCAAAAAAATCTTCAAATATCAGTCATTGAGAAGAAGATGAGAGGGGACTCAGTCTATCAGCTACATCCAATTGCATGCTCTTATCTGAAAATGTTTCATCTTCATTTCTACCTCAAAATCCATACCTTACCAGTCCCTGCTCAATCTGTATTTAATTCATTTATTGTTTGAACACCTCAATGCGAACAGTATTTTACAAGTGGATGATTTTAAGTCAGGTTATTGTGGTCAGTTTGGATCTTTGGCTCATGATGAATTCTATTTCTCTGATCCCATTTCTGACATCACATTACCTGATGGCCATGTTCTTTAGCAGTTGCCCCTTGTTTGGATGGGGGCAATGTGAATACCTGACTGGATAAAATGGACGTGTTCACAGCAGGGAAGAGTTTGACTATCGGTTGCTATAAGGCAAGGTTTTAAAAAATTCATTCTTATGGGATGTGGGCGTCGCTGGCAAGGCTAGCACTTGTCGCCCATTCCTAACTGACCTTGACAACTGAGTGGCTTTCTAGGCCATTTTAGAGGGCAGTTACGAGTCAACCACATTGCTGTGGATCTGGAGTCACGTATAGGCCAGACCAGGTAAGGATGGCAGATTTCCTTCCCTAAAGGACATTAGTGAACCAGATGGGTTTTTACGACAATTGATGATAGTTTCATGGCCCATTACTAAGACTCGCTTTCAATATGAATTTGGGGGATGTCATGGCGTAGAGAGATTGTCACTGGACTAGTAACCCAGAGACCCAAAGGGTATTGCGCTGGAGATATAGGTTTGAATCCCACCACAAATGATGGAATTTGAATTCAATTAATTTTAAAAATCTGGAATTAAAAGCTAGCCTAATAATGACCATGAAACCATTGTTGATTGTCGGAAAAATCCATCTGGTTCACTAATGTCCCCTAGGGAAGGAAATCTGCTGTCCTTACCTGGTCTGGCCTACATTTGACTCCAGACCCAGAGCAGTGTGGTTGACTCTTAACTGCCCTCTGAATGGCCTAGCAAGCCACTCAGTTGTATCTAACCACTACAAAGTCGATAAGGAATGAAACCGGATGGACCTCCTGACATCAACCTAGGCACCAGAAGCGACAATGGCAAGCCCAGCCCTGTTGACCCTGCAGAGTCCTCCTTACTAACAGCTGGGGGCTTGTGCCAAAGTTGGGAGAGCTACAGTTGGGAAAGCAACAGCCTGACATAGTCATACTCACGGAATCATACTTTACAGACAATGTCCCAGACACCGCCATCACAATCCTCGGGTATGTCCTGTCCCACCGGCAGGACAGACCCAGCAGAGGTGGAGGCACAGTGGTACACAGTCGGGAGGGAGTTGCACTGGGAGTCGTCAACATCGACTCTGGATCCCATGAAGTCTCATGGCATCAGGTCAAACATGGGCAAGGAAACCTGCAGTTTACCAACTACCGCCCTCCCTCAGCTAATGAGTCAGTACTCCTCCATTTTGAACACCAATAAGACGAAGCACTGAGGGTGGCAAGGGTGCAGAATATACTCGGTGGGGGACTTCAATGTCCATCACCAAGAGTGACTTGGTAGCACCACTACTGACCGAGCTGGCCGAGTCCTAAAGGACATATCTGCTAGACTGGGTCTGCGGCAGATGGTGAGGAACCAACAAGAGGGAAAAATATACTTGACCTCGACCTGACCAATCTGCCTGTCGCAGATGTATCTGTCCATGACAGTATTGGTAGGAGTGACCACCAGATAGTCTTTGTGGAGACGAAGTCCCGTCTTCACATTGAGGATACCCTCAATTGTGTTGTGTGGCACTATCACTGTGCTAAATGGGATAGATTTTGAACGTATCTAGCAGCGCAAAACTAGGCATCCATGAGGTGCTGTGGGCCATCAGCAGCAGCAGAATTGGACTCAACCACAATCTGTGGCCTCATGGCCCAGCATATCCCCCACTCTACCACTACCATCAAGCCAGGGGATCAACCCTGGTTCAATAAAGAGTGCAGGAGGGCATGCCACAAGCAGCACCAGGCATACCTCTAAATGAGGTGTCAACCTGGTGAAGCTGCAGCCCAGGGCTACTTGCATGCCAAACAGCGTAAGCAGTATGCAATAGACAGAGCCAAGCGATCCCATAACCAACGGACCAGATCCAAGCTCTGCAGTCCTGCCACATCCAGCCGTGAATGGTGGTGGACAATTAAACAACTAACTGGAGGAGGTGGCTCCACAAATATCCCTAACCTCAATGATGGGGGTGCCCAGCACATCAGTGCAAAAGAGAAGGCTGAAGCATTTGCAACTATCTTCAGCCAGAAGTGCCAAGTTGATGATCCATCGCTGTCTCCTCTTGAGGTCCCCAGCATCACAAATGCCAGTCTTCAGCCAATTCGATTCACTCCACATGATATCAAGGAACTGAAGGCACTGGATACTGCAAAGGCTATGGGCCCTGACAACATTCTGGCAATAGTACTGAAGATTTGTGCTCCAGAACTTGCCGCGCCCCTAGCCAAGCTGTTCCAGTACAGCTACAACACTGGCATCTACCCGGCAATGTGGAAAATTGCCCAGATATGTCCTGTACACTAAAGCAGGACAAATCCAACGCGGCCAATTACTGCCCTATCAGACTACTCTCAATCATCAGTAAAGTGATGGAAGGTATTGTCGACAGTGCTATCAAGTGGCACTTGCTTAGCAATAACCTGCTCAGTGACGCCTCAGTTTGCATTCCGCCAGGGCCACTCAGCTCCTGACCTAATTTCAGCCTTGGTTCAGACATGGACAAAAGAGCTGAACTCAAGAGGTGAGGTGAGAATGACTGCCCTTGACATCAAGGCAGCCTTTGACCGAGTATGGCATCAAGGAGCCCTAGCAAAACTGGAGTCAATGGGTATCGGGGGAAAACTGGTTGGAGTCATATCTTGCGCAAAGGAAGATGATTGTGGTTGTTGGAGGTCAATCATCTTAATCCCAGGAAATCACTGCAGGAGTTCCTCAGGGTAGTGTCCTAGGCCCAACCATCTTCAACTGTTTCATCAAAGACCTTCCTTCAATCATAAGGTCAGAGGTGGGGATGTTCGCTGATGATTGCACAATGTTCAGCACCATTCACGATTCCTCAAATACTGAAGCCGCCCGTGTAGAAATGCAGCAAGACCTGGACAATATAGCGGCTTAGGCTGATAAGTGGCAAGAAACATTTGCGCCACACAAATGCCAGGCAATGACCATCTCCAACAAGAGAGAATCTAACCATCTCCCCTTGACATTCAATGGTATTGCCATCACTGAATCCCCCACTATCAACATCCTGGGGGTTACCATTGACCAGAAACTGAACTGGAGTAGCCATATAAATACCATGGCTACAAGAGCAGGTCAGAAGCTAGAAATTCTGCGGGGAGTAACTCACCTCCTGACTCCCCAAAGCCTGTCCACCATCTACAAGGCACAAGTCAGGAGTGTGATGGAATATTCTCCATTTGCCTGGATCGGTGCAGCTCCAACAAGCACTCAAGCAGCTCGACTCCATCTAGGACAAAACAGCCCGCTTGATTGGCACCCCATTCACAAACATTCACTCCCTCCACCACTGACACACAGTAATAGCAGCATGTACCTTCTGCAAGATGCACTGCAGCAACGCACCTAGGCTGCTTAGACAGCAAACTTTACCACCTAGAAGGACAAGGGCAGCAGATGCATGGCAACGTCACCACCTGCAAGTTCCCCTCCAAGTCTCAGGCCATCCTGATTTAGAACTATATCGCCATTCCTTCACTGTCACTGGGTCAAAATCCAGAAACATCCCTTCCTAACAGCACTGTGGGTGTACCTACCCCACATGGACTGCAGCGGTTCAAGAAGGCAGCTCACCACCACCTTCTCAAGGGCAATTAGGGATAGGTAATAAATGCTGGCCTAGCCAGTGACCCTCACATCCCGTGAATGAATTAAACAAAAATTAATTGAATTTATTGAATAATTGAAGGTATGGGATAGAATGTAAACAATTCTGCCCAGAACATCAGCAGATACCCACACCAGCACCAACATTATTCTGAATACAGAGCAGGGTTTCTGCACATATTTAGATACATTGCCCAGGGTAGAAAATGGGCGGGCAGGAATTTGGAGGACTTTGCAAGGCCCTTAGTCGCAGCAGTCATTCAGCATGAATAGAGGTCAGACAGATGTGGGTTTAGATTAATCACTTCCTGTGCTTGTTTGTTGCAGTTATTCATGGCATCGACTCACTGATTTCTCACAAGATAATGCACTGTTTATAATAAAGGTTCCACACGTTCACACAGGAGTCTTTCCTATCAAATGTAATTGTCATCTTACTCAGTCCACACTGTGAGATTGTATGGGATTAATAGACCACAAGGGATAAACTAGTGTTTATTCTCTTTGACCTCATATGCCTGCAGCCACCGTGAATGTATTGTTGATGAGTTTGGGAATTTTTTACACCTTGCCCACTTGATTATTTAATGTTATTTAGTCACAGAGAGCAAAAAAATCACCAACAAAAAGTGCCCAATTTTATTTGTCATTCTTAATATTCTCCCTTCTCCTTGGCTCTTGCTGTGACACAGTTCCACAGACTCTATCCATGTTCCATTACCTCAACACCTTGTATGTGAGCTCCCACAGGCTATTTTCTGATCATAGGGTGGTTGCTTTACAGTCAAGATTACATCAACATGCTGGATGACAATTATACAGAGGAACCCTCTCTGATTCCTGTGCTTTACCCAGGATCTAATTGTTGAGATTAATAGCGACCCCCTACTGCTGCATCTCTTACCCAGCACAGATCGGAGGCTGAACCTGGGACCATTAATTCCAAAAGCTCAGTAACACACCAGGTGGTGCATGTACCCACCAAGCCATTGTCAGAGAAGACTGCTTCTGTTCGTCGATATGTCAGGTCCATTTTTGGTTCAGCCAGCCTTTAGATTGAGTTTGTATAAACATGAGTTGAGTTTGCTGCCTCCAAATCTTGCTGTTGGGTAGATTCCATAATTTCTTGATACTTGAAGATTTGTTGTCAAATTTAATTGAAGATAGGCCAAACGCCTATGAACAGACTGGACATGTGTTTTGATGAAGAATCTGACATTTGTCAGTTTCATTTAGTCGGAATCACTGTTTTGAATTGGTCACTGATGTGCCAAGTGTCCAAACAATTTTCAGGAGTGAAAGCAAAATATGAAACTGATAATCACCAAATATAGAAGTTTGTGAGAATTTAGATGTGGAGAATCCATTCATCGCAATGGTCCCAATCGCTTCCATGAAATGTGGGTCTCTGATTAGAGTGAAGACTCCGCCCAGTTACAGTGTCTGCCTCATGATTCCCTCACATGGAAGTCAAGGCTTGAGCAAGCCAATTTCTGATGTAACAAAATGATTGAAATAAAATGTTGCACTAAGTAGATGTTGAATGAGGTGCACGGGGTTACTGGGAGGAGGGCTAGAGGATTACATCAAAGACAAAATATGGCTAACTCATGGGGAAGCCTCAAGAAACAGCAGGCTGGATTTTACCAGCCCTCTCGAGACAGGTTGAGAGGCGGAGGCTATTTGAGGTCCTTAAATGGGTAATTAAGGGCCTCTTCCCGCTACCGCTGGTATTTTACCAATAGTTGTGGGGACCCGCTGCCACGTGGGGAGGCTGCCCCGTAAACGTTCCAGGTGGGCTCAGTGGGAGGTTGGCAGGCCCTCATGGGCATTCTGTGGCCCACAGAGGGCCCCCTGGTGGCAAGAGCCATCCCTGTAAAACCCCATACCGCACCCCACCCTCACCAACGACCTCCCCCATCTCTTTGCCGGAACCTGCCTGAGTCTTCCTGGCGATCCCGACCTTGCTTACCTTAATTCCAGGATCCTGTGTAGCTGCTGCTTTGGGCCTCTTGCACTACCAGCCGTGGCCACTGCTCCCAATGGTGCTGCTGCCACTGCCAAGCTGCTGGCCCTCTGATCGGCCAGCAGTTCTTGGGGCAGGATCCTGTTCCTTTTAAGAGGTGGGGTCGCCCACCCCCCACTTTCTACCTTGTTGCTGGGGGCCTCGCCGCTGAAATAAAATCAGCCTATAGCTTGTTCCATAGCAGGATCAGAATTAGAGGAGGTATCCTGTGTACAGTGGATCTTTGATTATCATACTCGCATTATTCATACTCCAGATTTTCTACAAAAAAAACTTCCGGGAATTGGTTTAGCCTAAACCAGCTGACATACAATTCAGCATTTTCTAATTGATTTTTCACAGAACTTGGGTTCTTGATCCAGCATGATAGAGACTGTACCTGGTAGCAATTACTCTGACATGCAGCTCTGATATTTAACTATGGGCTGGGAGACCAGCAGTAATCAGACTGCTAACACTTTTCCAAGGATAACAATTTTCATGTTTAAAATGGAAAAATATGACTCAACGCACATTCGTTGAGTTTGAATAAAGAAAGATAGAAAGACTTGCAATTATATAGCCCTTCCATGACTGGAGGACATCCCAACATGCTTTACAGTCATTGAAGTATTTTTGAAGTGTACTCACTGTTAGGAAAGGCAGCAGGCACTTGAAGCAGAGAAAACTTCCATAAACAGCAATGAAATAAATTGCCAGACCATCTATTTCAGGTGTGGCGTGAAGGATAACTATGGGCCAGGACACCAAGGAGAACTCCCTTAATCTTCTTTGAAATAGTGCAACAGAATCTCTTACATTCACCTGAGAGGACAGATGGGACCTTAGTTTAACGTCTCATCCGAATGATGGCACTTACGACAGTCCAGCACTCCCTCACTACAGCATTGCAGTGTCAGCCTTGATCATGTGCTCAAGTCCTTGGAGTGGGACGTCAACCCATGACCTTCTGACCCAGAGTAAATGAACCAACCAGATACTAAAAGCTTACTTTGTCAGATGGATGATGCAGGTACTGTCGATTACCTGTCAGTTTATTTTGTCTTGCCCCATTATCCCGATGGATAATGAAGATTCCTTTGTAATGGAACTCAACAGAAATGCTATATTGGGACTGAATGAGAATGTTAATGCCACACTGAAATGAAAACTTCAACTTGTTGACTGTTGGTGATGGTTCAGTTTCCAATGCACTTTTGTTTCTTGAGTTATTTGCAACAACAGAATTGATATAAGCAAATAAGCAATGGTGATGACTTTGTCTACATCAGCTCAGTCTATGTGAGGGGAAGCACTTGATGGGTGGAATCGTCCTGGTGGTTTTGAAGGCGAGATCAGGAACAAACTTGCAGATTAGAGCATCGGGTTGGTGGGCCGACACATTTCCGCCTTCAGGTGATCTTGCCGGAGGTCGGTGAACAACAGAATCATCTACCCACCTGGCAGTGGTGGGTAACCAATAACTAGCAATTAGGAGACTAATGAGGGGGATGAGGAGGACTTTGCCGGGATTTTCCCGCTGTCAGAGCGGACCTCCGCTGAGTGCTAAGTCTGGCATCTCCGTGGAGGTGGTCCTCCAGCATCAGGCAAGGTGGTCATTGGAGCCAGAGTCACCATGCCCCAATGTTGGGGGCCATGAGCAGGAAAGGCCACATGCACAGCCCAAATGAATGCACCAGAGGGGTTTCCCCTCCGCTCTGAGGGTCCTACCAGGTTCGGCCCTCATCATTCGTGAAACTGTTGCATTCTTCCAAGGGCACCTCCATGTTGAGACACCCTTGCTGCCTCCTTGCTGACTGAGCAGCGCCCACTTCTCGCAATGGGGCTGCTGGCCTTTCAAAGCTGCAGGTCCTCTGATTGGGCTTGCAGCCTCAGGAACCTGTCCACCTTCCCTAATTGGCTGCCTCCGGGAATATCACGAGGCAGGTTGGACAGGACTCACAGACCATTGGGACTGGGACCTGCATTTGTTCCAATGGAAGAATTTTTTCAAAGGCAGTAACATTCCTCCCACTGTGTCTGAATTTCAAAGTCTGTTTTCAGAATCCAGACAAGTCTCCAGAGTCTGTGAGAAAGATGTCTGAAGTGGAGTATTTAAAAATGTGGCACTTAAAATTTATCTAGAACATCTTTGTTTAATTGAGGAGCCTAAGGGAAGGGCCACAGGTTAAAGTGGAAGACACCACCAAGATTGACCAGAATCGGAGAGAGATTGCCTGTGGATGACCAATTTACTAACTCAGTGTAGAGAATGAAATGTGCACAACAAACTTAGGAATGTGAAGGGATTTACGTACTTGTTCATGGGTCAGCTCTACGTGTCCCTTTTGAATTTACACCTGTTTAAAGGGGAGTCAGTGCTGTTTTGTGAAAGCAAATTAAAATCACTAACTTTGTAATTGGGCATAGTGTCCAACACAAGAGATGTGGATGATGGCTCTGTGGCATTAATATTGATGGTTTGCTTGATTGGTTGACTGTTCTATGATTCTGTGATAAGTGTTATTACTTTATGATCTATTAACAGTTCCATATCCCTGCCTGGAAACATTGTAGGGCTGAGTGTAGTGTGTCTTTAAAATATCGAAACTACAGGATCCTAAACGAGATCTGTGCATGACCCGTTTCATTGCCCATTTCACTACCCATTTTAGCAAATGGAGCAGTCAACATCAAACAAGGAAATACCTTTAAGTGGGTCCATTAATAACACTGTCAGTGAATTAGTCTCTGTGAAGACCTGTCACCACCTTTTACATATTTGTTTTTTCCCAACCTCAGTCGATTATTTTCTGGAAGGTACTTAACAGTCAACAGTGTTAAGGAAGGCTAGGGAGGGGGGCTTTGCAATTTGAGAGAGGGTCTTTGCCTGACGCTGACGTCACCCTAATACGGCAGGAATACGGGACTCCACACAGGTATCCTGTCAATAGGAATATTTTTAAGGTAATTAAAATGAACACATAAGGAAGAATTTTCCTTTGCACTAGGCATAGGATGTTTAAGAGCTCATTTATGATTTTGCTACAGAGGACCCCTTCCCCCATAGACATTGGAAGTGGCAGGAAAATATTATGGGATATTTGAGAACTGTTATTACTCTTTTGCACATAATACTCAGCTGGGGTTTGGGCTTGTTTTCATATAAAATCATGTACATTATATTTGAAAACTTACAGTATCCACTTACAAGTGTCCAGTGAATTTTCACACATTATAGAGGACGTTTAACACCCTTGCACTCCTAGAATGAGGCTTCATCTGCCGAGAGCCAATTGGGAATTCCGACACCTGCTCCCTGTGATTTCTGTCGATTTATCATCTGAGATCCCAATATTTTCATTCCAAGACCCGTCCCCCCTGAACAGGCGTATACAGCAATAGGATCAAGGCAGCAAAATAAGTATCAGAGAGTGACATGTAGAAGTTGGAATAAAGCTGCTACAAAAGCAGAATACTGCGGATACTGGAAATCTGAAATAAAAACAGAAAATGCTGGAAATACTCAGATGACTATCGACTTGAAACGCTAACTCTGTTTCTCTTTCACAGATGCTGCCTGGCCTGCTGTGTATTTCCAGTATTTTCTGTTTTTATTTAGGAATAAAGCTGCCTTTAATGTGTTTTCCCCAAAGCTCTTGTTTAAATGAAATTATTTGTAGGCAGTGGGTACAGCTCTCAATGTGATCATTAATTCTCCCAGAAACGCCTTCAGGCTCTGCTGGCAGAGGCCAGATGTCAAAGAGCTACCTCAGATTCTCTCAAAACCAAACGGGAATGTTGGAAAACAGGTGACTCCTTGTGGTCCGGCCAAGACAGCTGGCAGTTGAGAATTCTGTTTGTAGACAGGTGCTGATGTGAACAGAGCTCCCGGCTGTTGGATGGAAGATGAACGATCACTCTCCCGAGCTGGGGCTCCCTACAGGGAGCAGATGATGGACCATTTGTAGGGTCCAAAGATTAATTTTGCAGCTGTGAGGGACCAGATTAGAGTTCAAATGTGAAAGATTAACCCCATCATTTCACAGCAAAAAAAAACAAGGAAAACAAACCCTACACTGATACGCAAAGGTCACACTGAAAGCAGCCTTGGATCTAATTGGGCTTTGGTTTCTTGTGGCGATTGTGGTGGGTTTGTCATAACTTTAGCCATTCCTGATGCCAAAAGCCGTTCACGGTTAGACTGGATCTTTTCCCTGCAGTCTTCTTGCTATAATGATCCTAGGAAATCCCTTTGTTTTGCCCAGGAATTGAGCCATTTATTTTAAATGGGTTAACACCAGTGTTCCATCTAAGGTACATGCGTGCGCGGATACACAGAAACCTGGAAGTATCAAGTCGGCCTCTCACAAGTCGTCCCATTTAAGATGATGCGCGTGCGCAGCTGCGCAAAAAAATTGAAAAGTACGGTGCATTGAAATAAACAGGTTGAGCACAACGAAAAAAAAATTACAAGGAACATTTAACAACAGCTCTGCTAAAACAGTGAACAGAGGACTGCCATATGAAAGTGTTAAACATTTGTCCAGAACTGTCAGCAACAGTATCTCCTAGGCTAAAAGTCTGTAATTTACGATGTTGGCGACATGAGTGATTAAAAGGCTTTCAACTGATTTATCATCAGCGCTAAAACAAGCATCAGAACTCAAGCTGTGATCCCAGCCTTTGACTTGTCCCTCATGTTGTCTTCTGTTCAGTTTTGAACTTGGCAAGACCTGGCAATTCTGGTCAGACCAAGTGGATGATGGAATATGCCAGCTGTCTCGAGTATTGTTTCCAGACTGTAGAATGATGCTGAGTGGCGCAGCTAACTGAGGGGTTACTTTCACATGCAGATATATGGGGTTACTATCTGGATTGTCATTTAGGCTATTTCCTCTGGCCGTGGAGGGGGTCAGCAAGAGAGGGAAATATTTATGGTTCCATTAGGACCAATACCTGTATCAGACCCCATACAAAGAAACATATATATATAATGCCCTTCATGACCTCAGGATGTCCCAAAGTGCTTCACAGCCTGTGAATAGTTTTGATGCACAGCCACTGTTGTTATGTAGGCAAGCACATCACCCAGGTTGCATGCACAAGGTCCCACTAATGGTAGTGGGATAAATCACCAGTTAATATCCTATGGTGACATTGGTTGATAGATAAACATTGGTCAGGACATAAGACCTTAAGATTTAGGAGCAGTAGTAGGCCATTTGGCCCCTCGAGCTTGCTCCGCCATTAAAGAAGATTATGGTGATCTGATTGTGGCCTTAACTCCACTTTCCCGCCTGTCCCCCATAACCCTTCACTCCCTCGTAGATCAAAAATCTGTCTAACTCAGCTTTGGATATATTCAAAGACCCAGCCTCCACTGTTCTCTGGGGAAGAGACTTCCAAAGATGAATGACCCTCTGAAAGAAGAAATTAACCCCTTATTTTGAAACTTGCCCCCTATTTCTAGATTCTCCCTTGAGGGGAAACATCCTCTCAGCATTTACCCTGTCAAGCCCCTTAACAATCTTAGATATTTCAATAAGATCACCTCTCAATCTTCTAAACGCCAATGAGTGTAGGCCCAACCTGCTCAACGTTTCTTCATAAGACAACCCCTTCATCCCAGAAATCAACCTAGTGAAACTTCTCTGAACTGCCTCCAATGCAAGTATATCCCTCCTTAAATAAGGTGACCAAAACTGTATGCAGTACTCTAGGTGCAGTCTCATAAACGCCCTTTACAGTTGTAGCAAGACTTCCCTACTTTTATACTCTGTTTCCCTTGCAAGAAAGGTCATCATTTAGGTGGCACAGTGGCACAGTGGTTAGCACCACAGCCTCACAGCTCCAGCAACCTGGGTTTGGTTCTGGGTACTGCCTGTGCGGGGTTTGCAAGTTCTCCCTGTGACCGCTTGAGTTTCTGCCGGGTGCTCTGGTTTCCTCCCACAGCCAAAGACTTGCAGGATGATAGGTAAATTGGCCATTGTAAATTGCCCCTAGTGTAGGTAAGTGGTAGAAGAATGATGGGGATGTGGTAGGGAATATGGGATTAGTAGAAATGGGTGGTTGTTGGTCAGCATGGACTCGGTGGGCCGAAGGGCCTGTTTCAGTGCTGTATCTCTCTATTACTCTAACATTCCATTTGCCTTCTTAATTACTTGCTGTACTTGCATGCTAACCTTTTGTGATTCGTGTACAAGGACACCCAGATCCCTCTGTACCACAGCATTCTGTGGTCTCTCTCTAGTTAAATAATATTCTGCTTTTCTATTCTTCCTGCCAAAGTGGACAATCTCACATTTTTCCACATCATACTCCATCTGCCAAATTTTTGCCCACTCACTTACCTGTCTGTATCCCTTTGTAGATTTTCTGTGACACAAGGGGATCTGCCAGACTCTTATTCAACTAGTGCCATATGATTTTTTACATCCACCTGATGGGGCAGATGGAATTTGGTTTGCTGTCTTAACTATGATTATCATCAGAGATCAGAGTGAATAATTGATATCTATGGTTGATAACACCAGTTTCTATTGTCAAGATATCAGTTTTTAGGATGGACGTAGCAATGGAAATGCGGTGCCTGGGAGGAAGTTTCCTCTGTTGACCATTAGTTGTAAACACGGAAATCTTCCTTCCAGATTTGCTATTGGACGTCAACCTTCAGTGATCCCAATTATAGTACATCACCCTTGAGGCGAGGTTGCCTACAGTCCCACAACCTATTCATTGTCTTCATCAGTGACAGTATTGGATAATATTATAAGGGATAGCTTTGGGATATCTGTTCCAGACATTGAAAGTGATCCAGTACTTGTTTCCACAGATGATGCCATGTTCTTGCTTGACTCATTTGGGAATCTACTGCTGTCTACTCATCATCTTCAACAATGGGTTAATCAGTTGAGGGTACCCCCGCCCCCCCCCCCGCAGTGTGCATTATGTGGCTTTGTACATTTCAAGAGGGGCTCACGAATTGGAAGAAACAAAGGGCATCTGTCCCAATTGTTGACTTTTATCAGTACTTTGTGGATGTTAACTTCAGCCTGAGCTGTTCCTTTGGAACATGCTTTGGACTTTCATCTTTCTTGAACAGCTACAAATTCCTGCTGCAGGTAAGTTTTGTGCATATGAGATATTTATGTTCATGATTCAGAATTCTTAAGTCTTTCAGTCTATATTTGAGAAAGGGAACCTAGCTGTGAATTGAATTTTGATCAAACAGGGAATGGTAGCAGAGAGGGCAGCTGTTGACCTACACTGACCCGTCACACCATTTTGCAAAGCTCCTGGATTAAGCAGTTGGTGATGACTAAACCTGAACATGCATTGGATTTGGATGTGCAGAAAATCAAAGTGACTGGCCTATCATAAATTGCCCTGTACCGATTCTTCTACCATACTAACAATGGTTACAAGAGTAACCAGGTGAAGAACTCTATCTTCTTCCATAGCTTTCGAATATGGGCTATTTAACCTAACTCCTATCCTCACAACAATTTTCCCCTTTCTCTGTGAAGACTTGGACTCCAACTTGGGTACATTTTCATTAGTCCTTTTATAAATGGCCATACTTCATGTGAGCGTAGTCAGAAACTTTGAGCAGGCTGCTCAACGTGGGAAGGCATCAGAGTCGAGCCTGGTCGTGTCCTCACACGACATGTATATGTGTGTTTTCTACCAGGGTCTGTAGTGTGAACACAGAATCGTTTTTTCTAACCCCCTTCTCTAACTTAGGAATATTGTGGCCAATGTTATTTCCCACCACCATTCTGGCTGAGACCAGCTAACAAAGGTAGACAGGCAGAGCAGGATTTTACGGGTCTTTGGGGCTCAGTACCACATTGGGCAGTGCATTAATTCACTGAGTCATTGGGGTGCATGACTTCCAAGTTCTATGTGTATGTTATTCATACAGCACTGTTAGCTCATTGAGAGCAACAATGATCTCATAGAGAACCAAAATTTCTTCATGAGCTAGCTACAGATGAGCTATTTCATCCATACAAATACCCTTACAGTATTCCCATCACAGCATTCAATTACTTCTTAAATTCGAGACTTTAGCCTCCACCACTTCACTTGGAAGGCCATTTTAAGTGTTGATCACTCTTTGTGTGAAGAAGAATTTCATGCGACACAAAAATGTCCCTACTGTGAGCTCCATGTCTTATCCTTATGGTTTATAGTATTCCAGATATACCTTATCTGTACTGATTGCTATCTTTTCCATCTCCTTAGTTTTCTCCTCAGTCACCTCTTCAGGGCTGTAAAGCTCAAATTTCTCCAGTGTTTCCACACTAGAACTTTAATGTCTTCCTTACTGCTCAAAACTGGAGAATTAACACCTGCACTGAAGGACACTTCTAGGACAAACAGAGTGTCGATACAGTGAATAAGTACATGACAGACCTTCCATATCAATGAACCTGCGGACACTTGCTATCCAAGCTTACACATGCAGGACAGTCAGTTTCGGATGCTTTTTTAAAACGGTATCAATTTATGGGATGTGGGGGTCTCTGGCAAGGCCGACATTTATTGCTCATCCTGAATTGCCATTGAAAAGTGGTGTTGAGCCGCCTTCTTGAACTGCTGCAGTCCTTGTGATGTTGTTACACTCACAGTGCTGTTAGGGAGGGAGTTCCAGGATTTTGACCTAATGAGGTTAAGGAACGGCAAGATATTTCAGAATGCTACTTGCATGTGGTAGTGTTTCCATGCACCTGCTGCCCTTGTCCTTCCAGGTGGTAGAGTTTACGGGTTTGTCAAAGAAACCTTGGCGAGTTGCTGGAGTGCATCTTGTAGATGGTTGCAAACTGCAGCTATGGTGCACCAGAGGTGGATTGAGCGATAGGCTTTGCAGGTCAGTGGAACCGTACCTCAGTGCAACATCACCTCCAGCAGAGGAATGACAGGGGTAAATCAGAGAGGACGACAAAGTTTTTGTATGTTTTGCAATGCCTTGCAACTGGTGGCAAAGGTTATTTAATATATATGGTGGGTTTCATCTGTGGTCAAGTCTTTTGGGCCTGCATTTTGCTGTCAGGGGGAGCGGGGGAAGGGACATCTCAGCATCTGAGAGAAGACAAGATGTATGTTACTGCCATTTGGCAGTGGCAAACTAATTAATTAAATGTGTTTCCAGCTAATGAGCTCTTGACTCACTGTGAACAGCCTTGCTGTGTACTGCGTTTTGGTGTGAATGAAAGTTATTTTGTGTGGGGAGTAAAGGTCGACGGCGAGTCCTCTACAGCAGGTGAGAAGGATGGATGTGGAGCGAAGGATTCCGAGGAAGCCTCGGATGTAATTATCTGGCACTTTGCTGTTGGTGGCATGCCGTTGGCAAGAGGGTGTTTGATACTGTGCAGCTGACGACACATGATCTGTAAACCAAGTGATCTTTCCACCTCCAATGTTAAGCAAATGTCTTTATCCCTTCAGTGAGGAACCTGAAGCACAAAGGAGCAGTGAAAAGTTAAAGCATTATGCAGAGGTCGCGGCTCTCATGAGTGCTGATTTCCCGCTGCCACAGTAGGAAATGGCTTCACAGACAGAGTCTTTCCATCATTACCTGTAAGAAAAATTGGGATTATCATAGAATTATTAAATCGTGAAATCATTAAATCATTGGAGTTAAAAGAAAGGGAGGTGGGAGTGCTGTATAATGGGCTGCATCCACTATTGTCAATTTTACACTATTGCCAAAAATTAAAACAACCTTGATCTTACAGTTCAGAAGGAGGCCATTCAGTATCTTGATCCTCTTTGCACTCCCAGATTGAATCACTGCCTTTGGAGAGGAGAAGGAAAAGGGACAAACTCCAGTTTTTCTCGTGATGTCATCAGCGGTTTTTGTTCAAACAAAAAATATTATTAAAATAGGGAACAGGTATGACAAAAGATTATGATTAGCTTCAACATCTTTGCCCTCTGCTCTTACCAACGTAGGGCTGAATTTTGTTCTCAGCCCGACATTGGGTTTCGTGGCAGGGGCAGGGGGCGGGGTTACGGAGAATTGGAGCGGCGGCACCTGCCACGGAGCCCGACGCCAGGATTGCCGGGGCCCGATCTTCCCGGTGGTGGCGAGGTTCTGTGGCAGCACCTCCGCCATTCTGCAATGGGACCCTACTTTACCTATTTAAAATACCTCTCTGCATAAATTTAAATTTAATTCCCCACGATCTTACCTTCAGTTCCCAATCTTGAGCACATCAGGCGGCACTCACGTGCCTTCACCTTCCCGTCCAGGAGAAACTGGCACCATCGAGGTGGGGAAGGGGTCAACTCTGCATTAATTAGTGTTTGGGGAAAACGGGGTCAACTCTGCATTATTTAGTGTTTGGGGCAAAACGGGGTCAACTCTGCATTATTCAGTGTATGGGGGGAAACGGGGTCAACTCTGCATTAATTAGCGTATGGGGGGAAACAGGGTCAATTCTGCATTATTTAGTGTATGGGGGAAAACGGGGTCAACTCTGCATTATTTAGTGTATGGGGGGAAACGGGGTCAACTCTGCATTAATTAGCGTATGGGAGGAAACAGGGTCAATTCTGCATTATTTAGTGTATGGGGGAAAACGGGGTCAACTCTGCATTATTTAGTGCATGGGGGAAAACGGGGTCAACTCTGCATTAATTAGTGTATGGGGGGAAACAGGGTCAATTCTGCATTATTTAGTGTATGGGGGAAACGGAGTCAACTCTGCATTATTTAGTGTATGGGGGGAAACGGGGTCAACTCTGCATTATTTAGTGTATGGGGGAAAATGGGGTCAACTCTGCATTATTTAGTGTATGGGGGGAAACGGGGTCAACTCTGCATTATTTAGTGTATGGGGGGAAGGGGTCAACTCTGCATTATTTAGTGTATGTGGGGGAAACGGAATTAGCTCTGCATTATTTAGTGTATGGGGGAAAACGGGGTCAACTCTGCATTATTTAGTGTATGGGGGGAAACAGGGTCAATTCTGCATTATTTAGTGTATGGGGAAAATGGGGTCAAAGCTGCATTATTCAGTGTATGGGGGGAAACGGGGTCAACTCTGCATTATTTAGTGTATGGGGGGGAAACAGGGTCAACTCTGCATTATTTAGTGTATGGGGGAAGGGATCAACTCTGCATTATTTAGTGTATGGGGGAAAATGGGGTCAAAGCTGCATTATTTAGTGTATGGGGGGAAACGGGGTTAACTCTGCATTAATTAGTGTATGGGGGGAAACAGGGTCAACTCTGCATTATTTAGTGTATGGGGGAAGGGATCAACTCTGCATTATTTAGTGTATGGGGGAAAATGGGGTCAACTCTGCATTATTTAGTGTATGGGGGGAAACGGGGTTAACTCTGCATTAATTAGTGTATGGGGGAAACAGGGTCAACTCTGCATTATTTAGTGTATGGGGGAAAATGGGGTCAAAGCTGCATTATTTAGTGTATGTGGGAAAACGGGGTCAACTCTGCATTATTTAGTGTATGGGGGAAGGGATCAACTCTGCATTATTTAGTGTATGGGGGAAAACGGGGTCAACTATGCATTATTTAGTGTATGGGGGAAGGGATCAACTCTGCATTATTTAGTGTATGGGGGAAGGGATCAACTCTGCATTATTTAGTGTATGGGGGAAGGGATCAACTCTGCATTATTTAGTGTATGGGGGGAAACAGGGTCAATTCTGCATTATTTAGTGTATGGGGGGAAACAGGGTCAATTCTGCATTATTTAGTGTATGGGGGAAAATGGGGTCAACTCTGCATTATTTAGTGTATGGGGGGAAACGGGGTCAACTCTGCATTATTTAGTGTATGGGTGTGGCAACAGGGTCAACTCTGCATTATTTAGTGTATGGGGGAAAACGGGGTCAACTCTGCAATATTTAGTGTATGGGGGGAAACGGGGTCAACTCTGCATTATTTAGTGTATGGGGGAAAATGGGGTCAACTCTGCATTATTTAGTGTATGGGGGGATGGGGTCAACTCTGCATTATTTAGTGTATGTGGGGGAAGGGGTCAACTCTGCATTATTTAGTGTATGGGGGGAAGGGGTCAAAGCTGCATTATGTAGAACTGTTTGCAGGGCTGGATCTTTCAAAAATGGCACCAGCACCTGCTCCTGCATCAGGTAACGCTGTGAATGGCGTCACCAATGTCACTCCCGCCATGTGTTTTTTTGTGGGGGGGGGGGGGTACAGTGGGGAAACGGCTGCTATCCATATGTTAAGTGGCCACCCGTTGTGGCGCAGCTCCCGTGCAGGGCGACTGCCATTTTCTGCACCCGCCACTGCTCCTGGCATCGGGAAAACAAAATCCAGCCCTTGATTCGACTGTGTCAGCAAATCATGGGAATCTACTTGGCAGTAGAGAATAGCTGTACCAGATTTCTGGCCTTGACACACACTGCATGGTCTTGGGCACTTAGTGCACAGAACCAAACTGAAATTCCACCTTCAGTTTGTATTAAGAGAGCAGTTGCCAAATTGTATACAATAAAAACAAAATACTGCGGATGCTGGAAATCTGAAATAAAAACAGAAAGTGCTGGAAATACTCAGCAGGCTTGGCAGCATCTGTAGAGAGAGAGAAACAGAGTTAACGTTTCAGGTCTGTGACCTTGTCAAATTGGATATGTTAGCTACAAATAGTTAGGTGTCTGCTCTGGCTCAGTTGGTAATACTCTCTCCTTTAAGTCAGAAAGCTTGTGGGTTTACGACCCAATCCTATGACTTGTCATCTCATGTCGAGACAAATGATCCCATGGTTTTATTTTGAAAAAGAGCAGGGGAGTTCTCCCTGGTGTCCTGGCCAATATTTATCCCTCAACTACCTTCACAAAAACAGATTATCTGGCCATAATTGCATTGCTGTTTGTAGGAGCTTGCTGTGTGCAAATTGGCTGCCCCTTTGCCCTACATTACAACAGTGACTACACTTCAAAAAGTACCTTATTGGCTGTGAAGCACTTTGGTACATCCTGGTGTCATGAAAGGCTCTATATAAATGTAAGTTTTTTTTTCTTTTATCTGAATGATCTGGAGTGGTTCAAAGCTAATGACTCACTGTGCAGATTGTTGACTGGATGTAAACCAGAGATGATGGGATGAAACACCTGTTGGCTTATCTAAGTCCCTCAATATTTGTTGAATTAATTCAACGCATGGTACTACATTTGGTTACCAGAAAGTCGTCAATCGACAGAGGCTCAGGAACAAATGAGTTCACTGAGCACAGATTGTAGCAGCAGCAGTTACAACTAGACTCAGACATCTGCCCATCATCAGCTTAATTGACCAGTGCTTGTCATTGTTTGAGTGAAAGAAGCTGTTTGAACAGCTCGCTGTTGCTCCATCACTAACTGCGACGGTGAAAGGACAGATGTTCGACTTTTAAAGAGGCTTTGTACCCTGATAAAGTTCTATGGAAAACCTCGGAGGGGCTGTTTGTAAACACAAATCACAATGGGGTTTTCTTCCACACCCTGCCTCCCCCATCCTTAATATTTTCCCCATATTCTCCTGAAATACTGACTGTTGCCAGGTTACAGTTCCACCAGGGCAAGCAACTCTTTGGCACTTGACCCAAGTGGTCATCTTTCACATGTAGCACCTAGGCAATGAGCATTGGCAATGCTGTTCAACTACAAATGGCATCACAACCAATGCTAATCCTGCCCTTCCCCCAAAATCCACAGCAGCTGCTTGCCAAGACAAGCAGGTCAGTTATATGGGGCATCCACCCACCACCACCTTCCTTAGGCCAGGAGCCCTCCTCCAGGGTAGTCCCCCCCCCAATTGCTGCCTGGACTGAGATCAGCTAATAACAAAGAATAGGAGTTGAACTTAGGATGTTCTTGGACTATGTGGCTGGGCATTGAAATTGGTGTCTTTAGCCAGTAAGCTACATAGGGAGCTGCAAGGGCCTGGAATCACGTGCCACAATGGTACTTTTCATATTGCAATGACATTGTGTTGAAAATGCCACTGTCATGTGATATTCTTGTAACCAATCTGGCGACCAATGCTTTTGGCTGCTTTAAATGTTCGGTGCTTTAAGATATGTTTGCGTTTGTTTCCTCAGTCGATGGTTTCTGTAGTCAATGATGACTGTTTGCGTACTTTGCTTCTATGCAGATAAAGCCTGCAAAGCCTGAGAATTATTTTTTTAAAATCAATATACAGAATGGAACCGACATTACTTCTTGTCTTGGGACTACTTATTCTGACAGTGTTGCACACTGCAGGTCTCAGGCACTGACTTCCTCTGTGCCAAGAGTCATGCCGTGCAGAAAGCTTACAGAAAGAAGGTTTGGCTTTTTGAATGATTTGACCAGAGTTGCCTGCACACCAGGCTCCAAAAGGGCTGGAAGGTTTAAAAATAACAGAATCCCTTCCAAGTGAACAGATTGAGGGTTGGTGCTACGAGATTGTGCTGCCTTCAGTCTGACCTGCAGGATGAGAGGGAATTGATACTGCTGACTGGAACATTGCACATGTCATGATGCTGTCCATTTTGTGCTCATAGATTGTAGTTACTGTACCCCTTAGATACATTTACCAACTGCTGACTCAGAGTCACAGCTAGGTAGCCTGAAGCATCCCAACCATTTGATGTTAGTCTCCATAAAATCACCATCAAGTATCTATGGAATGAGAAGCTACTTTGGGAGTTAGATAGAAATGAAGACAGGGCATCTGATAAGGCCATTTCAACCATTGTATTTGATTTTTAAAATTTCTGTTGGACTTTCTCCATCTATATTATTGCAAGTATTGTAGCTTATTATTAGCATGGTTTAACTTAAACATGGCTCCTTTGTTATCCTTATCTTTATTCCTACTCTTTTGAGTCATGATGCCCTGGACTACGGGCTTTCATCCTTTATTAAGGTTTCGGCATTTCATTGTGAAGGAGTTGTTGGGAGTTGTGCAGGGCAATATCTTACAGCAGGCATAATTCTACAAAGTTAGATTTCAGTCAAGTAGCCAATGTGGCTATAGCCTTAGGCGCCTGTTGGCAACCAGATAGATTAAAATTATGCCCCCCCCTATATTTTGGCTAACTTGCTAGATGGGAAACCCGTGTGATTGGGTGGAATGTTAGTTTGACCCCAATTCAATATTATTCTGTACAGACATTAATTGAGAGGAAAGTAAGACTGGGTGTAGAACTGGCATTGTACCCAATCCCATTAGTTTCCCGACAGTTGGGCTTAGTCGAAATTGCCCTCAGTATTTCAAGCTATTTCACTTCACATGAAAAAGACATTAAACAGGCTGGACAAGAATTAAGCCCTTGCTTCCACTGGCTATGCCCAATTTATCCTCATCATAGGTTCTATTTAATCACTGGAAGGAAACCTTCTGCTAATCCATAAGACAGTAAACACTAAGATGGCCCAAATCAAGTCTCATTGGAAGCTGTGTTATATAGAGAGACTTTTCTTCCTCTGATATATGCAGAAACCTGCCAACTTGCTTCAGGTTCCCCTAACCACGTGACTGAGAAATTTCCACAGCTAGAGTTTTGTGTTACAACAACAACTTATATTTGTATAATGCCTTTAACATAATAAAATGTCCCAAGGTGCTTCACAGGAGCATTATGAAACAAAATATGAAACCAAGCCACATAAGGAGATATTAGGTCAGATGACCAAAAGCTTGGTCAAAGATGAAGGTTTTAAGGAGTGTCTTAAAGGGGAAAGTCAGGTGGTGAGGTGGAGAGGCATAGGGAAGGTATTCCAGAGCTTCGGGCTTAGGCAACTGAAGGCACAGCCACCAGTGGTGGACCGATTAAAATCAGGGATGCTCAAGAGGCCAGAATTAGAGGACAGCAGATATTTAGAATTGTGCGGCTGGAGGAGATTATAGATAGGGAGGGGCGAGGCTATGGAAGGATTTGAAAATAAGGGTGAGAACTTTAAAATCAAAGCATTGCTTGCCTGGGAGCCAATGTAGGTCAATGAGTGTAGAGGTGATAAGTGAATAGGATTTGGTGAGGGTTAAATCACGGGCAGCAGAGTTTTGGATGACAGCAAGTTTATAGATGAGAGAGTGTGGGAGACCAGCCAGGAGTACATTGGGATAGTCAAGTCCAAAGGTGACAAAGGCATGATTGAGTGTTTCAGCAGCAGATGAGCTGAGACAGGGAAAACGCAGGCAATGTTATGGAGGTGGAAATAGGCAGTCTTAGTGATGGTGCGTATATGAGTTTGGAAGCTCATCTGTAGGTCAAGTGTGACACCAAGGTTGCGAACAGGCTATCTTAATATCAGACTGTTGCAGGGAGAGGGATGGAGTTGGTAGCTAGGAAATGGAGTTTGGAGCGGGCACCGATAACAATGACTTCAGTCTCCTCAGTATTTAACTCGAGGAAATTTCTGCTCATCCAATACTGGATGTCGGATAAGCAGTTATGGCTGATTTAAAGTGCACACTGTCTCGCAGTAGAGACATCCATTAGTTAATTAAGTCCATTAAAATTTGGCATGAGATATCAAGAGCTGAGGGATCCCAAGTGTTTCCAGGGCTACTGCTGGAACTTAATCAGTAGAATCTGCACAATCTACCAGCACAGAGTACCAATGAACATCCACTCCTTGTTGAGCCAGGCATGTCCTACCCATTAGGGCACTGGTTTGCAGAATTATTTGGAACTGAGTGGGAAGATTCCCTGTGCATAGTCACAGGCCTAACCTTCCAAGTCTTATTAATAAGCCATGCTGGCTTGCTAATTATTAACAGTGTCCTGGGATATTGCATAGATAAGGTGAGGGAAGGATTCTCCTTGAATAAAATCCTCTTGCAAAGGCCGGAAAAAAATGTTACAATGTATAGTCTGAGCTAAAATTTACTTTCTGATAATATATTTGTTTCTGTAGTATTACAATGGCCATTTCATAGTCTCTGTCTCAGTGCAGTGCAGGAATGCCAAGGTGAAGCAGGAGAATATGGTTAGCGCTCAAGTCCAGATCCTCAGGAAGCCTGCTTGTTAATCAGCAAAATATATGCCAGGATTGTGCCTGCAACTTCCAAATACAGCTAATAATTACTGTTGTTTTTGCAACTCAAAAATTAAGTGGCCTCTGTTAATAAGCAGTATGGAATGTTGTCATAATGTGCTGTGTTTGGCCTTTAATATCACATGCTCAAACTAGTCAACAAATGTGGAATTTGCATTGATCTCACCTGTCTTTGCATGCTTTATTAATTTCAGTCGACACATGCAAACTATTAGGGAAAGTGCAAATTCTCCTGCTTTTGAGTAATTACACTTTTTCTTTCCTTTCCCTCTCACCCAAGAGCACTGACTCATGCTAGGGTGGAGTTCCAGTGGTGTAGACAGTAAGCTTTGGTAGGCTATTCCACCATAGTTCCCCACCGTTGCCCCAGCTGAAGTGAACCAAATCAGTATGGATCAGACTTTTGCGGTCTGTATGACTAAGCTCCACACAGCCCACTGCATTTACCCAATGAGTATAATCGTGTGCTTTTGATCTCTTGTGTATAATGCCCTTGTGCACATTCTTTTACCACATTGCCAGTATAGAACCTTAAGTGGCACAAAGACTGCTGAGGTAAAACTCTTCCTTATTTCTGTCAGCTCCAAGACTCCTACATAAAAAAACCTTTCTGGGATATCACAAACCATTTCCTACGACAAACTGTTTGCAAGTTGCTAACGATGGCACTAAAGTGACAGTGTCATTCCTGGTGTGGGAACTGAAGATATCAGAGAGGCACAGTGGAACTGGGGTATTCATCTGAGGCTACAGTTGTGGCAACGAGAGGGAATTTTTGCTTGAATCTAACCCATGCTATATCTTACCCGAGAGTAGGAATGGGATGGCACAGAGGGAACTTTACCCTGCATCTAACAGGGGTATGCTTGAGCTGTGTCTACTTGTTGCTGATACACTGGGGTACATTCTCAACTCACCGCCCAGGTAAAAAACAACTGCTCAGTACAGAAACTGCCTGATTTTCATTTATTTCAATGGAAATGATTGGAAATGGTTTCAATGACAGGCATACAATCCACAATGCCAGGTTTACATGTGGGTGGCGAGCTGAAAATCTAACACTAGTGTCCCAAAATAGGAAAGGAATGTTCCATTTCCCAGTACTGACATCCCTCACCATGAGGAGGAAAAGAATAAGAAAGAAGCAAGAAAGTTCTCGAAGGACAGCCGGTCGATTCTTCACTCCACTGAGTGACAGATGTCTTTCAGGTTATTTCTGTTTACTTGAGTTCAGCAGCTTCTATTAGCCCCTTACCCTCCTCCCCAATAAAAGGCCTATTGGAAGATTAGCTTAATCCTCTTATTCCCGAGCAATTACACAGTTAGTGCTGATACTGGAGAGGGGCACGCACAAACTTCCGAAAGCAACAATAATAGGCTTAATGCTGCTTACACTCTGCAGTCAGCGATGGGATACAGAAGCGAGGCAGGAGTTTGCTCACAGCTAAGATGCTGATCCAGAGCTGTCGGTCAAGATTATGTGTGGAATTTGCTTTTTAATCTGAAATAAACCAGGAGCAACTTGCTACTTCAAATTCTTCTCCCCTCCTACCTAAGCTTTTTCATTCTTGTCCCATAACAAGTAGAGTAGTAATAATTTGAGCCCATTCCTATTTATTACAGGTTCTCCAGGAGTCTACAGAACATAAGTAAAAATCCTTCAGAAGGCAAAATATCTGATGAACCAGTTTTAAAACCTCCTCCAACGATCTATTTTTCAATTTAAAGTCAATTTTGCCATTTCATGGATGAAACAAATCAAACGATAGTGTGGATGCAGGGTCAACATTAATTTTCAAGACAGAGTGATATATTTTTGTTAGTTAAGGGTATTAAGGGATATGGAGCAATGGTGAGTAAATGGAGTTGCGATACACATCAGCCATAATCTAATAGAATGGAGAGGTTGAGGCTTGAAGGGTTAAGCAGCCTACTCCTGTTCCTATGTTCCCAACCAAGCAGGGACATTTTCCCACTTTGGTTTGATTTAAAAGCCAGAAGGTTAGTACAAGGCAGTAAAATCTAAACATAGTTTAAAAAGGAAATGAGGGCTCAGTCTCAAATAGCTCAGCTTGCTGAGGAAAATGGGAACTAAGCCTTTCAAAGAAGAAAGGTGTGAGGTTTGATTACCAACCTGTGCTGAGTTTGGTGATTTCAGCTGGGGATGGTAGTCGGAGTGAAATAATTGACCTTCGCACCTATGGTTTAGGGAGGGAAAAATTGATCAGGGTTCCTGCTCCTGTTTGTTATCTATTGACCCCTGCTGGAACAGCTTGTGTATGGCGAGGTCAGGATTGGTTTCGATGACTCTTATAGGCAAATACATGCTGATAGTCACCCTCCCAGTTCATACGCTGGTAATCACCACTTAGAGAAGGTATTGGAAGATGATGGAGCCATATCCCAGCATGGATTCAATGCCTTCAGTAAAGGAAAATCATTAAATAGGATGCGTCAGTAACTGAAGCACGAACTTAATGATTGTATATTTGAGCTGATGCTTGCTGTCCCTCTGGAAGACGAATGTCCGCAATACAAATCTACCCATAATCCATCACTCAATTTCCTGCAAGTCAGATACAGTACAGGTTAGAGCTCCATCTACACAGTCCCATTAAACACTCCCAGATCAGGTACAGCACAGATTAGATGCAGAGCCAAACTCCCTCTACAATGTCCCACCAAATAATCTTAAATCAGGTACTGTATGGGTTAACTACAGGGTAAAGCTCCTTCCCCAATGTTCCATGAAGCACTTTCATTGCTTTTGGTTCTGAGTTTATGGAAAGTCAACTGTAATGTTAATTAGGAGAATAAGTGATTTGCATCATAATTAGGTTGAAATAAAGAGCAAACATTGATCTGCAGTGATACCTCGGCATTACAGTCTGCCAATATAAACCTCCCTCAATAACAAACATGTCCCGGTTCCAGCAAAGGAGTCCAAACCTTAATGAGATTATCTTCAGGAAGAGTTTACATTGTTGATCCTCATGTGATAAAGAATAGTTTTCTTTTGTCAAAAAGTAGGCTTGTATGAGGATTGAAGGAAAATGTCAGGCTGGTTTGAATGGATGGGCATTGGAATTAACCGTGTCACTCACCTTATACAATACTGTATGTCATCTTGACCCAGGCTGTGGTGAGAAGCTTGTGGGTCTGAGCCCCATAATAAAGTTTGAGCTCCCAATACAATGTGACACTCCAATGCTGTATTGACCAGTGCAATAGTGAGTCACTGCAACAGTGTTCAAGGTCCCATCTGCCTGTTACAATGCTACAAATCTCTTGGTGCTCATCAAAAGAGGTCAGGAAGTTCTTATTGTGGCCTGGCTATCATCTTTCCTTCAACTAAAACCAGCAAAATAAACAGATTAACTGGTCATTCATCCGATTGATGCTTGTGGGATGTTGTTGGTGCAAAATGGTTGCTGCTTTTGTTTACATAACAACCCTGTAGTTTGAAGTAACTCACTGGGGGTAATTGTAATTAACCTGCCCAGCGTGCAGCTGACAGGATTGGAATCAGTTCCCGTTTCACACTCTGGAAGAGGAGAGATGTTTCATGGTTTGTGGGAAATAAAGTTTATCAAGTGAGTATCCAGCCAACACTTAGAGCTGGACCCCAGCAAAAGCTCAGAAGCAGGGGTTGAATGCGTTTGGAACAAACTGTGCTAGGAAGATGTAGTACTTCTCCTAAATTAAAGTTGTTTATTTGAAGTGAACTGACAGTTCAGTTTTTTAGCAATATTTATTTATATTGCTCAATTCAAATTATTGGATAATTCAATTTTCTTAGCGCAATAAATGACTTTGAATTATCAGTTCAAAGCAGATTGTATTAGATGTCAATTCAAGGAACAGAGTGGCCAAAACTGCAGTAATGAGAGTGAGGGGCCTAAGTAAAGTAACAGAACATGTACTAATGAGAAGACTGGAATGCTCAGAGCATGTGTAAGTATAGCTGAAGATCAGTGACTTTAGAAAGTGACTGAATGACTCTAAGATATCAAAAGATGACAGGCAAGGTCAAAATTAAGATGATAGGGTCTTGTTTGAGAAGACTGAAATGGAAGATTGCTAATCCAGGTTGACAATCCAATACAGTGCTGAGGAAGTGCTGCAATGTTGGAGGTCCCATCTTTCAGAGGAGACCTGCACTGTCAGATGGATGTAAAAGATCCCACAGTACTATTCAAAGAAGAGCAAAGGAGTTCTTCTGGTGTTGAGGCCAACATGTATCCCTCAATCAACAGGAAAAAACGATTATCTGGTCATTTACTTCATTGCTGTTTGTGGGAGCTTGCTGTGCACAAATTGGCTTTCAGGTTTCCTACATTACAGCAATGACTTTACTTCAGTAGTTTACTTCATTAGCTGTAAAGCACTTTGAGATGTCCTGAGGTTGTGAAAGGCTCTATAAATACAAGTCTTTCTTTCTAATGAACAGACTGGGCATGAATTGGCAGAAGGAAGAGCTTAATAGCTGGGCCTTGTGGCTATGATAACTGACTGACTACTTCTCTTTTACTGTTAGTTAAGGAAACAATGAATTAGCATTTTTGCAGGAAAAATAAATTGACTTCAGACTATGATTAAAATCATATGAGGGCTAAATTATGAGGATAGGTTGCATAAACTTGGCTTGCATTCCTTGAGTATTGAAGATTGAGGGGGTAATCTGATGGAGTGTTTAAAGTGGTGAGTGTATTCAATATGATAGATACAGAGAAACTATTTTTTCTAGTGGGGAAATCAAGAATGAGAGGTCATAATCTTAAATTTAGAGCTAGGCTGTTTAGGAGAGAAATTAGGAAGCAGTTTTTCAAACAAAAGGTAGTGGAAATCTGGAATTCTCCCCCAAAAGGCTGTAGATGCTGGATCAGTTGGAATTTTCAAAACTGAAAAAGATAGATTTGTGTTATGTAAGAGAGATGGAGCTAAGATGGGTAAATGCAGTTACGATACAGATCAGCCAGGTTCAAGTGGCTGAATGGTCCACTCCTTTTCCTATTATCCTAAAGTTCTGGACCTAACTTCTCCCATTATTGACTTTAGTTAAATGGAAAAACGTAATAGTGAAAGCTCACCTATATTCAGCTCCAGCAGCTGGAGTGAGTTCATTTTAGTTTAAGTTTAGTGATACAGCACTGAAACAGGCCCTTCGGCCCACTGAGTCTGTGCTAACCATCAACCACCCATTTATACTGATCCTACACTAATTCCATATTCCTATCACATCCCCACCTGTCCCTATATTTCCCTACCACCTACCTATACTCGGGGCAATTTATAATGGCCAATTTACCTATCAACCTGCAAGTCTTTGGCATGTGGGAGGAAACCGGAGCACCCGGAGGAAACCCACACTGACACAGGGAGAACTTGCAAACTCCACACAGGCAGTATTCAGAATTGAACCCGGGTCGCTGGAGCTGTGATGCTAACCACTGTGCCACTGTGCCGCCCCATTTTAATTCAATACTTTTGGATTGTAGCCTAAATAAGAAGCAGAAAATCACGTGGAATCTTTTCACAAATTTTGCAAAACATTGCGTGAAGATCTTATTTGATTGTGAATCATGTGATAAGGACTGTGTTTTTCCATCCATCAAAGAGGGACTGTTGCAAAAATAATGAGCAATGCAATCTAAATGAAGTTTTTATTTGTTCTGATCTGAAGGCTCTGGTTTGTACTGTAGAAGTGGCAAAGGCTAGAAAACTTATTTCTGCAGCTATAAAGCCATAGTGTGAACCCTTTAACTGTATAAAATAATAAAAAGAAAATCATCACAGGATTAGCCCTTTGGGTACTGAATGCCTGCTGCTGGTTTTGCAGATTTGCTGACTTCCAGGGAGTTTCCAGCAAGGCAGCTCTTGGACACACCTCTATAATACACTGAAAATTCAGAAATATTGTCTGCTACAAAAGGACTTTTTTCTCTCTATTTTGATGGAAGCAACATCCTAGGAGGCTTATTGTCTTAGTTGGTAGGAAATCCGATTTAAAATGACTTATAAGGGCGCACAGAGGGCATTCCACAAAGCAGATGCCAGTAGCTTTTTAGCAGGGGCTAACAGGGCGCTTTGCAGGACACAGTGAAATATTAACATGAGCTGGAGAGACTGTTTACTGAGATGCACACAGCCAACTGTGATCTGAGATAGAGGTGAGAGGGTAGATGGAGAGAAGGAATTGGTCAGGGAGGTGAGAGAATAGAGGGAGAGAGAGAAAGAGAAGGAAAGAGAGCCAAATGGGAACCGGCAGAGATATGAGAAGGGTGAAAGAGAAGGTAAGACAGCAAATGAAGAATCCAAGTTGAGGAGAGGAGGAGATAATATGGCGTGAGAAAAAGATTTAGGGGGACAGATGGAGACAAGAGGAAGAAGAGAGGAGAAATGTAAAAAAATATCTGTGGGAATCGTTGCAGACTGATTGGCTGGATAATTACAAAGGAATCATCACTTTTGAGCAAACATGTGGCTGTGTTCCACAAGGGGAAACCAACATCTTTCCATCCTATTTAATTTGAAGTACAAAGGGATAGAGCTGAAAATTTAGGACAAGGTTGTTTTACTAGCTGTAAAGGAGTTGAAAACATTGCAACTGTCCCAACCAAAATAGTTGGCAACTGTCAGATTGAAGACCAGCAGTTTGGCTGGTCAAATGTTAATAGTGAGGCTGAGGCCTCTTCTTTCAGCTAAAGAAAGTGTTTCCAGTTCTCACTCAGACTAATGATACATATAGCAGCATTTCATCCATTCCAAATTATTCAATTATACGTGGATGTCTCTCTTCACTGCTAATCAGTCCTACAAGTGCCCTTGCTTTTGAATTGATGGTAGACATATATCCAATAAACAGTAATAGCTGTCTCAACTGAATATTGTCAACTGATCTATTCCTAGTCCTCTATTAATTGATTAGCTTGGTAGTCAAGTATTGTGCACATTATTGACCAATTCATCACATATTCAGATCCAGGATTCTCCCTAGTGTTTCCTGAGTGGAACAGACAGTAAAGTGGAAGGATAGAGAGAGATGAGGTAGCAGACTGAGTGAGAGAATTGGGTCGAGGCAGACGAAGAGATGAAAGTCAGCGGGAGGGAGAGAAAGAAACTTATATGTGGATAATGGCACAGCCTCCTATAATACTAAGTCATATATATCAGAAGGTCTCACTTCGATTGCCTGGTTTGTGTTGAGTTAACTGATCTTAGCCAGGCTTGTGTACACATACTGCAATTTTTCTTAGCAAATCTACGATAAGGAGGGGAGAAACAGACATGGTTTTCATTTTCTTTGCAGGTAGAAAAATGTGTAAGAAAGGCAAATGGGCTTCTAGGTTTTCTCTATGGGACATTGAACACAAAAACAAGGACGTGATATTGAAATAAAAGCAAAATACTGCAGATGCTGGAAATCTGAAATAAAAACAAGAAATGCTGGAACCACTCAGCAGGTCTGGCAGCATTTGTGGAAAGAGAAGTCTGCTTCTCTTTCCACAGATGCTGCCAGACCTGCTGAGTGGTTCCAGCATTTCTTGTTTATATTATATAAGTGATATTGAAGTTGTACAAGACATTAGTTAGACCAATGTCCACAGTTCGAGCATTGCGTGCAGTTTTGGGCACCCCATTATAGGAAGGATATTAACTCACAGAAAGGGGACAGTGAAGATTCATTAAAGTGATACCAGGAAATGAGAGGTTATAGTTATGATGAAAATGTTAAAAAGGGGGATTTTTTTCCCACTGTGACAGAGAAGGTTAAGAGGGTACCTAAAGACGTTCGCAAGATTATGAAAGAATTTGAGATGATAAATATTTGAAGCTTTTACCCACTGGCTGGTGAACCAGTAACAAGAAAACATAGACTTGCAATTTTCACTAGCAGAACAATTAATTTGTTCACATGACGGTTATTGGAATACGGGAGGTCCTATCGCAAATTAATATTAAACCAAAAGGGATAAGTATTTGAAAATATAGAAGAATATAAAATGATACTGGGGAAAGGCAGGGAAATGGAATTAGAGTAGAGAGTTGCAGCTCATGAACTAACACTGGCATAGTATAATAGGCCAAGTGAACTCCTCTGTGCTGTAATTTCTATAATTATGATTGCTGCCCAATAGTTCCTGTTGGAAATTGGCCAGTCATATGCAGACATCAGGAGAGGGCAGAATCAGGCTCAGCTCTAATTGTCCCCATGGATGCATGGTCCAGACACTCACTAAATGTCCAATTGGGTGAGGCATGAAGAATTGCTGTCTCTTGTGGGGTCATACCCCAATGTGAGTTAGTGCATTCAGGAGAGGAGGGGAAATAACTGGAAACAAATGTTCAGATACAAAGAAAACAATCAGTCAGTTCTATCCCACCTCCAACATCAGCCCTAACTGCACCTCCTAATTGATCCCGTCCCATCTCACACCCTGGGCTTTAATAGAGTGTAATGCCACAGCAGAATGTGTGCTAGGAGTAGCAGAAACCCAGATGCTGTGCGACACTGGCTATAATGCTCTCAGGCCCGTTCTGAAACCGTGTTCACATGAGGTGTGCTGGAGAGAGGCCACTGACCCCAGTTTATCTTTTCGTCAGGGATTCAGAAACATCTTGTGTAAGAGGCGAACCTTATAGTTTTATAATAGAGGGAACGGAATTTTTTAATTATTTCCTTTTACGCCTGGGGGGTAATTTTGACTTTCAGTGATAGTGTAGATATCAGATCAGCCGCCTGTTTTACATCTCTCACCATTAACGTCAATGTCAATGATAATCAGGAGTGATCTACAATGGCGGCTGTATTAATATTAACCATTTTACACTATTGGCTAAGTCAATATCACTCCCTTGATGTGATGATCAAGTCAAGTTATTTGGTATGGTAAGTCCCATAAATTGCCACAATTACTGGATGGCACCTACATTCTACCCTAGTACCTCAACTCTACATAGAAATTCTGAGTGGCAGTGACAATGCAGATTTCTGAGTGACAACAAAGCACATCCAAATGAGATGTTAAATGAATGGGATCTCGGACGATATCTGCAACAACTTCATAAAGTGTGTACGCTCCCAAGTAAGGTTGCAAATGTAAGACTCTTTTTAGGTTTAAAACCAGGGTGGGCCTTTTCTATACAATTTACTGGAGGATGGGAGTGTATCTATGCGGAGCGCACTTACCGACTCCTGCCCCGGCATTGCTCGACTGTCTATTCTAAACTCATCAGTGCTGCCCACCTCTCTCCAGGTCCCACTCACTTCTCTCGGTCTCCTGCTCCTTGCCAGTTCACAACTGAGGGAGTGCATGAAACAAACAATGCAAGTTAAAACCAACATTCAATTGTTCTGGAAACTGCAAAAACTGAGAGGGAGGGGTTCTTATACATGGGTCATAGTTTCTTTTCAGGATTTTTAGATAGAAAGTAGAGTGGTTGTCTTCCATGTGAATCTATATGATACCAGGAGTATCCACTCACATTTGCATTGTGTTTATAGAGTGCATGCCTATGTTTTCAGAATAACAGAATTGTTCAGAGCACAGAGGGAGGCCATTTGGCCTGTTGTGTCTGCACTGGCTCTCTGAAAGAGCAGTTTACCTAGTGCCACTCCCTCACCTTTTCCCCATAGCCCTGCACATTGTTCCTTTTCAGATAACAGTGCAATTCCCTCTTGACTGCCTCGATTGAACCTGCCTCCATCACATTATCAGGTAATGCATTCCAGATCCTAACCATTTGCTGGGTGAAAAAGTTTTTCTTCGTGTCACCATTGCTTCTTTTGCCAGTTACCTTAAATGTGTGCCCTCTTGTTTGCGAAACTTCCACCAATGGGAACCGTTTTTTTCTTATCTACGCTGACCAGACCCCTCATGATTTTGAACACCTCTATCAAATTTCCTCTCAACCTTCTCTTCTTCAAGAAAAACAGTCCTAACTTCTCCAAACTATCCACTAACTGAAGTTCCTCATCCCTTGAACCATTCCTGTGAATCTTTACTGCATTCTCTCTAATGCCTTCACATCTTTTCTAAAGTGTGGTGCCCAGACCTGGACACATTATTCCAGTAAAGGCCGAACCAGTGTTTTATACAAGTTTAACATAACTTCCTTGCTTTTGTATTGTATCCCCCTATTAATGAAGCCTAGGATGCTGTATGCTCTATTAACTGCTCTCTCAACCTGTCCTGCCACCTTCAATGATTTATGCACATATACACCCAGGTCCCTCCTTCTACACCCCCTTTAGAATTGTACCCTTTGGTTTAAATTGTCTCTCTGCTTTCTTCCTACCAAAATGAATTGCTTCACACTTCTCTGTATTAAATATCATCTGCCACTTGTCCGCTTATTCCACCAACCTGTCTATGACCTTTTGAAGTTCTACACTACCCTCCTCACCATTCACAATGTTTCCAAGTTTTATATCGTTCACAAATTTTGAAATTGTGCCTGGTACACCAAGGTTTAGGTCATTAATATATATCAGGAGCAGCAAGGCTCCTAACAATGACCCTTGGGGAACTCCACTACAAACCTTCCTCCAGTCTGAAAACAACCATTCACCACCACTCTCTGTTTCCTATCACTCAGCCAATTTTATTCCACGAACTATAACTTTGCTCACAAGTCTGTTGTGCGACACTCCTATCAAATGCTTTTTGGAAGTCCATGTACACCACATCAACATTATTACCCTGATCAACCTTCCCTGTTAGCTCATCAAAAAACTCCAGCAAGTTAGTTAAACATGATTTGCCCTTCACAAATCTATGCTGGCTTTCCCTAGTTAACCTGCATTTGTCCAAATGACGATTAATTTTGTCCCAAATTATCGTTTCCAAAAGCTTCCCCACCACCGTGGTGAAACTGACTGGCCTGTAGTTGCTGGGCTTATCTTTACACCCTTTTTTGAACAATGGTGTAACATTTGCAATTCTCCAGTCCTCTGGCACCACCCCTTAATCTAAGCAAAACTGGAAAATTATGGTAAATCACCCATTCTTTAAATATATAGAAAGTTCTCAAACAATCTTTCATTCACTCCAATTATATCCATGCCTGTTAATAATCTGGGCTGTTTATCTCTGTTAAGTGAATATTGGCTTGTTACTATATGTAAGAAGTTTTCTCATGCCATAGTGAAATTGTAAGTGCACTTTTTGTTCATTTGTGTAACTGAAAACAAAGGGATCTTGTATGTTCTACCTTGTATGCAATTCAATTTATTCTCTGCTATTTCAATTATCTATTAAACTATCAGTGACCTCTGTGTTAGACGTAAAAGTGTACAGGAAATTGTGCAGCAGATAATTTCCCCTGATGTTTTCACAGTGTAAAATATTGTGGTCTCTGGGTTATTTATTGAACAGGAGAGAATGAAGACACCAGAGGCAGACAGCGCCATGCAGAATGTATGCCCTTGTTCAGAGGAGATTTGTGGCTCTGGATCTATGGACTGTGTCTCAATGCAAAGCCCTCAGGCAGTTTGAGGTGTTCTCTCAAGTCAGTCACAGTCCTTATAGACTCGATCCTCATTAATGATAAAGCCTTTGATGTTCAGGGACAGGGGTGTTCAGTATAAGGAGTAAGTGAGTCTGCAGTGTTGGGCAGAAGGGAATGGACAGATGCAAGGACTCAAGTACAGCGTGTGCCTTTTGTTTGGACGTGCTGTGTGATGCCTCAAATTCTGTTTGTTGTGCTCTGTTGGAATGCCACTGTTTGTCCAAGCCTTTATTGATGTCTGTCCTGTTAATTAAGGGTTCCTTCCCCTTGGGGATGGGGGAGGGGTGGTGGGGGAGACTAGGGGGGCTGCTGGAGCTTAGCTTCTATCTCGTAATGTGAAGCATGCCAAGTCCCAGGAGGCTGAGGGGCCATCTGCCGCTGTGTCCCCAGTAATGAAGCCCTGTTGCTGGGACAAAGGCACATATTGATCCATGCCTAATATTCACACATAGAACAACCTTTCTTTCAAACTGTCTCATGCCTGTCTGCCTTAGGGCCTCAATGTAGTATCAGTGCTGCTTTATTTTAGCTCCTTGTGTGGCTTCTAAACTACAGCTGCCTGGTGACAGCAGTTGGAACCTCTGAGTCTGATAATATATCAAACCTGCACACCGCAAAATCTCTTCTCTTCGCTATTCGCTTCTAGCATCCTCCTGATCTGCTGAACCCTAAATGTTTTAAATTTATGCTGATTGGATGATTCGGTGATGGGATCAACGTGGTTGCTAGGACTTGGTAGTTGTCAGCAAGAACAGGACGCTGGGGACTTCTCAGGGGTCAGGAGTCACAGTCATAATCTGCCAATAACCAGAGGGTATTGTGGGTAATTGTAAGCACCTAATCGGGAGTTAGCCTAATATATTTTTGATTAGTACTCTCTCAATGGAAAATCTGGAGAACATATGGTCGACATATTGTACGTGACAAGCATGGGAGACATGACCTTCAACCTAGTGTTCTGACTATAAGATTTGATTAAGATAATTTTTATTGGAAGCGTACATAGTTGGATTGATGGCTTCAGGCATCTCAGTCCCAACAAAGTGCAGACAACAGTCAACGAGTTTGTGACAAATGGGATGCAGCTACAAGCCTTTTACTTCAATGCCCTTGCTTACCACCCCCCTCCCCACCCCCATCATCTCACTAACCCTGCCAATATATAATAAAAACAGAAAATACTCAGCAGAACAAGCAGCATCTGTGGAGAGGGAAGCAGAGTTAACGGGCTGGATTTTACAGTGGATGGACCGGAGCCGGCCTCCGACATAAAAGTCAGTGGCGAAACCGCTTCCACCTCACCTGGGGATCTGTTCCACATTTTACAGGTCCACAGACTTTAATTGTTCCAAGGCGGGACTTCCACCAGCTTGAGGGAAGAAGTCCTGCCTCATTGAGCTGCTGACCAATCTGCGGGCCGGCGGTTCATAGTCCCAGCAGCGCCACCAGGAGTGGTGGCCACTGCTGGGACTGCAGCCCAGCCGAAGTCATGGAATTGGGAAGATGGGTATGTTTTGGTTGCCTCACCGGGGTAATTGGCGAGGCAAGGGTGGTCGATTGGAGGGAAGGGGGCTTTTGCCCAGGCGGCTTTTCCGAGCTGCAGGACGCCCGCTTACCACGCGTAAAATCCGCGTGGAGGCGGGCGAAGGCCCTTAAGTGGTAAAATTTCAGCCAACGTTTCAGGTCTGTGACTTTTCATCAGAACTGAATTAGATGGGGGGTGGGGGGTGGTGGTAGTGGCTGATGGTGGAGTATGGGGGGCTGATGGTGTCATATGAAGCGGGGGGGGGGCTTATGGCATAGTGGTAATGTCAGTGGACTAGTACTCTAGAAGCTCAGGTTAAGGCTTGGGGACAAGGGTTCAAATCCCACCATATCAGCTGTCATCCTATTATTCAATAAAATCTGGAATTGAAAGCTAGTCTCAGTAATGGTGCCATGAAACTATCATCAATTGTAGTAAAAACCCAACTGGTTCACTACTGTCCTTTTGGGAAGGAAATCTGCCATCTTTACCGGGTCTGGCCTACATATGACTCCAGATCCACAGCAATGTGATTGACTCTTAACTGCTCTCTGAAATGGCCTAGAAAGGTTATCACTTCAAGGGCAATTAGGGATGGGCAACAAATGCTGGCCTGCCAGAGAATCCCACATCCTATGAAAGAATAAAGAACTAGCAAAGGTCAGAAAAGTATTAGGTTTAAGCAACTGAAGGGAGGCGGTGGTGGTGGGGAAGAGAAAAAAAGGGAAGATGTGTGATAAGGCAGAGGGCAGGATAGATAAAATAACAAAGATGCCATGGGACAAAGGCAAAGAGCATGCTAATGATTGTAGTGAAAGACAAAGCATGAGTCCAGTGAGAGTGTTAATTGCAGAATAATGAGCAGCTCTAAATAAAAGCAAAATACTGCAGATGCTGGAAATCTGAAATAAAAACAGAAAGTGCTGGAAATACTCAGCAGGTCGGGCAGCATCTGTGGTGAGAGAAGCTGAGTTAATGGGCTGAATTTTGCCAACCTCCTGACATCAGGGGTCATGGCAGGGGGTGTCTGGAAACTACTTCCAGGAGAGGCCTGCCATGGGCCTTGACGCCGGGAAGGCCCCACCCCATTTTACCGGCGACAGCGAGGCCTTGGGTTAGCCCCCACCGCTCAACAAAAAAAATTCATTAACATATTACAATACATGATAATAAAGGAATAATTACCTACCTTTCGACGACAGCCGTCCCAAATCGATATTACGGCCCGTGACCAGAAGTCCCACGCCTTTGGACTTCTGTTCAGAAATCCGAGGCGAAACACTGGTGGGAAGGGGGGAGGAGTGAAGTTTTCCGGGTGGGGGAGGGGAAGCGGGGTAAACTGTTATTATTGGCTGAGGAAATGGTGGGAAAGGGTTGAAGGGCGAAGATATCTATGTTTGAGGGTGAAAGGTCGGGACCGGCAAGACAGTTTTTTTGGGGGGGGGTAGAGGGAAATAAAAAACTTGTTAGGTCATTGGGGGGGTGGTAGAGGGGCTTCGTTCTTTTATTGAATGTGAAAACTTGAAACACACTTGCATTTCTCTTTAAAATTTAAATGTCTTGTAAGGGCTTGAAGGCCTTTAAAAATGGTGCCGGTGCAGTGGCGCCAGACACCGTTGCCGGGGACGGAGCGCCCGCCCCCTCTACGTCATCTGGGGCAGGCATTCCACCCCCCTCCATGGAAATGAACCTCTGTGCGAAATATCGCAGCTGCTGAGCAGCGCACAAGTCGCACATGCGCTGCCCCTTTTTTTAAGCTTGCCGCTGAGATTGGCAGTGAGCTTTTAAAGTTCAGGTCAATGTTTCAGGTCTGTGACCTTTCGTTCCTATAATTCATTAACTTATTTTATTAAAACAGTAATTAATAAATAGCATCATAAGGGAAACTGATTATCTGAGGGAGCTGGATTAATATTGGTAGAGGTTCAATTAGCAACATGAAGTGCATCAGTTTGAATAGTTCATGCATATTCAATAAAGTTATGGAAGGAGTCATGAATGGTGCCAGCAAACAACACCTACTCACCAATAACCTGATGATCAACGCTCAGTTTAAGTTTCGTCAGAACCACTGAATCCAGAGAGCTGAGGTTATCAACATCAAAGCAACATTCGACCAAGTATGGGATCAAGCCAAACTCTGGTCAATGAGGGTCAAAAAGAAAGGTCTGCAGTGGCTGGAGTTGTATCTGATACAAAGGAAAATGGTTGTGATTATCGAGGCCAATGATCACAACTCTAGGACTTTGCTGCAGGAATTCCTCGGAGAAGTGTCCTTAGTCTAGTTATCTTCAGTTGCTTCATCATTCACGTTATGTAAGTGCCAGTCTAAAGGAAGCCCAGCCACCTTCCATGACCTCCATTAGCACCACTGTCACCGAGTCCCCCATCCCCCCATTCCATCAACATCCTGGGGGCTACTATTGACCAGAAGTGTAACTGGATTGGTCATACCACCCCTGTGGTTGGGCCGATGCTGGGACGAGTGGCTCACCGCCTTATCTCTCAAAGCCTCTCCACTATTTACAAGGCTCAAATCAGCCTGGATAGGTACAACTGCAATGACAAGAAGTTTGACACCATCCAAAGCGGAGCAGTTCACTTGATCAGCTCCTCAGTAACAAGATACTCCACCATTGGTGCACTGTGCCTGTTGTCTGTATGATATAGAGCATGTACTGCAGCAAAACACTAAGAAAGAAAGAACTTGTATTTATAGAGTACCTTTCACAATCTCGAGGCATTCTAAAGTGATTTACAGTCCAATAATACTTTTTGAAGTGTAGCCACTATTACAATATGTCAGGCAATTTATACACAGCAAGGTCCCACCAAACAGCAATGAGTTAAATGACAAGATCATGTTTTAGTTACAGGATAAATGCTGGTTAGGAACCAGGAGAACTTTCCTGATCTTGCATCGATTCTTTTACATCCGCCTGAGAGGGAAAACTTGGCTTAACGTCTCATCTGAAAGGCAGCATCACCAATAGTGCAGAATGCCTTCAGTTCTGTCAGCCTAGATTATGTGCATAAATCATTGGAGTGGGGCTTGCATCCATAACGTACTGAGGCCAAACTGCAACCATTTGGTCCCGGCGAACCAAAGTTACTTCAGTAGCACCTCCCTCCTCTGTGACTTCTTCCACAGAATAGCAATGTTGTGGGAGCATTATCACGTACAAGCTTCCCTCCAAGTCACACAGCACTTGAACATATATCATCATTTTTACATTGTTGATGGGTCAATCTCATTGAATTTCCCACTTCAAGTATGGAAGCACCTACACCTCATGGACTACAATGTGTTCAAGGAGAAGGCCTACCAAAACCGTCTCAGGGCAAGTTGGAATGGTCAATAAATGTGGCCTTGACAGCATGGCCCACATTCTAGGAATTTTTTTTTTGAACTTCCATCTCATAGTCAGGCTGAGTAATGCCATGAAAGCCAATTCCCTGAATTGTATTTATCAAACTTCTCAATTTCTTTTATTATAAAGCTGAAGTAAACATTAATCACAATTTGTTTGGCACAATTTGATCTCAGGAAGTCTTGAATTTAATAGTTCTATTGGATGTCTGCATATTTCCGTTACTTGTTATTTATGTGATTGTGAAGGACATATCTGCATATTCCAGTTCAGTTAATTTCCCTGTCCGTTTATTGGATGGAACACCACATGGAAATGAGGCATTTCATCATGGGGTGGGGGAGGAAAGGGAAGCTGAACCTTCCAAATCACCTCACGCTCTGATCGATCAATCATGGTACTGCATTGGTCACAGAGTGACAGAGTTGTCTGTTTCCGGGAATGAATACATGCCAAGGAATTCCCAGTCTTGTCCTCCAACATGAAGATGTGTGGACTGGTTGTCGACATTATAGGCTATGAAATGTCTGTTACAAGATTGCTTGCACACTGGAAAGTGTTGTTGATATGTGTGCTTCCTGTTCACCCATCATCCTTATGTTCACTGGCCTACACTGTTTCCTGATCCAACAATGCATTGAGCTTAAACTTCTCATTCTTGTGTTCAAATTGCTCCATGGCCTCTCCCTATCTCTGTAACCTCTGAGATCTCAACATTCCTTCAATGCTAGCCTCTTGTGAATCCCCAATTTCCCTTGCCCTAGGCCTTCAGCTGCCTAGGCCCTAACCTCTGGAATTCCCTCACTAAACCTCTCTACCTCTCTAAGACGCTCCCTAAAACCTATGCCTTTTCCCAAACTTTTGGTCACCTGTCCTAATATCTCCTTATTTGGTTCGCTGTCAAATTTTGTGTAATAACACATTGGAATTTTTTACTACATTAAAGGCATGATATAAATGCAAGTTATTGTTGATGCAGTCGTGCTGAATTTTAAATGGTGTCGTACCAACAGCTGAGTCAAAAACATCACCCAGGAGCTAACAATAGACTCAAACTGGGATGTGAATGTAATCATAGAGATTTTGTGTTGAGGAAATTCCATAAACTTTGATATGCCGGTCTTCTCGTTCAAGCAAGATATGTGATAGGAATCAATCTCAGGAAACCAAGATGAGGCGCAATGGAAGAGCAATCTTTGAGAGACAGATGGAAGGAGAGACTTCAAATAACATCACACCATTAAATATGTGATTTAAAATTCAATCAAATAATTGAATCAGGCACAAAACTGGAGCTGACTTGATGTTGGACACTGTTACAATTGGACCGGAATCATTGTGCTGCAGGCCTCGTATCAAACCTTGTAGGCTCTGTGAGACGTTGTTTAAAAAAACAGTCAACCATTAGTTGCCCCGTGAGACCAAATCACTTCGCAAGACCTTAAGGCAGGTCATCGCAGATTAAAAGGAAATGAAATCATTTGTTCAGAATGTGGAGTGAGGTGAGGTGGGGGTTTCAATGGATGTGACGAAGAAATCCTGAATGCAGTGTTACGACCTGATGAGAAAGTGGTCTAGGAGTTCCTTTCAGCCTTCACCTGGTCTTATCGTAATAGGGTTTAATTTTAAACGTGCCGTGTTTTTAACTCCCCCTTGGTGAATCCTTGTTCACTGCTTTCCGATGATAAGGCAAAGAAACCAGCACAAACAGGCTTTCTTAGGTTTAAACAAGAAAAGTTGAAATTTATTAAACTTAAACTCTAATTCGGTTGACGCCTATAGATACACACTAGCATGCATACGTGACGCACACATGCAAATAGAGACAGAAAAGAGCAGAAGAAAAATAAAGTGGAAAAGTGTGATGCAATATCTGAAGAGTTTTTGTTATGGTTCTTCAAGCTCACTGTAGAGTCCTTGATTGTTGGTAGATCTTGCTTTTTGTTGGGGCCCAGTATTCTTCTTAAACTTTGTTCGCTGTAGGACACTTTTTTCTCTTGGGGTTCATGTGTCTTCAGTGGATTCAGAGGCTTGTGAGAAAGAGATGGGAGCAGACAGGTGAGGTCTTCTCAGTCCAGGAGCAAACAGACACTCTCTATTCAAACTGTTTGTACAATTCAGGTTGCTAAGCAGGTTAGTCATGTGACTAACTGGTCTGACCACATCTTGGCTTGTATAACCTTAGCAGTCTCTGGAATGCTCCTCTATTATATAATACCTGATGATCAAGGTCCATTGTGGGCTGAATGTGTCAGGGGATGGTTGTTTGTCCTTCCAATCACTGCCTATTAATATGCAAATCTTTTCCAGCCACGGCTGATCTGTTTAACAAGTCCTTTCTTCACTCCAGTAACAGTTTAGAATCAATGTTCATGACAAAATTAATGTGCCTCATTCTTGGCAGGTGGAGACTTAGCATGACAGCAGTATTTTTAAATTTGAGTCTGTTTCCATCGCTCCTGACTTCTGAGTCACAACATTGTGAGACCTTTGGAAGTGCTAACAATGTGCTATATGAAAGTGAGAGCCTTGCTGCTCATTGACCTACACAACTATCAAATCGACGTACTCTTGATATAGCACAGGAAGACTACACTTTTTAGCTCCACATACGCCTGTTTATTTTTCTACTGCATATCTCTTTTCCATTACCATTGTGAAAATAGAGGATTATCCACTCAATATTAATCTTGACCACATAACAGCAAATATGAAGATTCTCGGTTCAATATTTCTTTCCTGCCCTCTTTAAAATTTCTTTAATGAATTTTGGGTGCTTGCCAAAATGATGGGTAATCATTACTGAGAATGGAACTCTTTTTGTAGTCTATGTTGGTTTCATTTTCATGGAGATTCATGTGGTGGTCGCGATGTGTTTCCATTGTAATGGCATTCAATAAGACAGAGCTTCATCATACCTGCTGTAGAGCACACATGGGGTGCTGCACAGTGTCGCCTTTTGCTCATGTTCTTGTCCCAGTAGGTGTGAATCGGTCCCTCTTAAATACATGGTGCCAACTGTGGCTGAGTGGGTCGCACTCTGAGTAAGAAGATTGTGGGTTCAATTCCTACTCCAAAACTTTGAGCACAAAATCTAGGTTCAAACTCCAGTGCAGTAGTGTGGGAGTGCTGCACTGTTGGAGGTGCCATCTTTCAGCTGAGACTTTAAACCAAGGCCCCTGCTGCCTTTTCAGGTAGATACAAAAGATCCCACAGCACTATTCTGAAGAAGAGCAGGGGAGTTTTACCCTGTGTCCTGGCCAATATTTATCTTAACTAATGCAACTAAAAAAAATGATCTGGTCATTGTCACATTGCTGTTTGTGGGAGCTTAATGTGTGCAGATTGACTGTCGCATTTCCTACATTACAACAGCTGATGACACTTAAAAATGTACTTAATTGCGATAAAGAGTTTTGAATAAAATCAGCTAACAAATCAGTGACATGATAGAACATAGGAGCAGGAGTAGGCCATTCAGCCCATCGAGCCTGCTCTGCCATTCAATACCATCATGGCTGATCATCCACTTCAATGCCTTTCTCCCACACTATCCCCATATCCCTTTATGTCATTGGTAAAACTCTGATTAAAACATATGGCTGGATTTTGTTCTCCCCCAGGCATTGAGTTCCATGTCTGGGGGGGGCCTGAAGATGCCTCTGGGAAAGGGCAGCCACGCACCCCAACACCAGGAGGGCCCGGCCCGATATTCCGGCAGCGATGGAACCTTGTGGCAGCCCACCCCCTCGAGGGCCACGGGCCCCAAATTGAATATTTAAATAAATTAAAATGAACAAATTAGTGACATTCATGTTGCTACCTGACGTCCTGCTGCAATCTTTGGCCCGGTGGCCGACACTCTCATGCCTTCAGATCCCCGTCCAGGAAACGAAGTGCCACACTAGTGGGGAGAGGGGAGGAGGTACGTTTATCTGTGTGGGGGGTGGGGTGGGGGGTGGGGGGGGAAAACGGGGTCAAGTTAACGTCATGGATGTAGGAGATGGTGGGAAGGGTTGTAGTTGAAAGTTTGTGCACTTTGTGGGGGGATGGTCAGATGGTAAAGGTAAGTGTTTTGGGGGAGGAAGGGCAAGTAATTAATTTAATTGCTATGGGGGATGGGACAATGGCAAAAGAAATGTATTTATTTATTTTAATTCACTTTATCCTTAAATATTTAAATTTCCTGGTAGGGCTGACAACCCTTTAAAAATGTTGTCAGTGCCTGTGCACAGGCAGCTAACCCTATTGCCGGGGATGGACAGACCGCACCCTCCACGTGGTCGGGGGTGGGGCTACTTAATGAGCCATCAAGCGGAAGATTGCGGTGGCTCTGTGACATGAGGCCCGCATTGGCGGGCTGCAGTTTTTCTCGCCCGCCGCCAAAATTCAGTACATGGGGCCCACATGATGGGTGTCACTTGATACTTTCAACCATGTTCATGCTTTTGGTGAGAAGCAGTGCTTCAGGTGTATAGCTGACTCATGACTGAAAATCTCACACCTAGGATTAGCCCAGTGTTGACAGCTCTGGGTAATACATACAAACTACAATAGTCAAGCTTTTTTTAATAGTATTTGCCTATGGGCTATATAAGTGCGTCTCAGACTGATAATCACCTGTGGGTCGGTTCCATCTGGAAAGCCTTATTAATTTGATGAGATCACATCAGGAACTGGCCTCATTAATCCAATTTGGGTTTCACTGAATCAACAGTCCCAGACAACAACTAACAAAACTGAGAGGCTGAATCTGTAATCACGTCTCAGCTTGACTTTCATACTTACCTGCTGTCTAACTCTTCAAGAAGAAAACACTTGCTGATTATGCATTCCATGTTCATCGCTGCAACAATGACAGAAAACAACATTACAATGATACCGGGCCATTAAAAATTAAAATCATATTTGCCTGTCAGGTTATATAAACCCTGTCGGATGCCTCTCACTCATTGAGAGAGGGAAGATTAATCAGGCAGCAGTAGTTTTCTCCTTGACACCACACTAGCACTTGCTCAGGTTACTGTCTGTAATTCTTTGCAATGGACAATTAATTGCTGGTTGCAGTCATTTAACTGTCGACAGCTCACACTTCCATTACACACCTAGTGATTGTTCACAATTAGGGTCGCCGGTCCATGCAGAGTTATTTAATGCATGTTGTGTGTGCACTGTTCCATTGCAGAACCAGAACTAGCAAAATGCTTCCAGCATCTTTATCTCATTTTTTCAGATTCCAGTCAAGGCAAGCATTTCTCACGTCTAAACCTGATTACTCCCTCCCCACCCCCACCCCAGTTCACTGCTACAGATACCTGACCGTCTATATTTGTATGTGTTCCTATTTCTGATTGATTCCCTGCTAGATAAATGCACATATATGGGCATTAGAAGTGAATGGTATTGGGCCTGATTGTGAATCTCACCAGACTTGGTGCTCACTGTTGATGCTCACACACGTAAAGACTGGCCAGTTAGGAGGACGGTCAGCATTTCATGAACTGTTGATCCCAATTTCTTTCTTCTACCACTCTTCCCACAGTGGGGGAAATTGTAGCTGAGCCCAAACCTGACCCTCACTGAACATGGGCACTTTCCAGCAGAAGTTACTAGACTGCAAACAAGAGCTGATGATTGGTCTCTCTCATTTCTAGCCTGGGGTCATGGTCAATGATTGTAGAGGCATTATCAGCTGCCTGCAATCACAACTCAGCAGAGATCAGAGCTGCTATCTTCCTACTGTGCCAGTGATCATTCAGTCAAAAGGTTGTGGGTTCAAGGCCCACGCCAGAGATTTAAACATATAATTTTTTTATTCTTTCATGGGATGTGAGCATCACTGGCGAGGCCAGCATTTGTTGCCCATCCCTAATTGCCCTTGAGAAGGTGGTGGTGAGCTGCCTTCTTGAACCGCTGCAGTCCTTGGGGTGTTGGTACACCAACCGTGCTGTTAGGAAGGGAGTTCCAGGATTTTGGCCCAGCGACTATGAAGGAACGGCGATATAGTTCCAAGTCAGGATGATGTGTGACTTGGATGGGAACTTGCAGGTGGTGGTGTTCCCATGCATCTGCTGCCCTTCTTCTAGGTGGTAGAGGTTGCAAGTTTGGAAGGTGCTGTTGAAGGAGGCTGAAACTTCAGTGTAGTACTGAGGGAATTCTGGATTGTTGGAGTTGCTGTCTTTTGGATGAGACTTTAAACCAAGGCTGCTTGGTCTGCCTTTTCAGATGGATGTATAAGATCCTACAGCATCATTCACAGGCGTATCATAGGAAATAGGAGCAGGAGTAGGCCAATCGGCCCATCGAGCCTGCTCCACCAAACAGATCATGGCTGATCATCTACTTCTATGCCTTTTCCTCCCGCTATCCCCATAATTCCTTGATAGTATGGGGGAGATCTCCTAGTATCTTGGCCAATATTTATCCTTCAACCAAGATCTAAATCAGATTATCTGGTAATTTATTTTACTATTGTTTGCGGGACCTTGCTGTGCACAAATTGGCTCTCGGGTTTCCTACATTACTGTGACTACACTTTGGGATGTCCTGAGGTCATGAAAGGTGCTATGTAAATGCAGGACTTTCTGAAAGCCTCAGATCCATAATAGCCAATGGCCTCAGCAACTGAACATCAGGGGCGTTCTCTCCTCCACTAATGGTTGTATATGGCCTGCTCCTTGGAATGTTCATTGGCCTCCATCAGTACTACGCTCAATTAAGCTAATTGGCAGCTGGTGATGGCTTTACCATTTTCCCTGGAAATAGTCACATAAGCACAGCCTACACTATAAAAAGTACTTACTTTCTAACCCCAGGGGTTCACTATTCCCAAAAGGCTCCTTATGATCAGCTAAAATAGTCCACATTCACATCTCTGCTCCTGAAGTTCCTCGGCAGCATCACAGAATGCAAAGTGGGAGGTGACTGTTAACAGATGGAGTTCATTTATGGCCTGCAAACCCTATTTGTTTACTGCAATCAGATTTTTGTTTACTGTACATGCACTGGAGTGTGTCCAGATTTCCTCTAACCTCAGTCAGAGCAGCGGCAGATGTTACAAAAGATTCAGATGCTGACTCTGTTTTCTGTCGCTTGACCTGGGTTTCTAATCTTTGGTGATGCTAGCTCCACTCCCCTAAATTTCCTGACTCCCCCCCACCCCCTCCCTGCATTGAGCCCCCCCCCCAAACAAACACCCCTTTCCACCCACCCCTCCCTGATCTTCTTATTTACAGCTGTATCGTCACATTTCCAGGTGGCGACATTAATTTCCAGCTTGCATTTAAGGACCAATACTATCAGGAATCTAAACAAATATCAGATCAAGGGAAAGGGTGGGATGTGAAATGGAGCAAAACTGTGAACAGCTACACTGTGAAAGAGTGTTTCGTAGCAATGTCAAACGATTTACACCCTCCCCCAGTCACCGAGATGAAAATTACACCCAGTGACCTGTGGAGAACCAAAAGTCTTCGAGGGGCAGGGCAGAATTGCTCAGCTTCCATTTTGGTGTAAACTCCAAACATATCCATTTTGAATGCCCTATTGATGCTTTTGCCTTCCCACACTCTAAACATATAGGAACTGCGTATACACCCCTTGCCTGAGAGTGATAGTTAAACTCATTTGAGTCAAATTACTGTAATGTTTATAACTAAAATTAAGCACCCTTAACCTGACAGGTGTTGAATTAGTGCCATGCATGGGCTCTGCATCATAATATAAGCAGACAGAACCCACAGTAGCAGCTGTCATTTGTATTTTGTAACTTTTCACCCCCCCCCCACCCCCGTTTTCCTTTTCTCCAGCTCTCTTCATTTCTCCTCCCCTGGAAGGTACAAACTCCTTGCTAGGGTGTAGATCCAAAAGCATGAGGTATACTCCAGCACCTCACCCAACAGGGCATTTGTCCATGTGTTGTCAGAGTTGACAACCCGTTACTTACAAGTCTGCTTCCTCCAAAACTCTCTTCAGATAATTAAATTTTGCTCTGAGATCTTCCAGTCTCTCAGGTTGTTGGGGATGCATCATAAGGCAGAAGAGGCAAACTGTGCCTCCACTCTACCAGTTGGAAACCCAAGATCTTTAAAAGCCCATGTTCTATTAACTGCAAGGTGGCTAACAAAAACTGAGCTTGCAGTAACAGGTACTTTATTCTGAGTATGGTGAGGCATGAGGGTACGCCTTTCTGAGTCCGAATGTCAGTAAATTTAGGCTGTGATTGGCATCCGTGTTTTGCAAGTGACAAGCCCAACCCTCGAATGCCTCCCTGAGCATTTGCTGTGTGGAGGCTTGGCACTGCCCCCTCTCGAAGGGGGAGGATCCTTGAAACTACAGGAACAACGAATGTAATAGTTTTAATAGAAACCTTTCTCTTACAGTAGATACTCGGAGGTCTCGGTATCCTACTAGCATTTCCTTGTATTCTCTTACTGAAGAATGCTTGATTCCTGCCCGATTGACATCATATACCCGTTGGGGCGGGGTGGGGGAGGGGGTGTGGTGTATTGAATAAAGACCCACAGATGCACAATGAAGAATGCAGGAGGCTAAGCCCATCTTTTGAATACCAATAATTAGGATGAATTCCAAACTGTAAAAACATCATCAAAAAGTACATTCATTCAAGATGGAACTGTTTAAGCTCTTGAAATTTTTTTTTGTTGTTGAAGGAAATATTTTCACAGACCCCCCCCCCCCCCAGTCCACCATTTTGTTGGAAATTGGAGTGAGCCGTTTGGTTACACTCAGAATTCTGGGGTCAATTTTAACCTAACTACCCGTGAGGAAGGGGATCGGGTGCAGAGCTGGTTTTTCACCCTGCTGGATTTTATCCTTCGTTGAAGTCAGTGGAGAGCAATATTGGGCAAGGAATAAAGCTGGCATTCCATCCGATTCCATGGGCTTCCTTTTAGGCACATCAGTTAAAATTACCCTCCATAATTCTGATTATAACCAAACATTGGAAAATTGGATAAAAGCTTTAAGGCAAAAATTTACAGGGCCATGGGTAAAGACCAGGGGACTAGGAATAATTGGATAGTTCTACCAAAGAGATGGACTGAAGGAGCACAGAAGGCGGCCAATCATTCTATGATTCTATGATAATCACACAGATAAATACACACCGTGATTTAAAGGGAAGTTAAAGGCTCTTCCCTTCCCCACACAGTGCAGCTGGGCACCATCCAGCACTGGCTGCTGTTAGTTTAAATGCCAGTGTTCTCAATTGGCTGCCTCCTTCTCTGTAAAAGGGGTTAATTGGATCTCGGACATATTGTCCCATACAGTTTGTGTTGTTGTCCAGCTAATAGCACCTAGTTTCACTCAGCTAGGGCAGGTATGCTAATAGGTATCACTGGGGAATTAGGGAGTAGTTTCAAATTTCCTGTTATTATTTCTCAGCCCTTTGGAATGTTTTCCCTTGAAAAAAGATAATTGTCTTTTATATCGCCTGCCTACGGCGCGTATTAACTGCTTCACCTCTCCATTAAAAAGTGTGTTTCTTTTTCCTTTAAAATAGCCCCAGGTTTCTGTGCCCCTGTTCTCTGCTTTACTGAAGTGATTCACACTTGTGATTTGCTTTATCAGACACTTACTTTACAGTGCTCCTAAAGGAGACATCCAAGAGGTGATATTATGGAGTTGTATAAGGTAGTTAGGGAATGGAGTAAGTAAATCTTTAAATTAAATTAGAAGAATAAGACAAGGGGGACACAGGTTCAAACTAGTAAAAGGCAAGTTAGGACAGATATCAAGAAATTCTTTACACAGAGAGTGAATACCCTCAGGCTTGTTTTATTTTTTTTCATTCTTGCAATGCGAACATCAATGGCAAGGCCAGCATTTATTGCCCATCCCTAATTGCCTTTGAGCAGGTGGTGGTAAGCTGCCTACCTCTGAGTGGCTTGCTAGACCATTTTCAGAGTCAACCACATTGGTGTGAGTCTGGAGTCACATGTAGGCCAGACCAGGCAAGGACAGCAGATCTTCTCCCCTGAAGGACATTAGTGAGCCTGATGTGTTTTTACAACAATCCTGTAGTTTCATGACATGTAATTGTACTGAACATTATCTGCACATAAACACTTGTGCGAAATACAGGACAGAACGATTTTGTTCTTCCTTTCAACTTATAAAGGCATTGAGCTGGTTTGACGTTGTTCATAGTTCATTTCCCATGAGATCTTGCAGTTGCCAAAGGGAGTTACATCTTATTCCTCTGGATTCACTTCAAACCTCGATCTTCAAAATTCAAGGACAGTGTGTTAGCCCACTGCACTGGCTTCTTAATTGCACAACTTGCTTAAAGGAATTATGCATCTTTAAAAATATATGCATCTTTAACACAGGAGCTTGTTGCACAAACCTGCGATCCAGCCAGTCTGCCTCTCTGCAACTCAGTTAGAGTGCTAAGTACAATAGCGAGCCTATCGTGAATAACTATCGACATGCAACCTCTGAGGAATAAGGGCACCAGGCTGCAGGCTGCACTGGCCAGAAGTTTCTACCTGGTCAGATAGCATGAGAAACAAACCTGTTGGAAATTAGTGTTGTGATGCTGGAGTTCCAATATTGCTTGCTCTACAACAACCCCAGTTAAGGTGCACAGATCCTTTAACAGTCTCAATGTTCCATTGTTATCCCTGTGCATATAATCCACTTCATTGATTCCAGCTATTTAAGTACTATGTTTTCATCATATACACTCCAGACATTGCAGATTGTTTCACCTCAGTTCAGTTTCCGAATCTTGTCTGCATTAATCAAAAAAACCCTACTGATCACCCTCCCACACCAGCGCCCCTCCTCCTCCTCCTCCTCCTCCCCCCATCCCCCCCGCACCCCGACCTCCAATAATTCAGCTATGTGCCACATATCTCAGGAAAGTTAAGATTTTTATCTACGGTCTATGCTGAGTTAGTTGATCTTTGTCACAGCATTACAAGGGGTGCTAAAGTTGGCATCAACTCTTTTAGAGCAGCGAGGGGACAATCAACCAAACTTCCTGCATCTGATTGCTGACTTTGACTCTTGTTGAATAACAGCATGTGTGTGGACTAGGGAGGAAGACAGGTCTGAGGTTGACTGTGATTGAACATCATGCTGACACTAGGGCAGAATTTCCCACGCTTTTTGGGACCTCGATGTCAGGACCAAATTGGGGAACCTGAGCCAGTACTTGCCGGGAGCGAGACCAGCGAAGTTATGTCCCAAGAGGCGGCCTCCTAATTGGACGACTCCGCACTCGCTGTTCAATTAAGGATGGCAGGATCAGGGGCCAGCAGCTCTAGAGCCTTGACAGCCCCACTGGGAGAGCTGGGTGCTGCTGAGGCAGGTCAGAGACCGTGAGGGTGCCTCAACATGGAGGTGCCCTTGGAAGTGACGGGAAGGCAGCATACCCCTTTAATTTGAGGAGAAACCCCTCTGCTTGGATTATTGGGGCCGTGGGTGCCCCCTTTGCTGATAGTGGCCCCCTTTTTGGGGGGATGGAGCCTGCAATTCCCGATAGCCCCCCTTACTGCAGCAGGGAGGCAGCCTCCATTAAGCTGGTGGCCTTCGCACATGACAGGGGGCTGCTCCACCACTGGCAAAATGCTGGCAAGGCCAGAACCTTGCCCCAATTGATGCTGTCCTTATGTAAATTGGCGGCCTGTTTCCGTGGTGCGGGTAACTGATCCGCATTCCTGCCTGCCCCTCAGAAACCTCTCTGGCAGTAGGAATGCATCGGGAAGCCATCCTGGCACGACTCCCCTCTATTTCCCCTCCCCCACCCACCAGCCTCAAAGCCCACCACCATGGGACTGGGAAAGTTCTGCCCCAACTGTCTTATGCCTCACACATAAAGAATGACCATTTGTGTGAGGCACCAGAGAGGGTCTAGCAACGAGCATCCCAGAGTGAGTGAGCATTGTCAGTAAAGGGGGACAGTAAATCAGGAGGCAAAGGTCATGGGTGCAAGAGGAGACCATAAATATTGGGGCAGTGTGGCAAGCTAAAGAACTTTTACAAGAAGGCACTTAGCCGATTTTCTCATGGCTTGGATCGGGGTACTCGATAATGAAGGTGGTGTCCCAATTATTTTTCAGGTCCTTTTTCCTTTGAAAAATATTTTTCTGTTCAGTTTAATTTTACTATAGTAGTTGGTCCCAAACCAATAGTAGGTGGTCCCAATCTTGCACTTACTCTTAAATCACCTGCACATCAATATAGCCAGGACTATCTCCTCTCTTAACTAAGATGGCGGCAGGAGATCAGTCCCAGGTTTACCCTCCAATATCTTTATGATTTCTAAACTAATCCTGGATCCCATGTCTCTCTCTGTGCAGAAACAAAGCTCCCAGTTTTAATAAACACAGCATGGGGGTGCTTGCTGAAGGCATCTTTGGCTGTCTATGGAGTTGTTATTTCCTATTGTGCACTGTTGAATAGCATTAAAAGAGTTAAATGGGAATTCAGAGCATCGCGCTATATCCAGAGACAGTAAAAAGGTGTTGTGAATGAGTGGGAAGTGTGAATCATTAATACACACCAGTGTCAGACAAACAAACCTGAGCTGTGAACGTCAGACATCACAACTAATGGGGCTGAAGGGAAAATGTGCTTGATTATAAAAAGGGTTCGAATGAAATTAGTCTTTGATACACCACAGTGTGGATTTGTTTAAGGATATTAGGACCATTTGAAGGGAACGTTACTTGGTGAGAGGGCAGCTAGTTTTTATTTATTCCCTCCATTGAGCTGCTTACGATAGTTTGTTCCATTGCCTCCACTGCAAAAAGGAGTTATTTGTGTTGCTGTAGGCACGAAGTAGCGAATGGTGGCCACTCTTTCAGATCTCCTAACTGGAGGACACCTGCTTAAATGACAATAAATGGGTCTTTCTCTAAGCAGATGCTGTTGGTGGCCTATAAGATGGCTGGTGCTGCGCCCTTATTGTGCATGATGTAAAGGCAGGATGTCAATTCATGGGGTTTTCTGGGGCGAATGGTCTTCCTCCTCTGTAATTATCTTGTGATCTAGTGATTGTTTGAGAATGAACTGCAGTGTAGATGATCATCACTGAATGAACAGACATGGTGAACCTTGTGCTGGAAATGCAACTGTAAAGGCTATTACTTTATGGTTGTATTAACTACAGCTTAATTTCTGTTGATCTAAGAAGACTAGATTTTGGTTGCTGTTTGCCTGTAGTCCCTGCTCTTCCTTTAGCACAAAAAACCATGCACAACATTGAAGCCTAACACTATGAAGTGTGATCAGATACAATTATAGACACAAGGGAGTGGTTGTAGGCCAGTAATCTAATTGATGGGTTCATTGGTCATTTATAACTGTCATCAGAACCCTGAAACGACATTACCGACCTGAAATTACTTCAAGACATGAGTTATTATTTGATAATTCATACCATGAAGCCCATTGGGTGATTTGTATTCAGTTTGGGACCTGGTTCTTTGTATATTTCTTCAATGTCGATGAAATGCTTGCTACCGACACTATACCAAGCGATTAACAATTCCGCTAGAATTTGTATATGTTCAACAAGAAATAATTTGTAGTAAATAACTAGCAACCTGGAGTACCTCTACTGGGAAATGTTTCATTTAATCGATGGAAGAGAATATTGGATGGACAAATGAATAGAGAACTGAAGAAAAAAATTAGTGAAGGGGCGATATAGAATGCTGTGCCGTACAGTGCTGAAACATGGACAATGAGGAGACAGAAGGTCAGACTTCTACAAAACCTGGAGCTGTGCAATGAACGAAGGTGAGTTTGAATAAATGGGTTTTAAAAATATTTGTAAAAGTAGAGGGAGATGGAAGGAGGTGAAGAATTTTAGGAAAGGAGTTTGAAGTGTAAGGTTGAGTTGCCTAAAAGATGTGTCACCAAAAATGGAAAAAGGGAGGGGAGATAGATGGGAACTTAGAATCACAGGAATGGGATGTTCAGGAAGGGATGTAGGGCTGGATGTGGATCAGCCATGATCTTTTTTGAATGGCGGAGCAGGCCCGAAGGGCCAACGGCCTACTCCTGCTCCTATTTTCTACATTTCTATGAATGCTTGAGATAGAGTAGGGTAAGGACATGGAATGATTTTTAGACAAGGCGAGAATATTATACTGCATGCACTGAGGGATGCGAAGTCAGTGCAGGTCAATAAAGATAGGGATGATGGGTGAGGTGGACAGTGCAAGTCAGGATACATGTCGCAAAGTTTTGGATGAGTTGGAGTTGGCTTATTGGTGAATTGGTTTGTGTAATTAAACACAAATAGGGCAGAAACTGTGAATCTCCAATTCTAGTCCAGGCATGGGGAGAGAAACGTAAACCATGGTAGCCCGATTCAGCAATATTGTCTCATGCTCCTGGCTAGGGATGCCCCACTTCCACAGTGGACCCTCGTAATTTTTGCATCAATGTGTTGTCTGCTGCCTACAGGACAGTGTGCTTAGTGGTGTTTCTCTTTACCTTGTAAGTATCACTTTGAAACTTGTAACTTCAGTCCTAATCTTGCCCAGTTGTGGCTTTGAAAAGAACGCAGGACAAATACTGTGTGAGAAAACTGGTGTGTACGTGCATTCCCCGGCATAAAGCTGCAGCAGAACGGGAAACATTCTAGATGATGCAGCAGCTCCAACATTGAATATGTTGCTTTTTTCGATCAAGGCCACATAGAATTAATAATCCTGCTGTCCCCAGTGTATTTGCAGAGCTCCCAGGGGAGATATTCAGAATACGTTCTGTGGATCTAATTAATTGCTGTGCTCTTCTGTTCCTGTAATATATGCTGGTTGGGAGCCATGAGTCCACTTTAGCTCTCTCAATGGTTTTTTGACTGACTGCAGGGTTAGATGTTACTTTGGGTAATGGACATATCTTCTATCCATCTGACTGGGAATATTCATTAATTCAGATCAGTCGGAACCAAATTGAATTACTAAAGGAGGGAAAAATGAGCTGGTGTAACTTGGTGTAGTTTGCAGGCAGAAACTAATGCGTACATAGATCAAGGGTGATGTGGGCCATTACAAGCATTAATAGAACTGCTTTGGACTGAATAAATACAGGAATTACTTAGTGGATGCTGATTAGGCTGTTTTTAGTCAGATCATGTTGATAGAATGCAATCTTTACTTTTTATATATTGTAGCTATATCATTTCTACTAAATCTGCAAAAGGCTCTACCATATAACAGGTTAGTGTGAGGAAGGTGCCAGTAGTAAGACACCAGATGATTGCAGTGATGTCTAGGTGACACTACTATGACTGAGTTTGTGTATTGTAGTGGTTCTGCATGAAGCATGAGAAGACAAGAATTTTGAAAAACTTGACAAGGACATTAGCGGTGCAGTGGTTAGCACTGCAGCCTTACAGCTCCAGTGACATGGGTTCGATTCTGGGTACTGCCTGTGTGGAGTTTGCAAGTTCTCCCTGTGATTGTGTGGGTTTTCGCCGGGTGCTCTGGTTTCCTCCCACAGCCAAAGACTTGCAGGTTGATAGGTGAATTGGCCATTATAAATTGCCCCTGGTATAGGTAGGTGGTAGGGGAATTGAGGGGAGGTGGGGATGTGAGAGAGTAATGGGATTAATGTAGGATTAGTATAAACGAGTGGTTGATGGTCGGCACAGACGCAGTGGGCCGAAGGGCCTGTTTCAGTGCTGTATCTCTAAATAAATAATTAAAAATAAATAAATTAGGCCCAGTGAGACCATCACTTTTTCATGCATCAATGCCACCTTCCCTGCCTTCTGTCTCCAGGAACACATTCAATGCTAGTTGAACCTGTTTGCTTTGTCTGCTCCAGTGAACTTCCCCCTTCTAGCTTTCATCACCTTATTAGGTGATAACCTTCTACCCGAGTACTCTTCTTACTTATTTTAATTTGGGTCCCATGGCATTGGAAGTCTTCAATGTAATGAACTGTTTGCCTGGGTTAATTGTGAGCAGTGGCAGTAGGATTAATGCAAATGGTTGCACAAGTGGCGACGATGCTTGGGTTAATCGTGAGTAGTGACTCCTTGTACCGTTTTAAAAAATTCCCAGTATTGTCAGTTAATGAAATCGATTGCATCCCCTGGCTGATGAAGATTTTCTCCCTTGGTCTCTTCACAGTCCTGCGTGACGATTTCCGTCAAACACCCAGTGATGTTGTGGTTGCAGCTGGGGAGCCCACTGTGATGGAGTGCCTCCCGCCCAGAGGGCATCCAGAACCAACCATCTCTTGGAAGAAAAACAACGTCCTCATTAACGACAAGGATGAGCGGATCACGGTAAGCAGGGGCCGGCAGCAGGGAACGCTCAACACCATAGGGAGTGGACAGATGGTGCTGGATTGAGAAATCCCGGTGAGCCCAGAGACTCCGACACGTTCACGTGTTAAATGTTGAGCCATGAGGAGCGAGCCATTCTCTTTAAGTGCAACAAGTCACAGACTGCTATTAAACTGACTGAAACTAGTAAAATATACTCTCCAGATTCCACGGGAGCAATCAGTCTTAAACGATTCATGTTTTACATGAGCCCGTCCTGATTTTTATGTTTCATTTCCTGCAACTCTTTATATTCCTGCTCATTTTTATTGCCCAACTCAAGCCTGCATGGCCGGGTAAAATTTTAATAAAGGCAACATTCTGGACCCTTCAGCATAGCACACTCTGAAACACCCCGCCATCCTAACATACCACATTCCTATACAACCTGTCCCTTCAGCATTCCAATGTATTCTACCCCTCAATCTATCACAGTTCAACATCCCTGTCCCCTCAGTGTACTTCACTCCAATATCCCTGTCCCCTCAGTGTTCACGCTCCAATGCACCCTATCCTCTCTGTACCACACTCCAATATACCAGGCTTCCTCAGTGTACCACATTCCAATATACCCTGTTCCCTCAGTCTACCGCAATCGAATATATATATATATGGCATTTTCTCTTCTAGATCCGAGGAGGAAAGCTGATGATCTCAAACACAAGGAAAGCTGATGCTGGCATGTACGTCTGTGTGGCCACCAATATGGTGGGCGAAAGGGACAGTGAGCCTGCGGATTTGGTCGTATTTGGTAAGCACCATTTTACTAACCTTTTTTTGCCTTCTTTCCACTTGACAGAAGCTGGCCTGCCAAGGACAAACTCGCAAACTCCTGTCAACTCTGCTTTCTCTTCTCCGCTTAACACCCCCCCACCCCCCGCCCCCGCGCCACCACATCACTTTCTTGCCCTCCTCCTCCAGAAGGCAGACTACCTCTGTACAGGCCCAAAGGTGCCAGTTGTCTTGTGGTGCCTCGTCCAAGTGGCCACTCTTCATGTGTGAGCCTCGGTGGCAGTCAGCTATTCAACCACGAGGGGAGTAACCATGATGAGCAGGGACCTCTGGCTCTCTTTAGTCTAGGCTGCCAGTACCAATTACAGCTCCACAACTGCTGCCTATGCTGAGGTCTTCTTGCCTGTATACTACACTGGACAGTGCCCTTTAGGGAGAGTCCAATGTCAGTTGAACCTGCCACAAGGTTAGTGGCCTGGCTTGCTCACTCATCAACTTATCATTTTTTTAGTTTTTTAAAATTTTAGTTTACATTTTCTTCACCAGTTTTTACCCTTTTTGTTCAGGACTAAGAACTATGATTCCTGGTTGGACTGGACAATCTTCAGTACCTTGCTCACTTGGCAATTATTCATGCACGACTTTTGACAGTGAGTGTTGACAGACCATTTGACTGGCAGGGAGAGGGGAATTATGACTGATCCTGTCCTCACCGGACACCCACTCAACTTAGCCTTTCTGCCAAGGGTCACTGGATAATGGTCGGGCACTGAAGTTAAATGGAACATCGCTACTTTTCCTTCTCCCTAAATAAACCTGTTTAGCCATTGGGTGTGCCTGTTTCCTTTCTCCAAAAAAAATCTTCTCTTCCTGTCACATAATGATGAGTTTGACCTGGAAAATAACTGTCCAGGACAGGATCAGGAGTGAGTATGATGACATGAGTCATTAAATAGTTTGCCAATACTCACCATTTACACTTGCACAGGACATTAATGCAGAATGACATAGGATCGGATACCATCAAGTGTTTGACACCTTCAGCACAGGAGGAGGGTGAGGCTGTGGGTCTGGGGGCATGGAGACGGCAGGGCACAATATCTTCAGTGAATATGAAGGTGGAAAGAAAGTTAAGTTAGGTGTCCAGTGGCTCTGGTTGGTAAATTCCTCACCTGGTGTGGCAATGAGACAAACCAGGATGAATCCAGGTTCTACTCCTAGTGTTGCTGACCTCAGCTAGAGTGTTGATGGGACACTGCAATTGGGCTCATTACTCCTTAGTCAGCGAAGGGAAAAGATAATTCAGAGGTTTTTATTCCTATTGTGTGTTTAAGAACCACTGTCTTATTATGTGACATAGTATCATACAAGATGGCCAGACCTTTGCTCCTGTAAGAAACTAAATGAGTCAGAAAACGTTTGACCTTGTCAATGTTATAACTGCTCCTGTTCAGTGAGACTGAATGTGGGCACTTGTTTTGCAACTCAGAATGATACCTCAGCAATCTCTGCCCATCTCCCCACTCCCCATCATGGCTGGAGAAGGGCTAACAAAAGGCACCTCAACCACTCAGCCTAATGGCAATCCCATAGCTGCTGAATGTTTATGTATCTGAGAAGTGTTCATGGGTCAAACTTAACAATTCTGATTTTGTACTCAGTATCTAATGGCTGGAGCTTGGTTTACCTTAACAGTCTGATGGCAACCTTGGTATTGCCATTGATCATGCCTTATTGGTGGGCATGAGTTCTGTGCCTCCAAATCCACCCAGATACCAACTTTTCCTGGATTCTAAGCGCAGAGATGAAGAGTGTGAAAATGGCACTTTCAGTTGCCACTGAAATGCAGAGCAACAGTGCACAGAGAAGGTAAAAAGAGAGAGTGATGTTCCGAGATTGAAATTCTGAGGAAGCGCACTCTCTTGCAACATAAACTTGAAGGCAAAGGCATCATAAACAGGTTATTGGAAGATTTTTGAAACAAATTGAGAAAGTCCTCAGTTCAAACATCTGTGCTGTGGATGCGATGTTACCTGTGTGTTTGTTGCCTTTTTCTGTCTACTCTGTTACTTGTGTACATGTTCTCATTCTTCCCCTCATTAATCTCACAGAACGGCCCACCTTTATCAAACGTCCTGTAAATCAGGTAGTCCTGGCAGATGACACCGTGGATTTTCACTGCGAGGTGCATGGAGACCCTGTGCCAACTACCCGTTGGCGCAAGGAAGAGGGTGAACTGCCACGCGGAAGGTACTGGAAATCAAGCATTTTCATGCTTGTGATTTTACGTGATTTTACTATGTTATTCCCAATCGGGGACTATTCAGATGCCATTGAAGTTGTTGCTAATTGCTGTGTAAAACCAGCTTGGTTCATAATGGTTTCATGCCATTTTCTTCATTGGATCTTGCTGCAGTGGGAACCATTCCAGTACTTAATCCTTTAACCACATAACTCTTGCAGCCCTGAGCGTAACTCTGATGGTTTCATTGGTAAATGCCTATTGTGATAGTAAGCCATACAGAGTTGGAAGGTTTCAGATACTACCTCTGGTCTGTGTTGATCTCCCCCAGTAGAAGGGGTACTACAATTGCCTCAGCACGCCAGGGAGATGGAGAGGAAGCAAATCAATAAACATTCAATTTCATCTAATTTCCAATCACTATACAGTGACCCCCATTGGAAGTACAGATGTTGGGTTCAGGATCTGCCTCTGTTGTAAATGCCTTCTACAGTCAAACCTGTTGACGCCCATTGTCCAAGCTGGACAGCTGAAGAATGGCCAATTGGATGAGCTAACAGAGGGCACTTTCACGGCAGAAGGGAGAAAAGGCAAACAAATTTGGGGAAATGAGAAACAGTGGGATAATTTGGACTTTGTGTGATAGTCTCAAGTGGGTTTTAGCGAATCAGGAACCAGTGACACATCTCTCCCGAATCAATGGAAATAAACATTAGGAGAGATGTAAAATAGACTGTGAATTTACCATCGCCCACTTTATACTGTCACACAAAGTCTAAATCACACCCATTGAGTGACCCAGTTCACGAAATTGTATGGTTAATTTTTGTTTTTGCACCTAGTTGTTTGGTAAGCAGTCAAGAAAATTATTTCTCTCTCTTCAGATTTGAGATTCAGGCTGACAATAGCCTGCGGCTGGCACGGGTTGATAGTGAGGATGAAGGGACGTATACGTGTGTTGCAGAAAACAGTGTGGGTAAAGTTGAGTTCTCGGGCACTCTGACTGTACACGGTAAGGAACTCTGAGTTGTTGTTTTTGAAGTGAAGGCTGGTGTATTTAGAGAATGTACTTACTTAGCAAAATATAACCAAGTTCCAATGGTCTGAGGTGTGATTGATGGGGTGATTCCATGATCTGACATTCCCAGTGGATAACCGGATCACCTCACAGGGGCAGGGAAGGCCATTGTGGAAACGCACAATATATTTGATCCAGGTTTGACTTGAGAGTGCTAACGTAATGAATGTCATGTGACATTTATGTATCTGGACAGTTTGTCCCTTGATGTATGAGCCTTCGCAGTGAGAGTTCGCTGCTGGTTTGACCTTTTGGTAGGGCACCTCAGTGGGGTTGAACGCTATCCTCATCAAATGTTCAGAAGTCCAGCAGGAGTCAACAGATTGCCCTCACCACCCCGAGACCAATGAGAAAACTTCCTCCTCTTACTCGACGTGTACAGGAGAATGTACTGGTGTGGAGGTCAGAAGAGGGCAGATTGGGCTCGGCTGTGATGCCACTAATGTCAAATAGTCTCACCCCACCGCACTTTCAGTCAGTCTCCAAGTGAAGAAGGTGAAGAACTCCACAAGTGAGTTGGGCAGGATACCTGAGGGCTACTGATAGAATCCCATCCCATCAAAAATCAACCCCTCCATGACAAGGGGTTAGATCTTTTTCTTTGTCCTACCCTGTAAAATGGGTGAGAGTGAGTCAGCACCTATTTTAAATCTCTCATGATTTTTATTTCCATTTAATTCAATTTTTAATAATAACATCCGTCTCTAATTTTTTTTGAATGAAGGTAGTGTGATGAATACATTTGAATAGTAATGCTAATTAAATACCACGCTCTTTGTCTCTATGAGATCGAATGCGTTTTTCCAGTGCTAGGGAGGATCTGAAAGATACTTTCTGTCGAATGGTATTCAGGCAATTGTAGCTGTAAATGGAAAAGCTCTTCTGGTGTATGGTAGAAGGCTGAATCACTAAAAGGTTTGGTTTGATTCACTTATCGGGTCAGTACCATCCTAGCTGTCCTTCTTATTTAATGGCCTAGGAAGCAATGTCTGAGAGCTTGATCTCTTTTCCTTTCCGTCTGCTGGAGAGTGAAATTTGGCTCCCACTCAAATGAAACCTCTAAATTACCAGTGAACCTTTTCTCTGTTAAAGTGTGCAATTGTCCAAAATAAAAGGTTGCTCTAGTGGTTTTATCTCTTCTGATCGATTGTTACCCATAGACCAGCAATGCACCTCCTATTACTGTGTACCTGGAGTGAAACGGAGACAAAAAAGATGGAAATACTAAACTGTGGAGCCAGAGATTCATTTTTATTATCTAGCTTGGTTCACCGTTTGAACTGGTTTACTTTTTAAAGTTAATTCTTGGGATGCGGGCATCCCTAACAAGTCTAGCATTTATTGCCCATCCCTAGTTGCCTTTGAGAACATGGTGGTGAGCTGCTTTCTTGAACCGCTGCAGTCCACATGTTGAAGGTACTCCCACAGTGCTATTAGGTAGGGAGTTCCAGGATTCTGACCCAGCGACCATGAAAGAGTGGTGATATATGTCCAAGTCAGAATGGTGTGGGATTTCGAGGGGAACTTAGAGGTGATGGTGTTCCCATACAGCTGCTGCTCTTGTCCTTCTAGGTGGCAGAGCTCATGGGTTTGGGAGGTGCTGCTCCTTATTTGAGTGGGAAGAGGAGAAGGAGCTTGATTCCTGTTTAACTGAGAGCAATACTGATATTTTATGTTAATTACTTCCAAAATGGCCATTATTATTGACAGTGAGGTTTTGAAGTAGTCATGAAACTTGAAATGGTAACCCAGAGGATGTGAGTAAAAACCCTGCCATGATAAATAATGAAATTGAATTCAGTAAATTTGGTCATTTGTAGACTAATATCAGAAATAAATGGTTTGTTAAGGTCCTTCAGGGAAGGAAACCTTCCATCTCAACACAAACCCATGTTGACTCATAATGCCAACTGAAGTAGCCTAGCAAGGCCCACCAACTAGCATGATCTTGTCCCAAGAGCCAATAAAAATCAGATAGGACTACCTGGTGATTTAACCAGTCAATGTATTGCTCCATGTGTAACTGAGCCACCAAGCCAGTCTGTTCTGAGCTGTCTGATCCCAGAAAGAAGTGCTACAATTGGTGTCAAAGACCCAAGGCTGAGGTGCATATCAACTAACCGGGATTCCTGCCCCTGATTATGATTTTGTGGCTGCTGCTGTTGTGTGCTGCAGTTCAGAGTGTATCTGGTGAGACTTGGATCAGGTAAAAAGGGAAACATATAGAGACAGCTAAACCGTCAAAAAGAAGCACATTATATCAGTGCTACACTTGCACTGTGGTGTCTGTGTGGTTGAATTTTGATAAATGCAGAAACAAACAGGCAGAGAATAATCCATGGGGACAGAATTTCTATAAATGGCAGAAAAAAAAACATTCTATTCATAACCCCCATAGCTCGGCCCATGAACAAGCCAATTGGTGATTCAATGTGAAGATAATGATAAAAAAAAACACTGTACATTGTAAAATGTGTGGCTGTGTTCAAGTGTAATCGAATAGTGATTTGGACATGCATTTAGTGATAATTGGGGTAGCAACAACTTGTATTTATATTGTGCTTTGAACATTGTAAAAGACCCCAAGGCTCTGCAGATTAAAGTTAACACTGAGCCAAAGAAGAAGATATTTGGGTAGGTGACCAAAAGAGCAAAGTTTGATGCAGGAACTCAGATGGTCTCTTCATTGATTATGCTTTTCTTAAAATTCTGCGACAGGGATGACACTGGTAAGTCTACATTTGCCCCCCATCCCTAATTGCCCTAAAAGGGGATTGTATCAAGAGTCAACCATGTATTATAGGATTGTAAGCCAAGTTGGGGTGGCAGGTTCCAGAAGGACATTGCTGAATCAGTTGGGCTTTTAAGACAACCATTGGGTTTTTAAGATGGTCTTTATGATCATTTATTTGTGGTGCTGGCCCACAAATTGTCATTTTTATTGAATTCAATTTTACAACTTGCCATTGTGAGACTGAAGCCAGTCCAACTCCACAATCACGACAGTACCATCCCGATTGAACGCAGATTGGGTCACAGTGCCTTGGAAACATTTACTTGAGGTCAGCTGACTTTAGGGGACTTAAAGTGGGTGTCATCCCTCAAACCAACTGGTTTACCTTACCTGTGAATTGCTGAGTTAGCTGAACATGAAACGTGTGGTAGTTACGACATTTATCTCACCTGAGTGCCTTTGTGCTTGGGAGAGGAACAAATTAGTCAGGATCCCTTGCTTCTCATTGCTGACCTGTGACCCCTGGTGGAGGGCACCCATAGGCGGACATTGGGTGAGGGCTAGTTCAAGCTGACTAAAATACCCACCTGCTATCAAATAGCTATTAACTCCAGGCTAAAATTGAAAGCATTGGGCCTACAAAGGCTATCTGCCCCAAAATGGTGCCCAGCACAAGTACGATGTATTTCCCTAGATTAAAACTAGTTAGACAAACTGTGAAATAAATAATGACCAAAGCTTACAAATGGATGCAGCAGGTAAAGATTTCAATAAGTTTAATTGGTGTACAATTTAGGACGTTTCACCACAGGAAGAGTTAGCTCAAAAATAAAAATGTTTCGTTAAGAAAAACTGAATTTAAACCTCCAGTAACTTTGTGAACCCTTCACTTGAGATGCCCATCTCTAAAATGTTCTTAAGCTTCAGCAAAACAAGGTTCTCAGAACTTTAATTGCCTGTCAAAAGTTCCCAGTGTTCCCGGTGCCGGCTGACACCTAGGCTGAGAAACTCTGGGAGCTGAACACGGTTCAGACAAACGCCTAAATTCAGCTTTTCCCCCATTGCTCACTTGTTAAGCATGAGATGCAGCTTACATCCTTACAAAGCAGCAGCTGTCAGGTTCAATTCTCAGCCTGCAGAAGTCCTCCAATTAATGTTACTGCCCCTGGGCTACAGAGGGCAAAGTCCATCAGAGGACTTCTCTCCAATCACTAGCGAGTAACACCTACCCTCCTCTATCCATCTTGTTCAAGTGAGGATAGAATCAGATTCAGTTTTAAAGTCCTCCATTGTTGAACAGCCTGCCGCACTCATGGTCTAAGCTCACAGATCAAAAAGGGATGATTGATCAGGCACCAGTGGAAGCATACTCCAGCAAGAGTCATTGCCTTCAGGTGAGGAGGGGACAAAAACGGTCAAAAAAACCTAAATTCAAACCCGATATGTGTCCCTTGTTCAAATGAGATTGATGGCTGGGGGTGCCAAGAGGGGTCAAATCCCAGCTCGTGGATCTGCAGCTTCCTATTTCATACCACACCTACAATCTGGGAATGATGGAGATCATTTTTTGATTATTGGCACACGCCTGTGACGTTATAACTGCATAAATTTGTTGGATTATTATTTTAAGCAGTGAATTATGAATAGAATGTGTCACAGGCAGGAATGAGGATATGATAAATGTCTTCACACGATGAGGCTGACTCAATTACTCATGAGCGCAGAAGACACGAGTGAATTAAACTCAGTCTGACTTGAGGAGATATTCATCACATCTCACTGCTGCCCCTGACATATCCTTTATGTATTTGTAAAAGAAAATGATGACATATTTTAATGCACTAGGAATGTGGCAGTGAGTAGTTGGATAGTGATGGCAATTAAATTCTAACGATGACTTTGCATTTCGCTTCATGCTCAATATCTGGGTCAAGTGATTTGATGCAGCATTTCCACACTTATCACGCATTAGTGATCTGCTGCCAAATTATCGTAAGGTTGTATAAAAAGTTCCAGAAGTAGTGACGACTAGTTTCATTCAGAGTGGATCTAAACACTAATCACTTGCTGTAGCAAATCACTTGCCCCTTATCAATAGCTAAAGTTAACATTTCCTGCTGTTCTCCATATTTAAACCAACATTAATGCTGTCATTGTGTATGAGTTCATTCATGGATTTTCCTTAACATCTCATGTATGCTTTTTATTTTTTTCTTTGTTTCAGTTGGTCCATTCAGTAAGTATCCATTTCACCTCATTTACTTACTGGTGCATGCTGGGTTAGGTGGAGGTTATTAATGAATGGCTTTAATCAGAGGCATTTCCTAATCTTTTGGCTGAGCCTTCATCCATTAAAACAGCCATTGTTGGGTGAAAGGTCCGTGCACCAGATATTTAATACACTGAATGCTCAAGATCCAATTCTTTGGACAAAATTTCATTTACCCATAATTTCATCCACACACTGAGAGCAAGTGATGATTCCTATTTACCTGGAAGAAGCCATTAACTCATCTTCTGTCGCTCGTTGATGATGTCATGGTTTTTGTTGCTGTACCCTGAAGTGCATGGGAGACTAGAAATGTCAACTTTGGTGCCTTTTTATTTAAGTTTAGTTGCAAGGGAATGAAAAATAATGTTTCTCCAGTGATTAAAAGAGGAAGCTAATGGTTGAAACATAAAACTCCATGATTTTCATCTGCTTTCGTACCCCAGCAAGCGGGGTTATGACATCATCATCTTGGGGCAGCAGCCTATGTAAGACCTCTCAGACAGCTGTAATCACATGACTGAACAACATCCACTTAGAAGTTTGATTTTAAGACAATTTAGGCAATAAGCAATTGGAGTTAGTTTGTGTAGAAATGTTAATGTGCATTGTGTAGAAATAGATGGCACCCTGGCATTTTTCTTCAAGGAAATGTATTTAAAGAAAAAACATTTCTCCTTAAGGTCTATGGGCCTGAAGTTAATGTTTTGTGGTCCTTGTTTTCTAGTTTGGGGTGTTGAAAGCTACCTGGGAGTCCTGGTAGTGCAGAATTCAGCTCAGATGTGATATCACCACCCTCCCGCCACCTCCATATACTCATTGTGGTCAAACAACATTTGACATATACTTTTTCATCTCGGGTATGAAGAATGGACCTTTAGTCAAGGTCCTGCAGCACTGTTAGTGGCTGGGGAACTGTACCACAGCATGAGTCAGTGCTTTAAGAAGAGAAATTTGGGAGGGGGTGGGGAACACGGAATGGATAGTTCCAGTCCAGCTATAAAGGCCAACTGGAGTACTTCATCACTAGATAATTAGTTTGCATGGAAGAGCTCTCAAATCTATCTTAAATCATGGACATCTTTCTGCTACTATAGAGGAAGCGCATTTCCACAATACTGTGTCAACAGAGCATGCTCAGACCATTAATAGGATAGTCCCCAGTCTGGGACGAGTTCAAAAAAAACTAGTATGTTATCAGTCTAGCATCTAAAGTCAGGCAGGAAATGTACTCCGCTGGGGGAAACTGGATTAAACGCTTACAGGGGCCAAGCCATTAGAAAACCACGTACAGGGGATTCCTGTTAACAAAAGACCCTTGCACTACAAAGCAGCCTGTTTGATAGGAAGAAATCTGATGGTAAACAGATCAAGGCTGCAGTAGATAAAAGCTTGCAAATGCTGGAAATCTGAAACAAAATGAAAAATGCTAGAAATATACAGCAGACCTGTCAGAGTCTGTAAAGAGAAGACAGGTTTAATGTTTTGGATGTAATTCTTTGTCAGATCTGTCCTTACTTTTCACAGATCATGACAGACCTACCGGTGTGTTTTCAGTATCTTCTGTTTTTGTTTCAAGACTACAAACAGTGATATATCTCCTCCTTCCAATTTACATTGTACATTCAGTCTCTAGCAACATCTTCAGACATACTTAGGGACATATAACCTGACAGAGCAGCATCAATGCAATAGGTTCAGTGAATTCAGTTAATAACTGTGCCTTTAATAAGGCCTGGTAGCTATTTTGGTAGAGTGTTTAACTCTGGACAGGGACAGCAGAGTCAAGTCCCAGCCCCCACACACTTTTTTGTTCGTTCATGAGATGTGGGAGTCACTGGCTAGGCCAGCATTTATTGCTGATCCCTAATTGCCCTTGAGAAGGTGGTGGTGAGCTGCCTTCTTGAGCTGCTGCAGTCCTTGGGGTGTAGGTATACCCACAGTGCTGTTAGAAAGGGAGCTCCAGGATTTTGACCCAGCAACTGTGAAGGAATGGAGATATCGTTCCAAGTCAGGATGGTGTGTGGCTTGGAGGGGAACATGCAGGTGGTGGTGTTGCCATGCTTCTACTGCCCTTGTCCTTCTATGTGGTAGAGGTTGCGGGTTTGGAAGATGCTGTTGAAGGAGGCTTGGTGAGTTACTGTAGTGCATCTTGTAGATGGTACACACTGATGCCACTGTGTGTCAGTGGTGAAGGGAGTGAATGTTGAAGGTGGTGGATCGGGTGCCAATCCAGCAGGCTGCTTTGTCCTGGATGGTGTGGAGCTTCTTGAGTGTTGTTGGAGCTGCACCCAACCAGGCAAGTGGAGAATATTCCATCACACTCCTGACTTGTGCCTTGTATATTGTGGACAAACACTGAGGAGACAGGATGTGAGTTACTCACCACTCAGGCTTCTGAAGAGTGGGCAATGGATATGGGTGGGTGAGCATTTCTGAGGAAGAGGAAAAACTTTTGACTGGGTGAAGAGTTTTTAGTTGTGCCATTGAAATGCCCTGGTTTGTCTCTGGGCAGAATTGGTGTGAGATCACCAGGTTGTCTAAGGTTACAACAGGATATAGATCAACTGGGACAGTGGGCAAGGGAGTGGCAATTGGAATTTAATGCAGACAAGTGTGAAGTGATGCATTTTGGGAAGTTAAACCAGGGCAGGACATATACAGTGACTGGCAGGGCCCTGGGGAGTGTTGTTGAGCAGAGAGACCTTGGGGTGCAAGTACATAGTTCCCTGAAAGTGGCAACACAGGTAGACAGGGTGATGAAGAAGGCGTATGGCATGCTTGCCTTCATCGGCCGAGGCATTGAGTACAAGAGTTGGGACGTCATGTTACAGTTGTACATAACATTGGTTAGGCCGCATTTGGAGTACTGTGTGCAGTTCTGATCGCCGCACTACAGGAAAGATGTGATTAAGCTAGAGAGGGTGCAGGAAAGATTCACAAGGAGGTTGCCTAGTTTGGAGGGCTTGAGTTATAAAGAGAGATTGGATAGGCTGGGTCTGTTTGGAGCGAAGGAGGCTGAGAGGGGACATGATAGAGGTATATAAAATTATAAGAGGCATAAATAGGATAGATAGCCAGAGTCTGTTTCCCATGGTAGGGGTGACTAAAACTAGAGGGCATAGATTTAAGGTGAGAGGGAGGAGGTTTAAAGGGGATCAAAGGGGTAAATTTTTCACACAAAGAATAGTGGGTATGTGGAATGAGCTGCCTGAGGAGGTGGTGGAGGCAGGAACAGTAGCGACATTTAAGAGACACCTGGACAGGTACTTGAATGAGCAAGGCATAGAGGGATATGGAATTAATGCAGGCAGGTGGGATTAGTATAGTTAGACATTATGGTCGGCATGGACGCGGTGGGCCAAAGGGCCTGTTTCTATGCTGTACGACTCTATGACGCTATCACATGTCTCCTCTGAATCCATTTTACACTGCATTAAAGATTACAGTTTTTAAAACATAACCATAATGCAAAGTCCAGCATTCATAACAAAATTAAGGCCCCACAAACAGTGATCAGAAAATTGAGGAGATAATCTGTTTTTGATGATGTTGATCAAAGGATAAGTGATGGCCAGAATACTTTCCCTGCTTTTCTTCAGATAGTGCATTTGGATCTTTAATATCTACCTGAAAGAGAAGAGATGGCCTAGTGTTATACCTCATCTGAAAGGCAGAACCTCTGATTGTGGAGTACTCCCTCAGTACTTTACTGAAGTGTCAGGCTAGATATGTGCTCAAGTCTCTGCAGTGGGGCTGAACCCAGAATGTTCAGATTCAATATGAGCGTGCTACCACTACGTCAAAGCTGGAAGCCTAACGTTTTCCTGTGAAGTGGTGATGGACCTTCTTCTGTGCTTCAAAGCACTTTACAGCAGTTTGCTACACAGCTTCAGAGGGCCTTAAGAGCCAACTCCTTAGAGATGGACTGGAGCTACATGTAGTTCAGACTATGCAGTGGTGCCAGGTTCCCTTCCCTGAATGACATTAGTGAACCAGTTGGATTTTTACAACAAACCAACAAACATTATGGCCATTTTGTCCAGTCCTTGCCCACAAAGTACCCAGGAATAGAGGAACAGGAGTAGGCAATTTCACTCAAGCCTATTCCACCATTCATTGAGATCGCAACTGATCTGCAACCTAACTCCATGTACCGATATTCCTTAATAACTTTGGTTAACAAAAATTTATCAATCTCTGTTTTAAAGTTAACAACTGACCCAACATCAACAGAAGTGAGTTCCAAACTTCTACCACCCTTTGCATATAGAAAAATTTCCTAACTTCTCTTATGAAAGGCCTGGCTCTAATTTTTAGAATATGTCCCTTAGTCCAAGATTCCCCAACCAGCATATTTAGTTTCTCCCTATCTACCCTGTCAGTTCCCATTAATGCCTTGAAAACTTCAAATCACCCCTTAATCTTTTACTTTCCAGGGAATACAACCCTAAATGTATTGAATTTACCATCATAATTTCCAGTGGTAGGATTAGAACTCATGACCATTGGGTTGTGAGCCCAGTATTGTGGTCAACTGTCCCTCGATTCGAGGATGACATCTACTGAAGGTCACGAGTTTCTGCCATGGGTCTTCAGGTGACTGAACCGGCCGATTCTTGATGCGCAGACTGTTGCGCACATGTGGCAGGATTCCACGAGATAGTGGGATCTGGAGTGCAGGATTTGTTTCCTTTTCTTTCCTTTTTTGCTGCCGCTCTGCCTCATCATTAAGGCGTTTGGACTCAAAGCATGATGCAGCTCGATGGACAAGTTGTCGCCATTTTGAACGATTGGTAGCAAGCTCCTCCCAGTCAACAATGTCAATGCTGCTTTGCTTCAAAGAGAGCTGCATAGTGTCTTTGAAGTGTTTTCTTTGTCCTCCCCATGAACGCTGGCTATTTGAGAGTTGAGAAGGCAAGACACGGCTGGGGAGACGTTTTCGGCCATCTGGACACAGTGGTTTTGCAGGAGTTTTTCCGGAATGTTTGTGGAGCTGGCTTCAAGAAAGATGCTAACATTTGTTTGATGGTCCTCCCATTGAATCTGGAGGAACGTAATGGAGGCAATGCTGATGGAATTTCTCTCGTGCTGTATCTGCCGCTGATACATAGTCCAGGCCTCATTGCACTCCGATATCGCACTGAGTCCAGTATCAAATGCATGTTGGAGATGCACTCCCAAACTGTGAGGAGCCTTTTCCTTAGAGGTTGACTTCACTTGGGGAGCAACCTTGTTTTTGCACAGGGCGCAGTTGTTTAGTGGTCACTGGCTTTAACTAGAAAGAAACTGGAGTGGCCCAGGGCACCAGGCAGTGAGAGAAATTCTGGAAATTCATGGGTGGTTAGACCCCTGGCCCCAGACTCTGTCCCTCAAGATGAAGGAGGATGCATAACAATAACAGGCACATGACAGAAAAATTAACAAAGGGCTGCAAGGAAAAATAGAACTAAACAGCATTATTGGTAAACAGTGCAGTCCTGACCTTTCAAAACTCACTCAGCTGCTCAAGGTCTGAGAGTATTCATCCTAAAAGATTCAATCTGATCTGACAGCATGGTCTGAATTCAAAGGGCACTCCTCCGTGTGTCACCTTAATTTCCTGTGCACCATATTCTAATCTTCCTTATCATACTGTAACCATCTTTGACCAGAAATTGGAGTTTTTTTGTCATACACCGAGGCCATTCTTGTTCAGTTTTTTTCTGGTTTCTTTGAAGTGGAGAAGGCTGCGAGACAGACCGGAATATTGATAACCAGTGACTCAGACCTCCCGCGCTGGCTGCTCATTAGCACTTTATCAGATTGGGACAGGTTCTTCGCACATGTTGGGGTGTGAGAGGCAAGCCAGGTAGAATTGGTGTCATGAACCCCAGACCCTGACCCCTCTTTGCAGTGACCATGCAACATTATGATTTTAAAGTGCGTTTAGTGCTCAGCTTTATATTATGGAAAAGTCTCCCCTGGATCACAACGTTAAAGCAAGGCATGTAGCTTCATAACTTTGTCATTTAGCTTGTAGACGTTCCCCAATGCCTGGTGTAACGTTGGCCTGGACTGACAGGTTCAGAGCTTAGTTTACCAAGCAAGCAAAATAAAGTAGCAGGCAAGTGCTTCTGGAGCCATTTTACCTCTGGAAACACCTTTCTAAAATGGGCCTCAGTGTCCTGTTGCATGACTATATATATGTATCACAGAGGTGATGGTGTGCTGTCAATGAAATAGACTCCTTTTTCAGTGAGAATCTCTCGATCAAAGAAATATTAATTTTGCTTTTGGACAGGTAGAAAATGATGATTTCTCCTTGCCTGAACTTTTAATATCTGTGCCCCTGTACTGCCACACAAGTGTTCTGTTTTAAAAATTCTCCTTTAGAGCTGTATAGTAGCCATTATTCGCTTTCAGACAGTTGCGAGGGGTCCAAATGGAAGAGGAGTCAAGCTGAGACCCGTTACTTTTGAACACTCCTTCTCCCGGGCCTCTCTGTGACATCAGTTCCTATAGGAAGGTCAATATGAAGAAGCCTTTCAATTTTTAATGTGATCTCCAACAACCACACTTGGCACTTAGGATGAGTTGGCGATGCAAAGCTTGATATCCTCATACTTTACATGGCAGCATTGGGAGCTTGCGAACAAAAGAACATGATCCATACAGGATTATTTATTGTGGATTGTCCAGGCCTAGTCTCAAAAACCTTACCTCTGTTCCATTCTATCCTGGCTTTGCTACTAGAAAGAAGTACTCCATAATATTCTCCAGTTATGGCCCTTCAGAGAACATAGAATCATAGAATGGTTACAGCACAGAAGGAGGCCATTCAGCCCATCATGTCCATGCCAGCTCTCTGCAAGAGCAACTCACCTAGTCCCACTCCCTGCTTTTTTCCCCGTAGCCCTGCAAATTTTTCTCTTCAGATAATTATCCAGTTCCAGTTTGACGGTCTCGACTGAATCTGCCTCCATCTCTCAGACAGTGTATTCCAGATCCTAACCACTCGCTGCGTAAAAACCGGAAGAGGGGCCCAACCTGACCCGAACCCGACACATGTTGTTGGGTCCCGTCGGGTTTGGATCGGCCAGCAGGCCTTTAGTTAGCAGTATTTCTGTGCTTGCTGAGAGAACAGGTAGTTTCTTTAAAGTTCCTGGGTCTTGGTTCTTGCTGGGAAATTAACAAACATTTCATCTCTCTCTCTCGTGTTGCAAACTAGGTGATCATGTTAGGATGACTTTGCTGGCGACTTGTCTTTTTAAAATGTCTTTTAAAAAAATTTAAATTCAGATCTCCAGTCAGTGGATTAAAGAAAATTACCATTTAACAAAGCACATTGGCGTAACAGTGACTTATCAACTTTAAGTACAGACAGCCTATCTAAAAACTCCTATTAATCAACCTGTAGCCCATCCAGTGTCTCAACTACCACCTCTTTCACCATGACTTGGGCAGCAACATCTTCCTGAGTAAAGACAGATGCACAGTACTCATTTAGTACCGCAGCCATGTCCTCTACCTCCATGTATAAATCCCCGTTTAGGTCCTTAATCAGCTCCACTCCTCATCTTACTGCCCTTTTACAATTTATCTGCCAATAGAAGACTTATAGATTCCCTTTTATGTTAGCTGCGCGTCTCTTTTCTCATACTCTCTCTTTGCTTTTCTTATTTGTTTTTCATTTCCCCTTCAGTCTGGTTCTTTATTATATTATCCACCAGACATCTGTCATATGCATCCTTTCTCTGGTTCATCTTACTCTCTGGGTGGAATTTTATGCTCTCCCCCGTGGTGGGTTTGGAGGTGGGGAGAGCATGATATCAGGTGGGATGATGGCGGGGGAGGGGGGGTTCCGCCTCTGCCAAAGTTTAGTCTGGTGCAGCAAGGCCTGTGAATGAAAGATGGGTCTAGAGGAGGTGTAAACGGCAACAGCATGATCAGTATCAGAACCTACTGTCTAAAAAAAATGGGAGCAGTGGCTATCATCTGAAATTGTTGAAACAGATGTTGACAAGAAAGTAGCTTTTATCAGTCTTCCAGGTTTGGTAGTTGAGGAGGACAATGAATGACTGCATTTCTCCTGAAAGGCCTGCTCGGGTCTGCAAGTGAGACCCAACCCGACCCGAGTCTTTTCATTTTTTCCCGCATCCTACCCGACCCGACCCAACCATCAGTTAACCTACCTTCCATTTTTCACTTTGTTCCTTACCTGCACAAGCTTAAAATAACTGTAGCAAAACCACCTTTAAAGTCCAAAAAGTAAATTAACATTAAAGTCACTTACCTGAGGTGGTGATAGAGCGTGTCCGATCCGCCCGACCTGAGCCCGAATGCCGGAACCGGAAGTGCGACCCGACTTGACCCAAACCCAACACATGTCGTCGAGTCCCATCGGGTTCAGGTCAGGTAGCAGGCCTTTACTTATCCTCACACACATTTCCTCTGTACTCTAATTCCAGGCGATTAATGCCCCCAAAGCAAAAATAGGAAAATCGGACCCATTCTTTTAATTAAGGGTAATTAACTCAAAGCATTGTTACGAGGGCTGAGGGGAAATATATAATGATACATGCAAACAAATGGAAGAATTTGGAATTTTTCCAAAATATCCTCTCAATAAAAGCTGCATGAAACAACCCAAAGAAAGTGGTGAACAAGTAGATACCAACCTGCCAATGGACTCCACTGAGTAAGGATTCTCTTCGGCCTCATCATCTACTTCCACTCAAGTTGTCATCCCTCAGCTTGAAACCAGCAAGATCTGCACCAAGATATCGCAGAAGGATTGAAAGAGAGCCCCTATCTAACAAAAAGGATCGAGGGCAAATTCCACACGGGTGAGATCAAGTAGGTTTATCCTTCTCATTGGTTCTCTCACTACCTGCCACAGCACAGACTAGCAGATATAGAACATAGAACATAGAACAGTACAGCACAGTACAGGCCCTTCGGCCCACAATGTTGTGCCAAACCTTTAACCTACTCTAAGATCAAACTAACTACCCTTAATTCTACTATCATCCATGTACCTATCCAAGAGTCGCTTAAATGCCCCTAATGTTTCTGCTTCTACTACCACCGCTGGCAACGCATTCCACACACCCACCACTCTGTGTAAAGAACCTACCTCTGACATCTCCCCGAAACCTTCCTCCAATCACCTTAAAATTATGCCCCCTGGTGATAGCCCTTTCCACCCTGGGAAAAAGTCTCTGGCTATCCACTCTATCTATGCCTCTCATCATCTTGTACCCCTCTATCAAGTCACCTCTCATCCTTCTTCGCTCCAATGAGAAAAGCCCTAGCTCCCTCAATCTTTCTTCGTAGGACATGCCCTCCAGTCCAGGCAGCATCCTGGTAAATCTCCTCTGCACCCTCTCTAAAGCTTCCACATCCTTCCTATAATGAGGCGACCAGAACTGAACACAATATTCCAAGTGTGGTCGAACCAGGGCCTTATAGAGCTGCAGCATAACCTCGCGGCTCTTAAACTCAATCCCCCTGTTAATGAAAGCCAACACACCATACACCTTCTTAACAACTCTATCAACTTGGGTGGCAACTTTGAGCGATCTATGGACATGGACCCCAAGATCCCTCTGTTCCTCCACACTACCAAGAATCCTGTCTTTAAGCCTGTATTCTGCATTCAAATTCGACCTTCCAAAATGAATCACTTCACACTTTTCCAGGTTGAACTCCATCTGCCACTTCTCAGCCCAGCTCTGCATCCTGTCAATGTCCCGTTGCAACCTACAACAGCCCTCCACACTATCCACAACTCCAGCAACCTTCGTGTCATCGGCAAACTTGCTAACCCAGCCTTCCACTTCCTCATCCAAGTCATTTATAAAAATCACAAAGAGCAGAGGTCCCAGAACAGATCCTTGTGGAACCACTGGTCACCGAGCTCCATGCTGAATACTTTCCATCTACTACCACCCTCTGACTTCTATGGGCCAGACAATTTTGTATCCAGACAGCCAACTTTCCCTGAATCCCATGCCTCCTTACTTTCTGAATGAGCCTACCATGGGGAACCTTATCAAACACCTTGCTAAAATCCATATACACCACATCCACTGCTCTTCCTTCATCAATGTGTTTTGTCACATCTTCAAAGAATTCAATAAGGCTTGTGAGGCATGACCTACCCCTCACAAAGCCATGCTGACTGTCTCTAATCAAACCATGCTTATCCAAATAATCATAAATCCTGTCTCTCAGAATCCTCTCCAATAATTTGCCCACTACCGACGTAAGACTGACTGGTCTATAATTCCCAGGGTTATCCCTATTCCCTTTCTTGAACAAGGGAACAACATTTGCCACCCTCCAATCATCCGGTACTACTCCAGTGGACAGTGAAGACGCAAAGATCATCGCTTCCCGTATTATCCTTGGGTATATCCCGTCTGGCCCCGGGGACTTATCTGTCCTCATATCATTCAAAATTTCCAGCACATCCTCCCTCTTAACCTCAACCTTCAAGCATATCAGCCTGTTCCACGCTGTCCTCACAAACGAACAGGTCCCTCTCACTAGTGAATACTGAAGCAAAGTATTCATTTAGGACCTCCCCTACCTCCTCCGACTCCAGGCACAAGTTCCCTCCACTATCCCTGATCGGCCCTACGCTCACGCTGGCCATCCTCTTGTTCCTCACATAAGTGTAGAACGCCTTGGGATTTTCCTTAATCCTACCCGCCAAGACTTTTTCATGTCCCCTTCTAGCTCTCCTAAGTCCATTCTTCAGTTCCTTCCTGGCTACCTTGTAACCCTCTAGAGCCCTGTCTGATTCTTGCTTTCTCAACCTTAAGTAAGCTTCCTTTTTCCTCTTGACTAGCTGTTCCACATCTCTTGTCATCCAAGGTTCCTTCACCTTACCATCCCTTCCTTGCCTCATCGGGACAAACCTATCCAGCAGTCGCAGCAAGTGCTCCCTAAACAACCTCCACATTTCTGTCGTGCATTTCCCTGAGAACATCTGTTCCCAATTTATGCTCCCCAGTTCCTGCCTAATAGCATTGTAATTCCCCCTCCCCCAATTAAATATTTTCCCATCCCATCTGCTCCTGTCCCTCTCCATGACTATAGTAAAGGTCAGGGAGTTGTGATCACTATCACCGAAATGCTCTCCCACCGATAGATCTGCCACCTGGCCTGGTTCGTTGCCAAGCAGCAAGTCCAACATAGCCTCCCCTCTAGTCGGCCTATCTACATATTGAGTCAGGAAACCTTCCTGGACACACCTGACAAAAACTGCTCCATCCAAACTATTTGCACTCAGGAGGTTCCAATCAATATTAGGGAAGTTGAAGTCACCCATGACAACAACCCTGTTACTTCTGCACCTTTCCAAAATCTGCATCCCAATCTGTTCCTCGATGTCTCTGTTGCTATTGGGGGGTCTATAGAAAACTCCCAACAAAGTGACTGCTCCTTTCCTGTTTCTGACTTCCACCCATAATAACTCAGTAGACAAACCCTCCTCGACGACCTCCCTTTCTGCAGCTGTGATACTATCCCTGATTAGCAATGCCACTCCCCCACCTCTTTTACCTCCCTCCCTATTCCTTTTGAAACATCTAAACCCCGGAACATCCAACATCCATTCCTGCCCCTGTGATATCCACGTCTCCGTAATGGCCACAACATCGTAGCTCCAAGTACTGATCCATGCTCTAAGTTCATCACCCTTATTCCTGACACTTCTTGCGTTAAAATAGACACACTTCAACCCATCATACTGGCTGCAACTTTGCCCTGTCAACTGTCTAACCTTCGTCACAGACTCTCTGCACTCGGTATCTGCCTGTTCAACAGCTACCCCATCCACTGATCCGTGGCTCCGGTTCCCATCCCCCTGCCAAACTAGTTTAAACCCTCCCAAAGAGATCTAGCAAACCTCCCGCCCAGGATATTGGTGCCCCTCCAGTTCAAATGCAACCCATCCTTCTTGTACAGGTCCCACCTTCCCCAGAAGGTATCCCAATGATCCACATATCTGAATCCCTCCCTCCTACACCAGTTCTGTAGCCACGTGTTCAGCTGCACTCGCTCCCTGTTTCTAGCCTCACTAGCACGTGGCACCGGTAACAATCCTGAGATTACTACTCTGCTCGTCCTGCCTTTCAGCTTCCAACCTAACTCCCTATATTCGCTTTTCAGGTCCTCATCCCTTTTCCTGGCTATGTCATTGGTACCGATATGTACCACGACCTCTGGCTGCTCCCCCTACCCCTTAAGAATCCTGTAGACTCGATCCGAGGCATCCCTGACCCTGGCACCCGGGAGGCAACATACCATCCGGGAGTCTCGTTCGCGATCACAGAATCTCCTGTCTGTTCCTCTAACCATTGAATCTCCTATCACTATCGCTCTCCTATTCTCCGAATATATAGGTTTACTTACCCAGCAGTCCCCGTGTCCGCCGAAACAAAAGGTAAGTTATTTTAAACTGAAACTCACTTTCCCAGCTGACACCTTGCTCGCACTATCACTGCTTCAGAAAAAGCTGCTGAAACAAAAGCCCTTCAGAACAGCCAGCTCGGTCAGTAGTGATGCTACCAAGCCACTCTTGGTGATAAACATTGAAATCACCTACCCGAAGTACTGGGTTCTGTGTCCCTGTTACCCTCAGTACTTCTTCCAAGTGGTGTTCAACATGTGCCAAAATGGGGAGAGAGCAGTAGGCGGTAATCAGCAAGAGGTTTCTTTGCCCATGTATGACCTGATGCCATGAGACATCGTGGGGTCCAGAGTCAATGTTGAGACTCCCAGGGCTACTCCCTCCCGACTGTATAACACTGTGCCGCCACCTCTCGTGGGTCTGTCTTGCCAGTGGGACTGAGATGGTGATGGAGGAGTCTGGGATATTGGCTATTAGGTATGATTCAGTGAGTACAATTATGTCAGGCTTTTGCTTGACTATTTCAGAAGGCAGTTAAGGGTCAGCCATGTTGCTGTGGGCCTGGAGTCACATGTAGGCCAGACCAGGTAAGGACAGCAAATCTCCGCCCCTGAAGGACATTAGTGAACCGGATGGGTTTTTACGACAATCTGGTAGTTTCGTGATCACCATTACTGAGACTAGCTTTTTAATTGCAGATTTATTAATTAATTGAATTTAAATTCTACCATGCTGCCATGGTGGGATTTTAACTCATGTCTCCAGACCATTAATTGGGGCCACTGGACGAGTTCAATAAAATTTCCATTGTGTTACCATTTCCACATCGACGTACATTCTGCACATTTTAAGCAAGATGGGATATTTGAGATAAAAAAATGGACTGATGCAGATTTCAGTCACTGAGGACATTTTCTTGGCTGTCGCAGCACTACAAAGGGGACAGTGTATCCAAAAGGAGGGCAATAGCTATCAAAGCAACAAGCCACTTTTGAAAACAACGCAATTAGAAATTGCACACCAATGTGCCATTTCTTTTATCCACAAGATTTACAGAGCAGTGTGAGGCTGGGCTTTGTCTATATTGATATTGTTGCCCTGCTTGACTCAGCACAGACCAGGAACTGAGTCTGGGACCTGGTCATTAAGAGTCACTACGCACCGTGCAGTGAATATACCCACAATCATCTGGAGGGCTCCCAAGCCATGTTTCTTGTTAACAGATATAATCAGAGTGGACTCCCATCTGTCTGCCACCATCTTTGATATAATTAATCTGCCTACACAACCATCAGCAATGTCCTCAGGTACTAATTTAGGTATCAGGCACTAAGTAACACAGGGATGTTAATTGTACTTTGTAACCACGCAGAGCAACTCGATACCGTCATTCACAGAGTGGGATTTGTTTTGTGTTGTGGGAGCAGCGTTTTTGAATGCCCAGAGGATCATGTCTCGGAGAGGGACTATCTTCAAATCTATAGCTTCATTAACCCAAAGACTTAGCTGATCAGCATCACAATCTAACACCTGACACTGCTGCACATCCTCTTCCCCATTTTCCACCTTTCAACTCTCGCACACAGATGCCTATTGTTTGCTGCGTTCTTTAAGCGACTGTGGGTGGGGCAGTATCTGTTAATCCACTCGATTGGCATCTGTGCGACATTCCTTTTTTATATCAACCAGCGACATCTTTGAATGAACAAAATTAATTGCAGAGGGAATGAGGACATGAGACCCACTTCTGGAAAAATATTAGTGGAGAAAAGGCTGGTGGGAGCTCAGAGTAAATCCATTTTGAACCGCAAAGTGCACTGATGATCTTTCTCTCATTCTTTACATCAATGCAGGCATGCATGGCGATTCTGTCAATAACATGAAGGGTCTGTGGCCAGAATTTGATGTGAATTTGTACTAAATGCAGGCTGCTTTAATGTTGCATTTTCTGTAGGATTCATCCTGAGGTATAAATACAAGAATACAAGAAATAGGAGCAGTACACCATACGGCCCATTGAGCCTGCTCCGCCATTCAATACGATCATGGCTGATCTTGGGTTTCAGTTCCACTTTCCTGTCCGCTCCCCATATCCCTTGATTCCCTGAGAGACCAAAAATCTATCCATCCCAGCCTTAAATATAGTCCATGATGGAGCATCCACAACCCTCTGGGGTAGAGAATTCCAAAGATTCACAACCCTTTGAGTGTAGTAATTTCTCCTCATCTCAGTCCTGAATGATCATCCCCTTATCCTGAGACTGCATTCTAGATTCCCTGGCCAGCAGAAACAATCTCTCAGCTTCTACCCTATCAAGTCCTTTCAGAATCTTGTATGTCTCAATTCGATCACCTCTCATTCTTCTAAACTCCAAAGAATATAGATCCAATTTACTCAGCCTCTCATCAAAGGACAACCCCCTCATCCCAGGAACCAATTTAGTAAATCTTCTCTGCACCGCCTCCAGTGCAAGTATATCCTTTCTTAAATGTGGAGACCAAAACTGCACACAGTATTCCAGGTGCGGTCTCACCAAAGCCCTGTACAGTTTTAGTAAGACTTCTTTATTCCTGTACTGAAATCCCCTTGCAATACAGGCCAACATGCCATTGGCTTCCTAATAGCCTGTTGCACCTGCAAATTAAATTTGTGTGTTCCTTGTACCAGTACCCCCAAGTCTCTCTGAACATCAAATGCTGCAGATTTGTAAGGAAACCGTTCCATTACATAAATGGAAGGTTGGATTCTCATTCCAGACCATCCCCAACCTCAAAAGAGCTCTGCAGCAGTGTGGCATTGCCATTTCCTACACCCAACTGATCTTGTGACCTTTTTTTGAGTAAGTTTGCAATTTAGTGCCAACTTAGTGGCAGCTTTGTGTTCTGGTGCCGCACCTACTCGGAACAAAGTTGACACTGCGTCCAAATCATTTCATTTAAGACCCTTCTAGGTGTCAGAGACAGGAGCCTTCCATTACCTCAATTGGATTCAGACCCAGGTTTGAAAGGACTTTCTCACTCTGCAGAATAACTCTTTTTAAAAAAAGCACTGGCACTCTCTTTTTTTTTAATCATGTGGTGCTGTGATGGAACTAGCAACATTAAAAGAGGTCTCCCACATTCTACCCTCCATAATCCTGAGGTCATCCTGTGATGTTGCCTGTGTCCTAACTCACACCAAGTCCCATTCACACATCACCTCGTTGAACTACATTGGCTCCCGGTCATGCAACACCTTGATTTTAAAATTCTCATCCTTGTTTTCAAGTCCTCCCTAGCCTCACCCTCCTTATTTCTGTAATCCCTCCAACCCCACAACCCTCCAAGATAGCTGCGCACATCTAATTCTTGTCACTACTACCAACACTGTCATGGATGTGTGTGTATGTTTCTCTGTCTTTGTCTGTGTCTATCTCTCTGTATCTATCTCTCTTTTGGGGTCCTATGGAGAAACTCCATTAACCAACTCAAGTTGCTTGCCATCAGCTGCTGTGTGCATTGCAGTCACTTCAAATTAATCTGTTAGCAAATCAATTCACATTTAAAGCTGTAGCACCCTGCAGGCAAATACTTCAAATGCTCAAAGCTTTAACATATACTCACAAGACAGTGGCTCTATCTGCAACTGGATTAGACACATCTAATGGATAGGTAATAAGAAAATGGTAGACATGTATCTTTATTTTTGGACACTGTCCCCAGCCTGGTCATTCCACTATTCATTGCTATTGTGTGGCTCCCTGCTACCAGTTTCAGCCATGGCCATTTCCGGCACCCAACTGGCCTTGTGGTAGCACACCTGCCTCTGAGTCAGAACCTTGTGGGTTTAAGTTCTACTCCAGAGACCTGAGCTCAAAATCTAGGCTGACACTCCAGTGAAATAGTGAAGGAGTGATACTGTCAGAGATGCTGCCTTTTGGATGAGAAGTTAAATCGAGGCTCCGTCTGCCCTCTCAGGTGGACGTAAAAGATTCCATGGCACAATATTGAAGAAGAGCAGGGGCATTTTCCCTGGTGTCCTGGCCAGTATTTAGCCCTCAACCCAACACCACTAATAGAGATTATCACATTATCACATTGCAGCTTGTGGGAGTTTGCTGTGTGCAAATTGGCTGCCACATTTCCTACATTACAACAGTGGCTGCACTTCAAAATTATTTAATTGACTATAAAGTGCTTTGGGAGATCCTAAGATTGTGAAAGACACGGTAGAAATGCTAGTCTTCCTTTCTTTATGTTTGCACTTTACTCATTCGCAAGGCAAGGTTCGTAGAAACTGTGTGACTGAGAGTGTGATCTGAATGCCCGTTCATGAAAATCTGCCCGAATCGCTTGTAATTGTTCCTTGTTGGGTGTGATCCTCTTAATATTGAATACTTTTAAAAGCCTTTTCTCTGTAAGCCCGTGGTGTTGAGTTGATAGATTGAAGCCTTTTTATTCTAGGACATCTCTCAGGAGCAGGCTCCTGATTACTGGGCTACAGGTCCTGTCATTTCCTTTCACCAGACATTTATAGCCAGCTCTCAAGTTATAAGCTCAGGGTAGGCCAGATGTCAATATCTTTCAGCGCCTTTTACTCTGGGAAGCTTTGCTCACTCAAAGGTATATTGAACTGCTTTGTTCGCTTGTTGTATTTAGTATGACAGGCTAATAAAGAGATCGTTCTCATATCTTCCTTATTTATACCTTTCCCTTCACATTCTGTTATGCTTCTCAGCATTATTAAGTCTCATATAATGCACTGTTTTCCAAACTGGAGGGCTGTTAGGAAGATCAGCATTCTATGCTTTTCATGCTTTTGAATTAGCTCCTGGGATAAGTGTAAGGATGCTCTGTACTGGTTTTGTACCCTTTGATTTTTATTTCCTTAATCTTCTCTCCTTAGCTACATCCCCACCCGTCCCTGGGCCTCTTGCCTCACCTCTGAAATATGCCACTGACTCTTCTGAGTCTTGTCTGGGGAATAGTTCACAGTTGCTGAGAGGTCTGGTGAATACTAGTGACAGGCTCCCTGGCCTGTCCTCACCTGAGGTCCGCACAGCATAAACACATACACACCAAAACGATATAAACACACACACTAATCACACTAATACCATTCAAACACACACACTAATACCATACAGACACATAGACTAATATCATATAAACACATATCAATACTGCAGTGTTTTGAGATTGCAGTGTGCATTGTGTTCACTAGAGCCTGCTGTAGAACACTCATGCCAGCAAAGGGAAAGTGAAAGTAAAACGGAATATAGAAGACTCCATTATGATCAACAGCCTGCAGTCTCTGTGTCTTCTACTAAACTTGGCTAAACCTTGCTGCAGTCCTGAGAACATCACAAACACCAGACAAACAAAAAACACACACAATACCTTACAAACACACCCCAATACCGTACACCCACCAATACCACACAAATGCACACCAACACCATACAAACACACAAAACAACACCATACAAACACACACACTAACACACACACTAACACCATACAAACACACACACAAACACCATACAAACACATACGCTAACACCATACAAACACACATCAATACCATACAAACGCACATCAATACCATACAAACACACTGACTAATACCATACAAGCACACACACACCAATACCATATAAACACACACTAATACCATACCAAACACAAACTGGCACCATACAAACAGCATACAAACACATGCTAACAGCATACAAATGCACATGAAACACACACACACCATATAAACAAACACATATGCCATAATTACACAAAAAATACAACACACACTTATACAAACGCTCCATATATATACACACAAAATTCAGAGCCACATACCATATGCACAATAACATCAACATATACATGCACAGATACACACACACAGTCACTATACACTAAGCACATCCCATGGACACACACACATACTTTCCATCAGGAGTGCGAGCCTTGACTATTTTACCCTCCCTGCCCTATGACAATGATGGCAATTGTAATTCCAGCTAAGATCAGCTACCCCAGGGTGAATCAGGACTGAATGTGGTACCTCCTCTCTATAGATCAGTAGCACAAAGAGCAGCAGAACACTTTATTTCAAACCCTCATGCCTCTGTTAGATGCAACCTGCGCAATTACCCTGACTGAGATCAGGAACTGGGCTGTCTGGTGAACCAGGTCCTTGGCCCTACACCTTACTGATCTACACTGATATATATTAGAACACAAAGGCCATTTGCTAAGGCCTCAAAACTCAGCCCCATTTTATTATCTCAAGCACTACAAACTATGATTATCTGCTCTCTCAGGTGCATGTAAAAGAACCATGGCAACATTCAGAGAAGAACAGGGGAGT